>NC_056731.1:874316090-874318590 GCF_019279795.1 Protopterus annectens | reverse complement strand
ATGCACACAGGTGGATTATATCTTATGTAGGAGGGCCAGTTTGAAGGAGATTGGAGACTGTAAAGTGGTGACCGAGAAAGAAAGTGTAGATACGCAGCATAGGATGCTTGTTTGTAGGATGCCGTTGGTGCTCAAGTAGAGTACGAGTGTCACGGCAGCACCAAGGATTAAATGGTAGAACTTGAAAAGGGTAATTGTGAGGTGGAGTTCAGGGATGAGTTAAGGCAGGCACTGGTGGCAGTGAAGAGTTACCAAATAGTTTGGTAACTACAGCAGAGCTAGTAAGGGAGATGGCTAGAAAGGTGCTTGGTATCACATCTGGACAGAGGGAGGACAACAAGGAGACATGGTGGTGGAATGAGGAAGTACAGGAGATACAGAGAAAGAGGTTGGCAAAGAAGATTGTCAGTGGGATTGTCAGAGAGATGAAGAAAGTAGACAGGAGTATAAGGAGATGAGGTGCATGGCAAAGAGAGAGGTGGCGAAGGCTAAGGATAAGGCATATGAAGAGTTGTATGAAAGGTTGGACACTAAGGAGGAGAAAAGGACCCGAAAAGATTGGCTAGACAGAGGGACCGAGCTAGGAAAGATGTGCAGCAGGTAAAGGTGATAAAGGATAATGAGGGATACTACAAGCGAGGAGAGCGTGTTGAGGAGATGGAAAGAGTACTTTGAGGGGTTGATGAATGAAGAGAATGAGAGGGAGAGAAGGTTGGATGATGTAGGGATAGTAAATCATGAAGTACAATGGATTAGCAAGGAGGAAGTAAGGATAGCTATGAAGAGAATGAAGAATGGATAGGCTGTTGGCCCAGATGACATACCTGTGGAAGCATGGAGGTGTTTAGGTGAAATGGCAATGGAGTTTTTAACCAGATTGTTTAATGAAATCTTGGAAAGTGAGAGGATGCCTGAGGAATGGAGAAAAAGTGTTTTGGTACCGATTTTTAAGAATAAAGGTGATGTGCAGAGCTGTAGTAACTACAGAGGGATTAAATTGATCAGTCACAGCATGAAGTTATGGGAAAGAGTAGTGGAAGCAAGGTTAAGAAGGGACATGATGATTAGTGATCAGCAGTATGGTTGCATGCTGGGAAAGAGCACTACAGATTCGATCTTTGCTCTGAGAGTGTTGATGGAGAAGTACAGAGAATGTCAGAAGGAGTTGCATTGTGTTTTTGTAGACTTAGAGAAAGCTTAAGATAGGGTGCCTAAAGAGGAGTTGTGGTATTGTATGGGGAAGTCAGGAGTGTCAGAAAAGTATGTAAGAGTGGTACAGGATATGTACAAGGGTAGTGTGACAGCGGTGACGTCTGCGGTGGGAGTGATGGATGCGTTTAAGGTGGAGGTGGGGTTACATCAAGGATCAGCTCTGAGCCCTGTCTTATTTGCAATGGTGATGGACAGGTTGACAGAAAAGATCAGACAGGAGTCCCCGTGGACTATGATATTTGCAGATGACCTTGTGATCTGTAGTGAGAGTAGGGAACAGGTGGAGGAGACCCTGGAGAGATGGAGATATGCTCTAGAGAGAAGAGGAATGAAGGTCAGCAGGACTAAGACAGAATATATGTGTGTGAATGAGAGGGAGGATAGAGGAATGGTGAGGATGCAAGGAGTAGAGGTGGCAAAGGTGGATGAGTTTAAATACTCGGGGTCAATAGTTCAGAGTAATGGTGAGTGTGGAAGAGAGGTGAAGAAGAGAGTACAGGCATGATGGAGTGGGTGGAGAAGAGTGTTAGGAGTGATTTGTGACAGACAAGTACCTGTAAGAGTGAAAGGGAAGGTCTACAAGAAGGTAGTGAGACCAACTATGTTATATGGGTTGGAGACAGTGGCATTAACAAAAAGGCAGGAGTTTGAGCTGGATGTGGCAGAGTTAAAGATGTTAAGATTTGCACTGGGTGTGACGAGGGTGGACAGGATTAGGAATACGTATATTAGAGGGTCAGCCCAGGTTGGAAGGTTTGGAGACAAAGTCAGAGAGGCACGATTATGTTGGTTTGGACATGTGCTGAGGAGGGATGCTGAGTATATTGGGAAAAAGATGCTAAGGCTAAAGCTACCAGGTAACAGGAAAAGAGGAAGGCCTAAGATAAGGTTTATGAATGTGGTGAGAGAGGACATGCAGGTGATTGGTGTGACAGAGCAAGATGCAGAGGACAGGAAGAAATGGAAACAGGTGATCTGCTGTGGTGACCCCTAACGGGAACAGCCGAAAGAGGATGATGATATTCCCTAGAGTTAGATTAATATATAAATAATAAGCCTTGTAATATGAATACATATAACATCTCCCAGCTTCTCAGAGCTAATGTATGCATTGGTATTTAAATCCACAGATACTACACTACCTTACCAATATTTACCTATCCTGAACAAATGTATATCATGTACATATTTAATAATTACATTGTGAATTCTTGTTCTACTCTGAGGGTGTAACACAGTTTATGCTCAGTGCTGACCAGTACTGTATGATTAGAAGTGAGAAGGAAAC
>NC_056731.1:874206090-874311090 GCF_019279795.1 Protopterus annectens | reverse complement strand
GGCCTGTGATTCTTTTAGTGAGGTATTTCTGAGGCCTTTCCAGTTGTTGCAGATGTCTTGAGAGGAACATACCAAACGGTTATCCAGATAAAACTCATTTTATACAAGTGCCATTTTGAAGTGTTGAAGTATAGCTTTAAGTGAATAAGTAAGTATTGCTAATTTGTGTAATGCACCCAGTGGAGAAAGTAACTTTAATGAGGCTACCTTTTCAGGCATATTAGAGACAATAAGATCCGGTGTGCTATTTCCTCTAGTATTATACTTAACTAGTTGAGTCATCATCCCATGAAAGTGAAAAATATTACTAAGTTCCTTGTCAAGATATGAGATGCCATTTAGTATATTCAAATCAATTCTGTGGTAATTAAAATCCCCAATAAATAATTTTTCACCCTTTTTATCCAGACAGCTGTCCATATTATTGATATTTTGCCAGTGGCAACTACTGTCCATACTTGGTGAGTGGCTTATAAGAGCTATATAAAAGTTTGTAGAAGTACCATCAAAAATTTGAACAGTTAAAATTTCATATGCCTGTTCAGACTTGATGAGAAAAGATGTTATAGATTTATGTACCCAGAGTACAATACCGCCTCCCCTAAAATTTTCATGTAATGCATTCATACTTAACAAAGTCCTTTAACAAATAACATGAAGAATTCCAAGACTCGGTGGCGATAATGGTTTTGTCCTAATACTTAGCAATTAATACCAACAGGTCTTCAGTTTTTTTTCCCTAACCATTAGCATTACAAAGGAAATAGTTAATTGGTTCCACAGATTTCTTCACAGATTCCTTTATACCTCTCTATTTTTTTCCAGAAAATAAATTTTCCAGGTGTAAAGTAATTTTACTGGACATAAAACTTGATCCATACTCATTCACAGTGTTATTCCATGAAAACAGCCTTGAATCACAACTTTCTTCCCAGTATATAACTAAGTGAATACTGTACACCACAGACAATTCCCTTAGCCAGTTATTAAACATGTGAGCTTTTGAACATGTACTCATTCACAGAGGGTGAAGGAATGATCTCACTCAACATAAACTGTACTTCTTTTTTCTTTCCAAAGCTATCCAGCAATTGAGATCCTTCAATACATTTATAAAAATAATTAGAAGAAGACATTGTTGAGATAAACCCCTAGCTTGAATAAAATCTGTGTGGGCATAGTGTACAGCCTACTGGAAGTTACAGTGGCTGTGTATGCAGTTCCCCTTGGTAGCACACCATGCATATTAATGTAGATGCATTACTGAGGGAGAGTCATGTAACACTGTTACTGAATCAGTGTAGGGAGTGTGTTACTGTGTCCGGAGATGAGTAACACACGCCTTGTACTGTCAAAGTGCAGTAAAGCAATGTATGGGCATATATTTAAATATTATTAATTTTATTCTTTTTTTATATGTTTGCATGGTATGCAGCAATGAGCATGTGTCAGACATCTAAAAATATAAACTGGATACTTTTAATTATACATCCAAAGGTCAAGTTTAAACATAGCTGAGCTGGTCTGCGTGGTGCAGCAATGCGCTTAGCAGTGCTTAACCTTGGCTCATAGGTATATGTATGTATATTCCACATAGCCAAGTGGTTAGAGTCACAGCCTTATGTGCAGTAGGTGTGGGGTTTGAATACAGTGAAGGGAGCTTAACTATTTTCGATATAAAAACGATGCCAATTATTTTTAAATTATGATGTGCTGCACTCCGCTAAGCTCTGCTAAGCCATGCTAAGCAAAGATAAGCACTGCTAAAAGAATTTCTGTTTCAGCACCACTTGGCTGCAATTAGCAGGTTTGCGCACTGCTAAGCTTTGCTAAGCAGTGCCAGTTTAAGCAAAGCTCAGCTCAGCTAAGCTGGTTTGTGCACCACTAAACATTGCTAAGCATTGGCAGTTTAAGCAATGCTGAGCTCAGCTAAGCCAGTTTGTGCAGTGCCAAGTGACACGCCTCATTTTTAAAAATGGCCTAATGATGTGCAAGGATGGGAAAACAGGCATTTTTACATGTAACAGTCAAGAATATAGCATAACCTGTTGGAGATTGAAACATGTAGGATCTATGGTAAGTGTTAGAGAGGGTGCATGCTTCTGGGTACAGCAATGAGGCATTCTGGAGTACAGGGTGATGGTTGAATTCCTAGTGAAATACCATGACATCTGGCTGTTGCAGGACCTGTACTTGGGATTGGAGTATAATTCGGAAGCCTGGGACCAGCTGGTGCATGATCTCACCAGTGAAACAGGTATCCCCTACATAGGTGAGCAGGTCTGTCAGCATTTTGATGATCTGAAATGGCAGAAGAGGGGACGTCTGGACACCTGGCTCCAGGATGCTTGGGATGGGAATGCCCCACAAGTTTGTATGTACTGTTAGCATTGTTTTACCTACACCTAATCTGAATGTGTGCTAGACAGGTGCGCATAATGTTGTGCTTCTCTCCCTACAGCTGCAGAGGGGAGAGCTTGCAACCTACAGGCCCATGCAAGGCACCTGGTCAGGTTGTGCCATGAGTGTGATGAGTACAGATTAATTTGCAATCTATAGTCAAATACACAAGATAAAGTAATTCAATCATTACCAATAGGTGCATACTGAACAGATTTGTGTAATGCAATGAATATGGCATAGGGCTGTACTGCAATAACCGTCTAATGCAAATTGTAGTGCAATAAAGATTAAAGCATTAAACCTGATAATGTTACTGAAATACAGATTCTACTGCAATAATTGTGAAATTACAGCTGTATTGCAACACCTGCATTATCCCAAATATTTTTAATAAACACTTGGAAATATGACAATAACTGCATGCAGGTCCACCAATAAAGCTGTGCTGTGCAATATGTGTGTAAGTATGGCTGTTGTTCATGAAATCGAGTATCACATCTGCTCTGGAATAACAACACAAAGAATATCACTCACCGACTTAAGGTTAGCTAAGAAAGAGTGTTATGCTAATCTGTAGATTTAGAGCTGTACTAAAAGACATATTCATTATGAAATCCTCTGCACTAATATCTGAGGCAATAGTAGGAACACCCAAGGTATATTGTGTATAGCAGGATTGTCTTGTGTTAACCATTACATTTCAGATATATGCATTCCTGCTCCAAGTTATGGTGCTGCAGGCAAGTAACTGTAATAGCTGTTGACAGCAAATATACTATCTGCAACTGTATATGGGTCAGGTAGCCAACCCAATACTCCAATATGGTTTATACACATCACAGATATTTCCACCCACTAACAGTGTACACCTGCATTCCATGAATTAATGTACAGTTTGCCTAGTATCACGGTCATGCATGAATCTCATGCATGTGTGTTCAACTGTCACTGCAGTCTTGTATAAAACTGTACTACTATCACAAGGTCATATTTTGTTTCCAGGTGAGCTCTAGGCAAATATCAGGCAGTCAATAGTCAGCAGTGGCTCAGTAGCTCAGTTTGTTAAATGCTGTGTCTGATGTACATTTTGTCACAGACCAGGGTCCGAATCCAGTGGCAAGTAATAATAAGTATTACTGAATCAGTTATGTATTGTTAAAAGATTTTCTCCCCACAGGAATCACAGGTAAATGGGTGCAGTAGCCCTTATTATGGGTTAATAATTTGTGTCTTCAGAAGTAACAGACTGTTAACAGCATTGATCAGGAATGTGATAAGACGTCAGAAAATAATGGCAACAAGTACAATACTAAGATATTACACTAAATAAAATGTGCAATATTGATATGGCTGTGTGCCTGGTGTGTCTGTGTATGTTTGCTTACAGTCTAACTCCAAGCCTGCCAAGGATGGCATGATAGTTGTTTACTCTCTGTACTGTACATGATACATTATTTATTTATATATTTATTTACATTTGTTGACCGGGAGAGTCCGACTGGACACAGGTCCGTTTTCAGTGGAGGCCCAGAGAGAAAAGCTCCACATTAAGTATTATTTGCATTATACAGTTAAAAAACATAGCATTTACATATAGACATTAGTCCAGTTAAGGACGCAAGACAAGACGAAAACAGATGTAAAACAGCTGTAGAACATAGTACAATTTTAAACTATGGTGGCATACTAAACATGGTTACAAATGTAGTTGAGATTCATCAGTGAACAATTGATACAATCTGTTTTTGAAGTACATAACAGCCATTAGCAGTTGTTGCTACAAGAAGTTAGCATTATGTGGTAGGTAGCTGGGAACATGAGTAGCCAAGCTTGCTAAGAGTAGGTTGTTGATAGGGGGCCGAGAGAGGTAGTGGGTGGGAGGAGTGGATGGTATTAGAGGGGGGGTTGCAAGGTCATATCTGGCAAGTTTTGAAGTTTGATTTTAGTAAGGATTTGAAGTGGGTGCAAGAAGTTACAGAGGTAATTGAGGATGGGAGGGAGTTCCAGAGTTTGGCTATAGTGCAGGAGAATAATGCTTCTCCAGCAGAGTTAATGGCTCTTGTGACCTGTAGGAGGTTTTTTGTGGCTGGATCTTAGTGGTCTTGTGATTATGTAGGGTTGGAGTAGATTCTGGAGGGATGGGACTTTTAGTGGTTGGTTTATTAGTTTGTGGGTGAGTGCAAGTTGGTACCATTGAAGTAGGTGGGGGAGCTCTAGCCAGGCCAGTTCTGCTAGTGAGAGACAGTGGTGAGTACAGTAGGAAGCTCCTGTGGTGAATTTGGTGATTTTGTTGTAGCAGGTTTTGAGCTTATTTAGATTGCATTGTCTGAGGTTAGCAAATATTGGAGAGGCGTAGAGTAGGGTAGAGATAAGATGAGAATTTTCTACCGAAATTTTAGCTGCTTTGGTAAGTAGTTTCTGATTTCTATATAATGCTCCTAGTTTTTTGTGCACTTTTTTAGTGGTCATGGAAATGTGAATGTCAAATTTCAGTTTATTGTCTATTTCTACTCCTAGTAATTTGGTGTGTTCTGCAGGATGAATGGTGGTGTCTTTTGCTGTGATGGTAAAGTGAGAGCTGTCTAGGGTAAGTTTGGTGGGTTGGAAGATTAGTAATTTTGTTTTGTTTGGGTTGAGTATTCGTTGGGCATCGGATAACCAAGTTTCAATAGAAGAAAAATGCTTCCTGTGTGACTTTTTGCAGTTCTGGTAGGGAGTGGGCTGTGCAGATGATGGCTGAGTCATCTGCGTATTGTATGAGTGTGCCATGTGTTGTGGCTGAGGCTAGATTATTGGTGAAAATAGAGAAGAGTAGGGGTCCCAGGATGAACCCTTGGGGAACTACTATGGAGACTGGTAGTTGGGGGGGATAGGTTGTCCTGCCAAACAACTGCTTGTTGCCAGTCAGATAGGTAACTCTGAAACCAGTTGATGACTGGTTGAGAGAAGGATAGGTTATTGAGAAGAGAGATGAGTTGTTTGTGTGGGACCATATTGAAAGCTTTAGAGAGGTCTAGGAAGGTAGCTGAGGAGAGATAACCTGCATTTTTATTTTGTAGGATAGTGTTAGAGAAAGAGAGTAAGGCGGTGGTGGTGCTATGGTTAGGCCAGAAACCATGTTGTGTGTTGGAGAGGAGGTTGTTAGCAAGGAGGTGATCTGTGACTTGAGAATGAATGCATCTCTCTAGTATTTTGGAGAGTGGTGAGAGAATAGCTATGGGGCGGTAATTGGTTAAATCTGTGGAGGGGGCTCCTTTGTGTAGGGGAATTATGTGTGAGACTTTCCATAGTGTGGGAACATAACTTTCTGACAGAGATCTGTTAATCAAGAGTGATACGGGGTATGCTAGAGTGTCAGCTGCAAGTTGAATGTATTCACTTGGGAGGTTGTCTGCTGCTAATCTGGTGGTTTTAGGTTTAGTTAGTAGT
This sequence comes from Protopterus annectens, assembly GCF_019279795.1. NCBI lineage: Eukaryota > Metazoa > Chordata > Ceratodontiformes > Protopteridae > Protopterus > Protopterus annectens. Next base: position 874,305,258 of record NC_056731.1, on the reverse strand, counting down.
TATTTTATTTTGTAGGTAGGAATAGGAGAGAAAGAGAAGCTAGTGGGGAGATTGTTAGTTCTAGTTGATGGTGTGGGTTTATGAGGGGGGTTGTGCTGTCTAGCTAGTGATAGTACAGTTTGTGTGAAATGATTGTTGAAAGAGGTAGCAATATTTTCAGCAGAGTGAGTTAAGTTAGGAGTGGGCGTACTTACTTTACCTGGGTGAAGGATGGAGTTTATTGAAGACCAGAATTGTTTGGGGTTAAGTAGGGAGGAGGTAAGGGTAGACTGGTAGTATTGGATTTTGTCCTGTTTTATAAGTTTTTTGGTTCTATTGCGTAGTTCTAGGAATATTTGCCTAGTAGAGGGGGTTTTAGTTTTGCGCCAGTTGTCCCACGCTTTATCCCTGTTTTTCATTTCAGACTTGGTGTTTTTTGTAGCCATGGGGATTGTTGGGCTCTAGTTCGGGAATGTCTTATGGGGGCATGGTAATTAAGGATGCTTAGGAATGTTTTATTAAAGTAGTCAACTGCGTCATCTAGTTTGAGGTATTTTAGAGGTTGCCAGTTACAGTCTTTTAGGCATGAGCTGAATGAGAGATGGTTGAATTTAGTTTTTTTGCGTATTTGATGGTAGATGATGGGTTTTGCTTTATAAAGGTGTTTTCTTAGTAGGAAGGTTGGGGAGTGACCACTGAGGCTGTCAGATAAGCAGCCTGCTATATATGACTGGGGGCTCTTATTGACTAGTATCCAATCAAGGGTAGTGTGTTTGTTGGAGTTATTTATCCTAGTAGGTGACTGGACTAGTTGGGTGAAGCCATGAAGATTTACATGATGGGTTGGGTGGTTGCTAGAGCAGGATTGCCAGTCAGTGTTGAAGTCTCCTAGAATTAAAGTTTCTTGGGGTAGGTGGTGGGTAGTCCAGCTGAGGAGGTTTTCAAGTGGAGGGATGTTGTGGCCAGGTGGGAAGTAGCAACCTATTATGTTTAGGGTTTTATTTTGGTTTATTTTAAGGTTGGTATATATTATTTCTTCCTTACCTATTTGAGGAGCTGCTAACTTTAAGATCTGGATGTCTAGATGCTGCTTAAATATTATAGCTATACCACCTCCTTTTTTTGTTTAGTCGGTCTACTCTTAGCATATTGTAACCTGTAGGGAGGATTTGCACATTAGTAATGTGTGGTTTTTAACCATGTTTCTCTAAGGATCACTACATCAGGGGAGTAGAAGTCTATGGTGGCATGGAATTCTTGCACCTTGTTGCATATACTTCTAATATTTAGGCTTATCAGAAGGATGTTGGTTGGCTTTCTATTGGCTGTGATTTGGGAGATGTGGTTTGTAGTCTGATTATGAGGGGAGGGTTGGAGATTGAGGGACCAGGATTAGGATGAATGTCTCCACTGAGTGCTAGGTTGGCTATGGATGAAATTATGAGTTTTATCAATTTCTGTATATGCTTGCTTGTAAGGGAAGTTTTTTGATTGTGTTCTGTGGGTAATAGGTATGGTGGTAGGGTTATGTTAGGTTGTAGGGTTGTTTTTAGTTTGGGTATTGTGGTCTGCAGTCTATACAGAGGTTGTATTGGGAAGGTTGTTGACCTGATGACAGAGAAGTAGAGTAGAGCTGGGATATGATTGGTGGTGTGACAGTGGTAGTGGTTGAGTGTGGGAATGGTGGAGGTTTGGTAAGATGTGATGTATGCAAGGAGTGTGCATGCAGTGAGTATAGGTATGGTGTGGTTGTACATATTAGCTGAGTAGGAGGGATAGTAGTGAGAAGTTGCAGGAGGAAGTATAGGTGTGGTGATGTTATAGGTTGAAGGGTGGAAGGGGTTACTATTTGTAATAAAGGTAGGACCACTGGGGGTGGGTTGGAATTGGGGGAAGGGAGGGGAGCGTAGCGGGCAACAGATGAAGGAAGACTATCAGTAGGTTTATAGGTTATAATGAAAAGGGCTGGCCTTGATTAGGCTGCAATTGTTCTTGTGGGGAGGAGAGGATCAGAATAGACCATAAAAGTCTTGGATAGCCAATAGTATGATGAAAACAGCTGGCCCTGATTTCACAGATATGCAAGTCTACAGAAACAATAAGAAAAGGCAGTAGATACTCTGACTTGCATGTTTTGCATACCTGTCTTACTGAAATAAAATAAGCCAATTTTATCAAGGAGTTATGTGGAAATTAGGAAGACAAGAATTTATCAGAGAAAAGGTTTAGTAGAAGTAGAGAAACAGCAGAGCATACAAACAGTACAGCATATAAAGACAGATTGCAGTTAGAAGTACAGAATGGGGGGCAGCTAATGTTCTGAAACGATAAGAAAAATCAGTAGTTGCTGTGGACTTACTGGTTTTGCATACCTTTCTTTTGAAATAAAGTAAACACTTGTAACCAGGAGCATGTGGGATTTAGAAAGACCACAAGTTATAGGAGAAAGGGTTTAGTAATACTAGAAAACAGCAGGGCTTTCAAATAGTTGAAACAGCTTGCAAAGGGAGACTGCTGTTAGGAAGTGCAGTATGGGGAGGGGGCAAACTAACGTCCATGATGGAGTGCTTTACTTAAAAATAGAAATGAAACAAGGGCTAGCAATTAATTTTGTCTGGAGGATAAAACACACTTTTTGTATATTTTGAAAATAACACTCATTCCAAGGTTGCCTGGTTCTGTTTAAGAGCACTGCAGGCCAATAGATCGAACTTGGCTTGGTGGGGATCCAGGGAAAGTAGAATTAAAAGAGAAGCTGGGAAGAAAAATACATGTCTCTCAAGTGTCACTCTGTCATGGACTGTAATCACTGTCACCTAATCCCTCTGTCACAGATGTATCATCGACATGATTATGTCAATAGCACAGTCCCACTACATCAGTCCACAGTACACCTTGGTAATCATATTGGTCCACCTGACATGTAATAGTCCTCTGTAGTTGTGTACCTGTAGGTGTTACAGCTTGGCCCATACTGTCCCATGCGGATAGCTTAAGAGGTCTGTAAGTGCCACAGTAGCTATAAGGCACTGGTATACATAAAGGAAGGGCAGACCTGTAGAGTACTTAACAGTACTGTTGCAAACTATATAGCCTATACTAGTACTAATGGACTCTATTTCTCTCTCTCCCTACCCCTTATCTTCATCATAATTTATTATTGTTATACATCAGTTATGGTTTACTATTAACAAATGTTGTTCTCTAAACAATATGTCGGGCCTTGTGTTTTATTATTGTTATGTAATACAATGGTTGCATACTAACATAACATGTTGAATTGCGTCTGTTGGTAGCCTTATGCTATAACTGTTACCGGCATGATTCTATGTTACTGGCATGCTGTTACTATACTGACTGTTATTTCACTTATTGTTGTATTCCATATACCATGCAATGTTATGTTACTGGGTTATTTTCAATGTTCTGGCATGCTGTTATAACTAACAAAATGTTATGTTCATTACTAAACTATACACATTGTTGAAATACCTGACCACCACAGCTTGTCTAGGTAGGCCAGTTCCTGGTGATCCACCTACCCTACCTCAGCTGGCCATGGCACCATATCCCAGCATTTCTGGGACCCAAGCTGGTGGTGTCCCTTCCACTGGCCCTTCACCACCTATGGGTGGAACCACCTCAAGGGATGGGGCCCGTTCCCACCCCTCGGGAGCAGGGGCAGATGGGAGTTGTCATCCAGGATCAGCTAATGGTGATGGTATGCAGGATAGTGCATCATGGTTATAAGAACCTCCTGCACTGGATTGAGGACAGACTGGCCAACATGGAGGGGCAAGGTGGCCCTGGTGCCCTGCCTCCAGTACAGCCACCTTCAGGGCAGTGAAGGAGCAGTGTTGATTGCAAGTAGCTGGGGAGCTCAGTCACATTGCTGCTGTCTGGGTGCACATGGTTCTCTGATTCACCAATACCCCCCTTGTCCAAGGTGCTTACCCCCCTCATGTGTTACACACCACCCCTGTATACTGTCTTGTCTGTCTGCAAATGCAACATCTCCTACCCAACTTACCTTCACACACGTACCTATAGCCCTTCTCCAACATTCCACTCTCACCTTAAAAAAAGAGGAGGCTATCCCAAAGAAAAAAATATTTCCCCATGCATAGCTTTCCATTTTGCACTTCCATTCACTGGACACAATGAATTATTACATGAATTAATCAACACAGTTATGTTGCTCTCAGCCTTTTCTCTAGGGTGTGAGGCACCAAATTCCTAATACTGTGAAACCTGCACAGCTGTTGCTGTAGAAGAAGTAGAGAGCTATGATCCTTTCCTACACCGTCCTGCACATCCTTACCTGCCTTTCAGTATGTTTTTCCTCCTGCTTACCCCATTTCACCACATTCCTGAATGAGTGGTGTTGTGATGATTACAGAGGTGTGGTTGTGTTTGCTAGGGTTATGTTTCAGGTTGCACGGGTGAGCAGATGGCAAACCATTGGTATTCGGAGGTTCCGTTTTCGAAGTTTTAAGCTTTCGTGATTATCACCTTTCGACATTTGCAGTCCGATGTTATGTCATTCTATGTTTTAGTTATTTTGAGTTTATAATATAAACCCTCTTGCAAATACATCTGTTGCAGATGTGATTCAGTAGCTCAGTCTGTTAAATGCCATGCATGCAGTACATTTTGCTACCCACAATCCTGGGTTCGAATCCAGTGAGTTGCATTTCAATTACCGTCTTGTCAATACAGCAAATAATGACTGAGTCATGCAGTTTTAACCAAAACAGGTTGTCACTACAGAATTAATTGCTACAGATGTTAACAAGTCAATGGACTGTAGGTATGGACACACTGCACATATTCGTATAGCCTACCTATATGTCACCTACTACTCCCTGACTGGCACTCTTACATTACAGATGTACCCTAGGCACATGCCTCAACTGAACTTTTATGGGTACACTCACCCTGGCTCTGCTGTGATGACAGAGCTGACACTGCTCCCTCTGTGGCGCTTACATACAATTTGCTGTCCTCGAATGTATTCACTCTACCAACTATAAGTCCTAGGCAAAAAGCAGAAGCTGCAGGCTGCAACATATGCAGCTGTATGTTATGCTATGTGCTACAGACCTACTATAACTCATAACCTCCTAGAAGAAGTGATCCATACGACACCCATACCTAAAGGGGTGGGGGGCAAAGGTCAAGTGACAGGGACATGTATCACAGTCTGCCCCTACAAGCATACAGAGCTGATAGACCACCAACTGCTGCAGCAACATGCATATTCTGATGGGTATGACATCTGACACTCACATGTTTCTTCCCCCTTACTGACCTCAACTTACAATACTGAACACTGAACTACCAATCATGAAGTCAATCGACAATGGCCAAACATAGCATGCAAAAAATGTGGACATACCTCATAAAGCTCAACAGTGGACAGTATTAGTACCTACACTGTGTGATGCTGTAGACTCCACACCTCACTAATTTCCATCTCAAAGACTAAGAAAGGGGCTAAGGCCTACACGAAGGCCTTAAATATTGCACTGTTGTGCCATGTCATTGGCTAATGAAAGTGCAACGCAGCTGTTCTGCATGCAAGTAGCAAGTCTGAGCTACGGAATGCTGCTCAGGCAATTACCTATTACTGAGCATTACCTACAAAAGGCAAGTAACTGCCTATGAGAAACAGGTCTGTAACTTGCCATACCAAGACAGACTGCAATTCACCAAGCATTGTTCTTCAGGATTTCTTCACAAAAGGATTATGTTACTCAACCAGGTATGTAACACAAATCCCCATATAATTGGATGCTGATGAGAGGATGCAGTTATGAGGAATAGGGATTACAACACTAGGCCTCTAGTGCATCTCTGGGAATGACATGTAGTTGATACTCTGCTGTCCAACAGGTACAGGAATGCTTCTCAACTGTGCCTGCTGTGCATTATATCACAGTTGTGGCCCTCTCACTCCCTCCTACAATGGTTGGCTCCTGTACAACTTCTGCTGGATTATGTGGTAAACATAGTGTGAGTAAATGAGGGTGGACAAAGCTGTCATATCACATGATGTACTGTCATTCAGCACCTCTCAGTCTGTGAATGTCACACAGGAATAGGTCAGACATTGTAAAGGTGTACATGACTGTCTCTGATGTACTCTGGCTAGGTCACAGTTTAGTTGACATTCATATTGCATTGCTTGAGAGCTATGGCTAACATTTCTGGCAACCCCCTACATCAGGAAGTTAGTTCATAGCCAGTATTACTGGGAGGACACTGGCCAAATCTCAGCAACAGAGTGTACATTTCGTTCATACAAAGTAAGAGTATGAAGAGAGTGACAGATGTTACTGTAGCATAACTGTTTTCTGAGGTTTCTGGCATGTGACAGCCAGATTCACCATATTCTGGGAACAACCATCAATTATTGGCCAACTGCCTGCCAGACGTCCACAGGTGTCTGCCAAAAGGACCACATACATCAGGCACAAGTACACATTTGGCAAACATCTGTGTACTGGAGAAGTATGATAACTACAGGGAGGATGGACTAAAGCAGGTTTGCATTGCTGTTTGTCATTGTAGCACAGTGATGTTGCTGTACTGTCCCCACATACATGTAATAACACACACTTATTTGTCTTACAGTGCCTGTATGACATAGTAGTGGGACTTTACCCACAGGGGACACACCACAGTAGATGGCATTGATGAGTGTGAAGACATACAGTACACTCTGTCACAGCACACATGGACATAACCGGTATTGCCACTATGCTGGTGATAGCGACATACATAGTTTATTGATAGACTGAGGGGTATGGCATGGGAGGTAATAGTGGATAGTGCAGGGCAATTTGGATGTGCAGAGTCTGCACATAGCGTATATCAATGAATCTGGTCCTGTGATGTGTTCCTCCTCTTGTTGTCTTTCAGAAAGGATGTATAGAAGGAGGCACCTGCCAATTTCAGAGGCTGAAAATAATGTCATTCTAGATGGCCTCAGACTGCATCATGATATTCTGCTGTCCAGGACTCACCACAATCGTAACCAACATGCAGCACTGTGGGCTGACCTTGTCACAGTAGTCAACAATGTAGGGCTACAGGACAGAACCTACGAACAGGTCCAACACCAGTCCACAGATATGGCCAATGCTACACAGCAAAGGGCTGTCGCTGTGGCCAGGTACCGTTCTGCCACCAGTGGAGAGCCTGCAGTGGAACAACCATTCTCAGCCACAGAGGAATCCCTGGCAAACCTAGGAACAACCACCAGCTCCCAAGCATATATCACCGCATACATTATGGAGGTGGGTGCCACAGCATCCACAACAGAGGAGCATCCAGGTAAGCTTCCTGTGTTCATCAGTGCAATACTGTATCACCATTATCACACCCTCTGCATACCAGTACATGGGTGTCAAGTGTATCTGCATTGTGGGGATGGTTTGGTTTTAATGCATAGCTGTGCACACATACTCAAAATGTCAGCAATGTAGGCAGTATCACATTAGCTATTGCACATGTTGATATACCTACATATTACCCTGTAACAATGCCACATTTGTTATTGCTGACAATATGTGTCCCTCACATTTCCATAAGTATGTTAGGTGTGGCCAGAGTCCAAGGTTCTATACCTGGTGAGTGTGCTACTTTTGTTGTATGGATCATATATACCCTACAAATGTTAATGGCTGACGTTTTGCCCTAGGCACAACTGGTATGCTTATCCAGAGTACAATAATTGTATGTTAAATTTCAGAGGGGTTAACTGACTTGCTTTGAATGGGTAATCACATTTGTGTAGTTGCATGAGCAGTAACACATAGGTACTTATTTTGGATCTACTTTATGTGCTCGAAGTCTGAGAATATCGAATACGATATTCTTGACACGAGTACACCGAAAGCACAAAACATCGAAAATGTAAACAGAAATCTCCGTAGGTGGAGATTTCCATTTACTTCAATGTAGTGCGATCTTGGAGTTGGTATATTTTAGTTTTTGGACTTCGATTGTTTAATAGTTTGATGCATATGGTTCGATCCATATGCATTCGAGCTATTAAACTTTCGAGGTCCTAAAGTAGACCCCTTATTTTTGAGGAGGTCTATGCAGTCTGCTATACAGGAGGCAATCACTCACAAATTCTTGTTCACACACAATATGGAGATGGTACATATCTGAGACAGTGACACTAGAACTGGCACAGTATGGTCAAGATGGATGCACTCTGTTTTAGGTGTAGGTCTATCACATTCACAGACATATTGCTTATCACACAGGTGTATAGTACTGTCAACATTAATCAGATGTAGCTGCAGTGTATGTTATAAAAGGCCTGCCTTGTCTCTGTATGCTGTAGTCTGCTTGTGTGTTGTGGATGGGATTGGAAATAAGAGTGATATGTATAAGGCAGTTGTGGCACCTCACCTGTATGTGTATGTGTGTGGCTTACCATATATAATAGTGCAGGTGTTAATGTACTTATTTTGTCTTCCTCCTCCAGGTGACTGTGAGGGTTGGAGTTTGTCACCCTCAGGACTCGATGTCAGTATCTCATTGGACTCTGATGATGATGATGACCATAGTGAGGCACAAGTGGGGTTGTTGGGGGTTGAATCTGTCTCATGGGTTGACATCTCACTTCCTCCTCCATTGTCCCTGCACACAGTCAGTATGCTCACACATACCTAGTCTCCTGCAGCCACAGATATCAGACAGGGTGTGGTAGCACTGAACAGGAGAGTGTGGAAACTATGGCATCAGTGAGTGTAGACACTAGCCATAGCCAGACAGCTGGTGAGGTCCCACAAAGGCAGATTGACAGGGGTGCTCAAAGGAGGACTGCTGGCCATCCACCACCTATCACAGGCGTTATATCATGGGTCACATGTTTTGGTCCATCATGGAGGCACAGGCATGTTCCGAATGCAACATCTGATGGATGCTCAGGATCATGAATGCATCACTGTCTGACATCCATGACTCCCTCCACCACATTGGTGATGCCATGCATCTTTTCACTGATGTAGTGGACAGATGGTAGGGTGAGACACTGTCAGTCCTTGACCTCACATTGTCTGTGCTAGAACATGTGGTGAGAGTAGGGCATCAGACAAGTGGCCACAGGTCAGCAACAACATCTGCTGAGAATCCACGTGCCCATGCACACTCACAATCCTGTAGTGGCAGTACCTCCAGCACTACAGAAGGGACGGTGCTGCCCACACAACAATGTGGTCGGCCATGGGCACGTTGTCCTAGGTGATACCATGAGGGATACGGGCCCAGCAGACACCAGTCACCATCAGTGACTAGTACCGCATCTAACCCTTGGCATGGTGGTGCCAATGCCACTCCTGGCAGAGTAATTTCCCGTGTTCATGGCCAGAGATAGTGAACTGTCCATTCTGCTATATATGGTCCACAGCTGTCCAGCATACCCATGTGTAGGACTAGCACATTGCTTAACTGTGTACATGCACACACTCAAACATTACTGTCACATGCAGGTCACCAACAGAAACACACGGCACCTGTCCATGGCCCAGCTGACCAGCACCCCTTCCTGACTCACACACAATGTCAACTGGCACAGCCTAGGCCTACGGCACCCCCATACCATACCCTGTGCATGTGATGATACCTGTGCCACATCTCTGCCATCCATACCATCAATGTAGGGACATGCAAGTACGTGTCTGATGCACAGGGTGACTACATTACATTACATGACATTTTGTAGTGCCGTAGTGTTATGCCATGACAGGTGCTGTATGCTGGCATGTGTCATGAGCACACATCAAAGTGTTTGCACCTTTGTTGCATGATGTTAGATTGGCAGTAGTGTTGCAGACAGACAGGTGTCTCTCAGAACTTTGTATGTTTCTGTTCCAGAGGTCTGAGTGGCTACACTGTGGAGACTTAGCAGCAATACAGAGCCTCAGGATGGCATGGCAACAAAGTGGAAATCTGACATCAGCAAGGTATGGCTGCATATATGCATGGTTACCTAGGTGCATATGTGTAGAACAGTGTGTCAGGGACAATGGGGGTGGACAGCATAATCCTGCATGCATACCCCATGACAAGGCATGCTACCCTTGATACATGTCACTTGGGTGTTCTGTACCTACAAATGTAGGTGGTGGTAAATTGCATTTATGCCTATGTAGATGTGGACTATTTAGGGCCAGCAGCTACTCACAGGGCCTTAACATGTATAATCATTGCACACAGATAAGCACACTGCTGCAAAGGGATACATTTACACACACACAGAATTGCCCTTATTGGAATCAGAGCCCCTACCTATCTAGTAGAGCACACTATAGCACTAAGTACTTATTACATGTGCCACAGAGCTTATCTGCTATGAGACTGAAAGTCAGTGCTATTAAGGTGGATGGCAGCAGCATTCTTTGTAAAGGAGACCAATGGTAGGGGTTGACAGGTAGGCATGGGGCCTTAAAATGTACAACCATTGCATACAGATAGGCACACTGCAGCAAGAGAACATATTTACACACACTCACAGAGTTACCCTTTGTGAGATTAGAACCCCTACCTATATAGTAGTACATACTATAGCACTACATACTTACTGCATGTGCCACGGAGCTTACCTGTTTTGAGAGTGTCTGCCATTGCTGTTAAGGTGGATAAAATCAGCAGAAATTGTAAAGGAGGCCGATGTGGGGTTGACAGGTAGAATTGGGGCCTTAAAATGTATAATCATGACACATAGACAGGCACACTGCTGCAAAGGGATACACTGTATTTACACACACACACTCATAGAGTTGCCCTTAGTGAGGCTAGAACCCCTAACGGTCTAGTAATATACACTATAGCACTAAGTACTTATCACATGCACCATGGAACTTACCTGTTTTGAGCGTGTCTGTCAGTGCTTTTAAAGTGGAGGACATCAGCAGCTGTTGACAGGGAGGCTAATGTTGTGGAGGACGCTAGTCACAGGGCCATAACATAAGTGACCATTTCACATAGGCCTGATGGGCGTGCCTGTACTGCTGCATGAGAAATATCTACATATACACACACAAGGTGGTGATGTGAGATTAAAACCCCTACCTACCTACTATTACACACCACAGCTCACAGTACACACCACTGGTTACATTTGGTGTATACGTGGCTGCAGCCACAGTACTTGTGGGATACGCAAAGTGGCCTTGTGTTACACAGCCTGTGTGGCCTGCAGAATGAACCTGCTTTATGCTGTTATTTTATCTAGTGTTGTAGCAGTGGGGTACCTGTTAATACCCCTGCTATGTGTGTACAGGTACCACTATCATCATTTCTGGCCATTTGCAGTTTGCTAGGTGGAGAATTGGCTAGTGACAATATGACTTGTGTGTGTGTGTGTGTGTGTGTGTGTGTGTGTGTGTGTGTGTGTGTGTGTGTGTATATATATATATATATATATATATATATATATATATATCTATATATATATATATATATATATATATATATATATATATATATGTGTGTGTGTGTGTGTGTGTGTGTGTCTGTGTGTGTGGGTCTACTTCAGAAGACTGAAAAACCAAAAGACTGAATCTCAAAAGACTGAAAATTAAAAATACTGAATGATGAAATTTGCCCTTTCTCCACTGTTGTGCGATTTTAGAGTTGGTATATATAGTTAGCAGGGGGTGTGTGGGGCACAACCCCACACATGAGGGGTGCAGGGGAGCTTGCCCCCTGCATTAAAATTGCGTTCAGTATTTTGAATTTTCATTTTTTGGGATTCAGTCTTTTGGTTTGTCAGTCTTCTGAAGTACACCCATATATCTGCCACATACTGATAGATAACGGTAATCATGTCTGAGGGGGAAAGGGAGAGACAGATACATATACATAGCTGTCTATATGCGCAGAGATATTGTCACATCTCAGTTCTTTAGGCAGATGAGGCATCAGACATGAGCTGAAATTAGCTAAGGGTAGGAGCATGCATAGTGGGACTGTCAGTACTTACAAGGTGACTCCTGGCTAGACCTACCTGCACTCCAGTCTGGGATTTTGTGTGCTACAGCCAATTGGCTGCTGCACCTTATTCCACAGTCCAGCACCTCCCTGATATTATGTCCAAAGGAACCCTGGCTGTGTGCTGAGCATAATATATGACTCATACCTAGTGACTGTACAGATTGTAATAGAGTGTAGAGGGTTTTGCATCATATGTGTGGTACGTTTTACATAGCATTGTGATTTTCTAATACATCAGTGAAAAATCAGTCTTCTTTGAGAAGGTCACCAAAGCAGTGGATGAGGGCAAAATCATTCACACTGCCTACCTTCACCTGGCCAAGGCATTTGACACAATACCACACTCGGGCATTGTTGACCAACTCAAGAGGTTAGATACAAATCCATATGTCACCCAGTGGATAGCCAACTGGCTCACAGACAGGACCCAGGAAGTTAGAATTGGGGAGTCCACCTCTACAAAGAGGCCAGTCACAAGTGGAGTCCCTCAGGGATCAGTCCTTGGACTGCTCCTTTTCGGCATTTACTTCTCAGAAGTCAAGACCGATGTCAATGGTCTGTGGCTGACTAAATTTGCAGATGTTTGCAAATTAGGAACTCTCATTGAATCTCACACTGATGCAAATGTTCTCCAGGAGGGGGTGATAGAGACAAAAAACTGATATCAGAGCCATGGACTAAAACTAAATGCCAAGAAATGCATAATAGTATCCTTTGGGAAGTCATCCATCCCTGGTAACTATCATATTGACAGCACACCCCTTAGAGTTGACCCAGTAGTTAGGGACTTAGGGACACACATAGATAGTAATCTAGCCTTTGATCATCATGTGTCTACAGTGGTGAGGAAATAATTCTATGTTGCACAACTTATAAACAAAGGTAATGCATCTAAGTCCAAGGAAGTCATTGTTCCACTGTATTTGGCATTCATCAGACCTATCATTGAGTACAATGCACCCTTTGGTATGTACCTAACCAGGCATATCCAACAACTGGAATGCACAGAGAGGTTCCTCACTAAAAGAATACAGGTTGTAAGAAATATGTCCTATGCAGACCACCTAAAGGCCTTATCCCTGTATTCTGTCTTCTACAGGCTTTTGAGGGGTGATCTATGCCTGGCATACAGGGCATTGTCAGACACAACTCTGATGGACCTCCTGCATATCCACAAAACAAACAGTAGCAGAATTACCCATTCTAAAGACTTAAACCTTGAATGTGATATAAATAGGACCTGCTGGAGAAGGAGAAATAGGTATGTATCCCAAAGACTACCCTGTTTATGGAACAGGCTCCCCATTCATGTGAAGCAGAGTTCCTCCCTAACCCAATTCAAGTGCAATTTGGACAATTGGATGACAAACCAGAAATTCATCCCTGGTTTGGCACCTATGTCTCTAATCCAAACAGGTAACTTGTAAATGGCTCATCTCCCAGGTCCATGCTTACACTTATCAAGGGTATCAGAACTAGTCAGAGATTTGGGATGCATGGCTAGGCTTAAAAAGGCCCTTGTGGTCATTAGCCTATTAAACACCTATGAACCTACAGATTGACATTTAGAACTGATGACAGGCATTTGATTTACTGACTCCATACTTGCCAGGGAACCCATGCTATTGCATGACCTGTTATTGTCTGCACTTTCTACATTTGTCTGGCCACTAGTTAATCCTTCTCCTTATATTTGGGCATTTGTCCCTCTCCTGTTCATGGCTTTGCCCATATTTCCAGCTCTAAGTGGTTGTAGGTATGCTGTGACTGGGGTACATGATGTAACACCACACACAGGTTTACAGTCTTTACACCTCTGACTGTACGTGTTTTGCAGGATGTCTAGCATTCTGCCCCATATGTCTGCTCTGCTCCTCAGGCAGTTACATTTTTCTGGTAATACAGTACTAAATGGTGCCCACTGAATTGCTGTCTGTACTGACAGTTACATGATGGCCTTTACATCCTGCTGCTACTCAGACATGTTACAACCTGCAGTTATACTAATCACCTACTAGGTTACTCAAACCATGTATAATGTCTGTAGGTTTGGTCTTCTGTCCTTCCATTGTCTCTGGTTTTGTCCCGCATTCTTGCAGTAACAGATTGTGACATATTGACAGTCTGTGGGAGTCCTACCATAGGAGTATCTCACATGCAAGATTGCAGGTGTAGCCAGCTTCGAACCATGAACAACCATGCTAATGTACTTATCCCACTGAGCCACACCAGCCACATGAAAGTGAAGCTTAATTCCTGACACTGTCAACAGCAGACAGACATATACACTTTGACCCCTGCATATTATGTTAAATAGGACATGTAGCCAGGTTGTTTGGGACAGCCCTAGGATTGTGTGGTCTGCTGATATATCCTTGCTAACATACTCTGTTACTGCAGTTGTATGTGAATAGTGATGTGTTGGGGTAGGGACTGTAGTACTGAGAACTGCACATCTGTCCTATGACCTCACTGTTTGGCAATTCCCTTACATACTGCATTGGGTTTTGCTGCCTTGTGGCCTACTGCATATTATGGGGGAGTCACTATTGACAGAGTACCTGTTGTTGAACATAGCTGTTTGTTCTCTGCACATAGTCCAGTTGCCCACTCTATTCCCCTGCATAAATGCAGCAGGTCCATATGTATGCTACCATAGTCTAGTACCCTGTATATTTGTTGTAAAGGAGGGTGACTTACCTTGTGCATGCAACAGTTGAGATACCTCTATTTCAGGGCTGACTCTGTCTGTTGCACACAGAACACAGCCAATACATGGTAAGGTACAGGTTGTGTAGTGTGGTTAGCATCCTTTTTACTATGTATGTAAGTCGGAGAAAGGAGTCAGTCCCTAGTACCCTAGGTTGTCAATGCATGTGCTATGCATTACCTCTTTGCCAAGACCATGGCATACTGGGCATGCCTACATCTGCCTACAGGAACAGCCTCAGGGGTTCCTTCTCTGAGCCCCCCTGTGGGTATGGCTGTGGGTCCTTGGCACTGATATGGGGGTGTGTCTCTTCCCTGTGATAATCCTAGCACAGCTGTTTTCACAGGATTATATTGTGTAGCATGGCACATACTGTGAACATCTGTGCACATGTGGCTGATGAGTACTGCAGGGCATCACCAAATATATCAAGGCACCGGGACCGTGACTTGAGCAGCCAAAATACATGCTCTATGATGTCCCTAGTTTGTGCTTGAGCATCATTATGGTGTTCTTCAATAACTGTGTTGTATTTCTGATGGGCGTCACCATCCAAGGTATCAGTGCATAACCAGCATCCCCCAGTAGATGGCCGTATGGGATGTCCCCCCTGGAAACATCTGGTACAGCTGTGATGCGTGCCAGATATGAGAGTCATGATAACTGCCAGGGCTGCCAGCGCACACATTCATGCTGATGCCCTGGGCATTGCACATGACCTGGCAGTTGATGGAGTGATACCCCTTGAGGTTGATGTAGATTCTACCCTCTTCACCAGATGGTGCTTTCATGTGCACATGAGTATAGTCTATAGCACCCAGTACCTCAGGGTAGTGTGCCACACAGTAAAAGAGACACATAGTGCTGGTCCTCTCCTCAGAGATGCGGGGCAAATAAATGTGCTCTCTGGCACATGTTTGCATGGCAGCCAGAAACTGGTGGAGTTCCCTGGATGCAGATGTCTGTGAGACCCCCATCATGTCCCCAGTTGGTCCTTGAAATGTACCTGTAGCTAGTATTCTAAGGGCTACACATACCTTTGTCTCCACTGAGATGGGTTCCCCTCTATTGGCTCTGGGTCAGAGTTGAGGGCGGCAGAGCTCAGTGAGTTTTTGTAGTATGTCCCTGTCCACCCTATAGTGCTCTACAATCTCCAGCTCCTGGAAGGTTACCCTGGGCCTGAAAACTCTTCTCCTTCTCACTCTGGGCCTATTGACAGCACCAGCACTGACCTCAGCCTCTAACACATGCAGATGTAGCAGAGCAGCAGCAGCCCCTAGCATTCAGTCAGTTAAAATTCCCAAGTCTGTACTCCAATTGTGCAGAATATGGGGGAAAAATCAGATTGTAGGGTGCATGCATACTTTATAGTGCCCTGCTGCTGATGCAGCCTGTGTGGGGTTTGAATGGGCCAGTGGAAGTGGAACAGGGGTTATCAATATTTTCTACATGATTGGCTTTCCCAGACAATTTCCTTTTTTTTTTAAACTGCCTTCTCTGCTAAGCACTGCGGCACATTGCACAAACCCGTGCCGCAGGTATAAACAATGCTCTGCAGTCTGGACATGCCCCCATGCATGTGCACACTTAGCATAGCTCAAACCACCTATAACATGCACCTTGCAGCTAAACAAAGCTTAGCAACACTGGAAACACACCCCTGCTTAGCTGAGCTACATGCCATGCAAATGGCTCTGCTAAGCACCAATCCATGTAAACATATAGTGACACCCCCCCCCCCCCGTTTGATTTCAGCTAGCTTTTCTGTGGGCATAAACATGGTTCTGGGGCTACACAGATTTTATTTGTGGACACAGTAACCCATTTTTGCTATTCAGTAACCCCAGCTCATTTGCATACAGAACCATGCACACAACCGGGATACTTCACTATTCCAGGGCCTGCCTCCTTAGCAACCACTGAAATCTACTACTGTACATTATGCATGCAGGGCCCTATAATGCATTATCCTCACATATTTCTTATTTTTAGTTTTTATACTTTTTAATATTTTATTTTTGCATAACAGCACATTTGCGCTCTGCTGTTCACTGCACCAACATAATATGGGTATTAAAAAAAATGATTTATTACTTTATTTTGCATGAGGTTTTT
Organism: Protopterus annectens; assembly: GCF_019279795.1. Taxonomy (NCBI): domain Eukaryota; kingdom Metazoa; phylum Chordata; order Ceratodontiformes; family Protopteridae; genus Protopterus; species Protopterus annectens. Next base: position 874,288,439 of record NC_056731.1, on the reverse strand, counting down.
GGACACACCGGGCATCGTTTTGCACACAACTATGCCTATTATGTAATTGCTGAGCTTCTAAATGGGCTTTTACAGCCCCTGTTACATTTTTATTTTTTGTTCCAGAGATATTTTCCATGTATACTTCAGACATCAATACTGGGTCTGCAGAACTGCTTATCTGCTTGCTGGATCACTCCAGCACCCTCATGTGCATGCAATTCACCTGCTTATGAGGTGATTTGCATGCCACAGACACTTCTTTGTCTGCAAGTTCATGCATGCCCCTCTGCTCTGTTTACTGGATCGCATAGAGCCTTACTTCCGTGTTAGCTCCAGGCCACTATGCCTACATGGAAAATCCATCTGTGTAGGCTTTACTGAATTTACCCCAAAATCTTTTTACATAACATGCATGAAAAGTATGTTAAATGTTCCAGCCTTTACAATATATGCAAGTAGTTCTGGTGCAAATTATGTGAGAGAAGGAAGATGATACTTTAAGAGATGGAAGCAGATAAGCACAAAGTTAGAAAGAAAGGAAAGCAGATTCAATGAGAGCTGTGAAAAAGAGGCAGCTGGTGGTGTTGCAATATAATGGCTGGAACATTAGAAGCAGGTTAGAGGAGAACTGTGGAGAAGAAGTAATTAATGTAGTTACTAAGAGAGTTGTGAAGGTAAAAAGGTAGAGGGACAGAGCGATTTAAGATGTAAAATGCATGGGAGACAGCAGGTGAAAATATGTAAAGTTGTCATGCGAGGGATTAGAAGTGATAGAGAGCTGCTCAGCTGAAGGACTATTGCATGACTTTTTCTGCATTTCTGGAATAGTAGTGTATTAGAAATAAAAATGTCAAAATGATTGGGCGACTTCAACTACCCAAACATAGACTGGGAGCATTACTCTAGCTCCAACACCCTAGCCCAAAGGTTCCTAGAATTTATAAACTCAAATGCTATGGAACAACTTGTTACCACTCCCACAAGAGGGGAAAACATACTGGACCTGATCATCACCAACATGGGGACTCTATGCTCCAGACCAGAAGTGTATCCCTCACTGGTAAGATCAGACCATAAACTAATCTCACTGGATATTCACATCCCGACCCCACCCCCTGCCCAGAAAACCACAGTGAAAAACTTCTCTAAAGTAAATTTCACACTCCTCAAAACCGAGGTGGAATCCTTCAAAGCCCCGGGCCTGTGGAAAATATGGCCCAGACCGCAGAATCCTTTATAAACACATTCTATGAACACCTTCAGGAATGCATGGATCATGCAATCCCAAATAAAACCAAGACCCAATCCTCCAAAGGCAGACGTCCTGTCTGGTGGACCCCAGCCATAAACAAACTATACAATAGAAGGAGGAAGCTACTACATGATAGAGCAAAATCCCAAAAAGGGAAGGCATCTCTGATCAGTATTAGCAAAAAAATAAGGGCACTCATAAAATCGTCTAAGGCCAGCTTCGAGAGAAAAATTGCACAGGACACTAAGGATAATCACAAGGCTTTCTTTAGTTATGTTAGGAACCTGGGTGGGAATTCCCATATATGCTCAGTATTAGTCCAAAATGACAAAAAATACACCGAACTCACAGACATTGCCACCATCCTAGCTGACAGGTTCAGCGCAAACTCCCCCCCCCCACCAAAAGGGCAAATATCTATCTCAGCAGAGTGCTGCCCCCCTGACATCTCAGATGCTCAGGTAAGAGCCGCCCTCTCCAAAGCAAAAAATACAGCATCAATGGGACCAGACGGTGTCCCGGGCTGCGTCCTACATGAACTCCAAGAAGAGCTAAACCCAAACATAAAACTACTGTTCAATCTCAGCCTTACTATAGGATATGTACCCAAAGAGTGGCGTACAGCAACAGCGGTCCCTCTCCACAAAGGTGGTGCCTCAACGGATCCTGGAAACTATTGCCCCATAAGCCTGACTAGCTTGGTCTGCAAAGCTATGGAAAGGATCATCATGGACCTCATAAATAAAGATATTGGGGACCTACAGACACTGGATCCTACCCAGTTCAGCTTTGTTAAGGGCAGATCCTGCCTCTTAAACCTGGTTGATTTCTTTGAAACAGTCACCAAGGCCATTGATGAGGGGAAGGTGGTCCACGCAGCCTACCTGGATCTCGCAAAAGCCTTCGATACAATACCCCACTTGGGCATTATAGATAAGCTCACCAGCTTAAATATAAACCCCTATGTCACTAGATGGGTTGCAAACTGGCTCAAGGACAGAACCCACATGGTTAGAATTGCTGGAACCATGTCAGACTCTAAACCAGTTACAAGTGGCATCCCACAAGGCTCAGTCCTGCGACCTCTCTTGTTCAGTATATATTTATCAGAGGTACAGGCCAACACGGACGGACTGTGGCTGACCAAATTCGCAGATGACTGCAAACTGGGCGCCATAATCGACTCTCCAGCCAACACAAGCATCCTCCAAAAGGGCCTCATAGAAACAGACAACTGGTGCCAGAGCCATGGCCTCAAGCTAAACGCCAAAAAGTGTATAGTCATCCCCTTTGGCAAAAACAAAGTGCCCACAAATTACCACATAGGTGGTAATCCATTAAGTACAGAAGAAGTAATTAGGGACCTGGGGACCCAAGTTGATAGCAATTTCTCATTTGACAACCACGTGGCCAAAGTGGTTAGAAAAACATTTTATATAGCCCACCTAATCATGAAGGGATTCCCATCTAGATCAGGGGAGGTCATCGTGCCTCTTTACTCATCCCTCATCAGGCCCATAATTGAGTACAATGCCCCTTTTGGGATGTACCTTACCAGACACCTGCAGCAACTGGAAAGACCCCAAAAGTACCTCACCAAGAAGATCAAAGGGCTCAAACAGATGCCATATGCTGTCCGGTTAAAGAAACTCCAGCTCTACTCAGTGGCATACCGCCTGCTCAGAGGCGATCTGTGCCTGACGTATAAAGCCATGTCCAACCCGGAATTAATGGACATGCTGCACCTCAGAAAATCCAAATCCCATCGAGCTATGCACTCGAGAGACTTGAACCTCAGCACTGAAATAAATAGGACATGCTGGAGGGACAGATTCATAACCCAGAGGCTCCCTTCACTCTGGAGTAAAATCCCAGTCCAGGTTAGGCAGAGTCCCTCATTGACTCTCTTCAAGAGGAATCTTGATGAGTGGATGGGAGATTGTAGATTTACCCCGGGTATGACTTCTGGGTCACTGTTAGACAGAAGCACAGTATACTAACCTCGAAAAAGGACATAGCAAAATTAATTTAAAATGGGTGGCGAAAGCCAAACACCCTCTGGCTAGGCTTATAAATGCCCTAGGGCAGATAGCCTAGTATGAACCTATGAACCTATGAACCTATAATCATAAGTGAAGATAGTGAGAACTGTGTCTCTCAAAGTCATTTTACAATGAACTGTATAAGGCCAGAACAGGTGTCCTTCCATCTCCCCCTCCTCACTGTTTTCACATGATAATTCAAAGATTATAACTTTTTTCTTCCAGTATGAAAATCAAGATGCCCAGGTCTTGTCACATGTATTTATTATTACTCCTAACATAGATAGGGCTAGAGAGAATGTAACCTTGTTACTAAATTTCCGATGAATTTGTAACCTGCTCAAACTAATAATGATAATGATAATTAGTTACTAAATTTCAAATTAATTTTGTAACCTGCCAAAAACTAATAATGATAATTAGTTCTGATACCAGAATGGGTAATGGAAGACCTTCCTGATAGGAGACAGAGAATGCATTTGTTATGGGGGGTATGGTATAAAAATAAAAAGGGCATGCTTCCATAGAAATTTAATCAACTACTTTGTGATGCATTTTGAGCAATACTGACAATTTATTTTAGAACTGCTTCTGGAACATTCCCAAGATCTCCATTTTTTTTTTTGTGGTGAACCATTTCTATTGTTAAGATAGCAGTACATTTTATGCCATATCTTAGGATGTGACTATGACATTAATTTCTTGAAAACTTCATCCACTTGGTTTCATTCTCCCCCCCCAATCAATGCAGACATTTTTTTCATCTAATGATTTACATTTACTTAAAAAAATGGTCTTGGAGAATCAGCAAGCCCCATTGGATACTCAAAGTTTCAAATGCATGAATTAATGTACACAGACAGCCCATAAAAAAATAAATACAGATTTTCTAGAATTATTTAGTGGACCATGGGAGAACAAATACTATTATACTACTGGGTGCATCAGTGGGAATGGGGAAATTCTAAATGCACATCTGAATGTGACGTTATTTGAAGGTGAGCAGAGCTGGAGATCATATCTCTAGGAGATATATTAGTATTAGGCCATAAGCCTATAATTCCAGGTTTTAAGCTGTCTACTTTAAACTTTATTAACAACAAATACATTTGAATTAAAAAGTAAAAACAATTATAAATAAAATTCAAAAGCATACTAAATAATACCATTACATATCTACCGAACTATTTCCAGAGGGGCAGTTTTTAATACATAAACCCACATAGTTATTCCAATTTTTTTAAATAAAAATGAACAAAAACCGGTGACATTCCCCAACAGCACTATGTATATTCATTTCAGCACATCAAGGCATCTGACTAAAATAGTTTAAGTAACTGCTAAGTAGTGAGATCGAGAAGCCAAAATATTTGTCATCCAATAAAAAGAAGTTACTGAGGAAGTAGAAAAAAAAAGAGGTGAAGCACTGAGAGGAGATTCACCCTGCTCCCACCCATGGAACACCAAAAGTCACGTGTTTCCTCTTTCAACCAACAAAAAAAGCTTCAAGCATCAATATCTAGATAGCTACAACTTCCACAGACACACAATCGATCTGAAGTACCCGTCCATGTATGGCATTTAGAAGACACCCATTGTTTAACATGTAATGTATTCATAGTCATTTCTGTTCCAAACATTTTCCAAGGAGTTTGATAACTCCCCCGATTCCCACATTGTTGGTTATTGGTGATAACCTTCTTGGCTATCAAGAGAACAACACTTAGTAAACAAAGTTCATATTTATAGTAATTCACATATTGGGCAGGCATCAGCAAAAATAGACTTGATTCTCAAAGGATTCTTCCTTAAGACATATCATTTCATATTTGCAAAACAAGTGCCACCAGCTGACACATCAGTGTATTGGCATCTCTAACACCCCAAATATATGGGGAAATAAACTGATTAAACTTGTGTGTGTGTGTGTGTGTGTGTGTGTGTGTGTGTGTGTGTGTGTGTGTGTGTGTGTGTGTGTGTGTGTGTGTGTGTGTGCGTGTGTGTGTATGTGTGTGTGTGTGTGTGTGTGTGTGTGTGTGTGTGTGTGTGTGTGTGTGTGTGTGTGTGTGTATATATATATATATAGATAGATAGATAGATAGATAGATAGATATATATATATATATATATATATATATATATAAATATATATATATACACACACACACACACACATATATATATATATATATATATATATATATATATATATATATATATATATATATATATATATGTATATATAAATTAAACTAAATTTGCACACACACGAGAAGAAACCTGACAATCCTCTCTTAGGGTACCCACCTTTTTTAGGAAAAATCAGAGACATCCATACATTATCCTTGAGCACCACACAGTCTCTGCCCGATATTTAGCCTTGATTTAGCTATAACAGAGCTCATGTCTGCCTCAATTGAATAAAGGATCCAAAGAACATAGACAGCTCTTACATCAAACCATAAAAGCCTTCTCTGAAGTCTCTTATAGAAATTTCCTTAGAAATTCAAATAATCTGAAAGAGCATACCTCATATCACATTCTCCCTTTGTAAAGATCTTTGCAAGATTTTTCAGTAGTACCTTGAAATTCCTAGACCCACTCAATCAAAGTATCTGCCTAATTGTAGGTAAGTGAAGAGCTTCACCCTTTTTTAAAGAGCATCATATGGGCCCCAAGTACAATATAATTCTCTTGTGGGCAGCAACAAAGTACCACTCAGTATTTTCAATTGCTAAATCATGCTGAGAAACAGATGTGTAAAGCTTGCTTCTTGGTACTTTTTGAGTGTCAATAATGCAGGTGACTCTCATTGCACTGAATTAGAGGAACCAAGTCTGCGGGGATGGTATGACATAAAGAATAGCTTGGATCAAATACAACACCAATGTGAGAAGGGCAGAGCCAGTGACAATTTAACTCTTTTGTTTAATGAGGCTGTACATTTCTATTCTACTATTTTAGTAGTAAAAAGCTTGTAAAGGCCAAAACTAAGTTAAACATCTAGGCAGGTTATTTCAGATATATTCCCAACCATAAGAAGGACTTTGTTGGCCAGCTGTAGTACAGAATGTTTCATACATAAAGTGTATATTTCATCCTCATTTGTAATAAATACAGAGATAACCTGACAGTATCTCATCAGGCTTAGGAAATCCACAATTCTTGCTAGGTCAATTAATACACCGGTATATAATCAGCAAACAAAGCTTTTTTATCTGATTTCTCACTCCCTGCTTTAATATTTTCATATCCGACCATACCTTGGAAACAATGATTTCAATAAAATTACAAAAGCAAGATGGAAAAGAGGACATCCGTACCACACGATACATGTTTAGCCTTCAATGATTTGTGCAATACTGGCTTTAGCACATTTTATTTGTTGATTCAGTGTTAGTTGCATATTGTGTGTGTGTGTTTTTTTTTATTTTCACAGTCATAAAACTTTGTTGACAAGGAAGTTTTCCATTACCCAAAGGCTGACTCATCTCAGATTTGGAATAATTAGGTAGGGAGGGGCTCGTTGGTGGGGAGCTGCATCCCCCTCCATGCAAAGAGCGCAGGAGCTGATATTACAGAAGCGTGATGCTTAAAAGACCCTTGATGGGGTAAACTGGTTGTTCCTGCTCAAGGTCTTGAGTAAGTCTAGATTTCCCCCCCATGGTTTTGATACTCTTTACAAAATCTTTACTGTGTTATTTTTATGTATGCATTCTGCTATGTAGAGCATGTAGAGACTAAAGTGTCTTGGATTTATCCAAAATACATGTTTATGATTTAACCTTACTGGCTAAGACCACATTCTGGTCTTCCAGTGGCAAAACATTATCAGTTTTATATCTATATCTATATCTATGTATCTATGTATCTATCTATATCTATCTGTCTATATATATATATATATATATATATATATATATATATATGGTTCTACCTGACATAGAACACACACAACACACGCCACACAACACACCACGACACATATCCATACTCACAAAAAACAAACACCACACAACCACAAATAAAATAAAACAATAAAACACAAACTCCAAACCCCATACACTGCACACACCAATACAAACACATAAAAATTACAAATCCAAACAAACACACCACACACACACACCACACACACACACCACACACACCACACTCACACACACACCACACCCTAACCCTACACCCCCTAACCCTAAGGTCACCTAACTTACACCCCTAACTCCTACCCTAACTCACTAACCTACCCCTCTCCCTAACCCCCCCTAACTCTAACCCCCTACTCCTCCCTATCGCCCTACCCCTAACTAACACTCACTTAACCCCCCCCCTACCCCCTCCCTAACCCTAACTACAACCCCCCCCCTTCGCTCCCTAACCTAACTAACCCTACTCCCCCACCCCTCCCACAGACCATCACAACATACACTTACCTACCTCGCACTAACGAACGTCCGCCACTACCGCATACATCCTCGGTGTTGGTGTGTGTGTGTGTCGGTCTTCTGCATTGTCGATGTTCTGCAATAGCATAGCCGGTCTTCTTCGATGATCTTCTGAGCTCAATCATCCCTGGTTCTGCCTTATACAGTGAGCAGTTCACCCATGCCAAATAAAAAAATATATATTTTTAATCACATACATATATTTTTTTAATTTCCCATTAAGGGAAACGACAATGCAATAGCTGTCTGGTTTCTTTAAATGTTAAAGCTGTGTTGTGTTTTGTTATGCATCAAATGATTAACTTTGAAAATGTGTTAAACTTTCAAAAAAACTTCCTGTTTGGACATGCTTTTGAGCCTCTTGGTCTCTTATGGTTTTGTCAAGGCATTTTCCCACCCCTGTTCAAAAAAAATTTTTTTTTTGCTCTGTAGGTGGAGGGAGATTGCCAAATGAGGGTCTTGCCTTGGGCTTCAAATGGCCTAGGTACTCCTCTATGCGCATGCATGTGTATGTGTGTATGTGTGTGTGTGTGTGTGTATATATATACATATATATATATATATATATATATATATATATATATATAGGGTCTATAATCAAAATTCCGAAGAGGTACAAAGCCGAATGTGAAAACATCGAACCCAATATATCGAATGATGAAAATAGTGAAGCCCCGGAACATCGAAATCTTACTTAAGGCAATATTTTGGTGGGCCATTCCATGGCTTCGTTATTTCCTCCACTGTGGTGCAAGAGTTACGGACCATAGGGTTAGGGAGCGGTTAAGGTAAGTGAATAGTTAGTAATATATGTATGGTGTAGTGTAGGGTTGTGTTTTGTTAACTGTATGTGTGTGTGTGTGTGTGTGTGTGTGTGTGTGTGTGTGTGTGTGTGTGTGTGTGTGTGTGTGTGTGTGTGTGTGTGTGTGTTAATTAGTTTGTTTGTGTATAGATTTGTAGGGTATGTGTGCGATAGTTACGGACCTTAGGGTTAGGGTGTGGGTTAAGGTAAGTGGATAGTTAGTAATGTATGTGTGGTTTAGTGTGGGGTTGGGTTTTTGTTAAATGTATGTGTGCGGTTTATTTATTTTGGTGTGCTTGTGTTAGGTGTTTGTTTCCCGGAACAGTGAATTTTTTTCCCTTGGAAAAAAATTCGCTATTCTGAGCGTTCGATGTTTTCAATATTCGAAATTCCAAGTTCGAACACATGGTGTTCGACATTTTGGAATTTCGAATATATGATTTAGACCCTATATATATATATATATATGTATATATATATATATATATATATATATATATATATATATATATATATATATATATGTATATGTATATATAAAATAGATTGTCAAAATCTTTTTTCATCAATGGCTTATTCATCGACACCTATCCGCTGAATCTAACTTCAATGAACATTAAAATTTTTTACAGGGTAAGTAACCAATCAGAATCTTGAACCACTTTAGGAAAAGAGGACTCCATCTTTCTTTTACCAGAAACTACTTTACAAGATCAATTGCCTGAATTAAACCCCGAGCCAGACCCAGTAATTTACTCTTATCCAAAGTAAATTGAGGACTAGTAGATACATACTTGGTTTTCTATTTCTTTCTGACAGCAAAAGTGGATTCAACCATGTTACTAATGGCAGTAACAGCTTCCACAGGGACAAGCACAGCATTCTGACTCAGCTAGGAAACTTTCCCTGTTTCCTCTTCAAGGACCAACAAGAGCAGCTCTCTCTTGCCCACTTAGGATTCCCCAATATCTACAAAGGACATGGTTAACCCTGGTCCATAGTGGCTGTAGGTGCTACACCAGTGGGATTTGGGGAAAAAGGTTGTCTGAGGTATAACACATGGCCACAGCACAATCACCCACATGTTGCGGAAGCAAATTTCTAGCCTGCTGTGGTGGCAAAGGCTGTTTGCTTATTTTTTTTTTCTTTGTGTGGATGGAAGAAGGCCCAACCATGGATCAGTAATCTGTTCCATGATCCAGTCAAAAATGGAGCCTCAGAGGAAAGACAAGCAACAATTGCTGGTAAGTACTACTAGTTCACAAAAGTTACTTTTCTGACAGAAAAACACAGTAGAAAACACTTTAAAATGCTATGCTAACCCCACAAAAGTAAAAAAAAATAATTTTCTCCACAGAAAAATGTTTTCAGTTATTTTACACCACTTTTAAACTGAGAGAAAATGTGAGCTCTCTATTTAAAAGTAAATTAAAGTCTCAAGACAGTCAATTAAAACACAGCACTTCTAGCTTTAAAACAATTTACCTGAAAGCAAAAGTAATATAATGTCAACAAAATTAAGAAAAAAAGTATTTTTCCCCAAAGGGAGCTTATGTGCTTAGAAAAGGAAAACACAAGCTGACCATTGATCCTTGAAATCCTCAGAAGACCGTACTCTTTGGAGCAGTAACATCTGAAGGGTATCATGCCCAAACCTGTCTTTTAGTTAGCTCAGCTTGAGCTGCCTGACAGTTTGGGCACATATAAGGTGCCCTGAATCTTTGGAAGATGGATTGCCTGTTATATCATTGGAAGGATGTAACCCATATAGCTAAGGCTACTTCAGCACTGATCAATATGATGAAAATACAATGCTCCTGAATATTTCGACAGAACACTGATGCCTAGTGCTCACTTTGTGCCACTCTCTTGCTCATTTCCATTGATCAAGGCTAATATATATTATATAAAAGGTTATAATTTTTACCAGTCAGCAACTTACTTGAACAACGTGTACTAATGTACTATCCAGTGGTCTAACTCAGTGCATTATTAAAGACCACAAGCTATGATAATGGCCTTCAATATTATAATATTGTTGCTGTTGTTGTGTTTGAATGAACAAGTACAGACCTGAACAGAAAATATGACTCTACAGTGAAATGTCTTTACAGTAAAAACTGTTATAGCTTTTGCATATCCAGAACATTTTCACTGTATACTAACCACAGCAGTGAAACATGGTATGAATGTGGCATATTTATAGCATATTCTGATGCATATATGCCTGAGTTTTCATAACATTGTCTCTATGAAATACAGGTTCATAGGTCTGAATGTCAACCTTACAAGATACTGTTCTGAATGAAGGGAATGAATGACTTATTCTAAATGTGAGATAGAGTTTATTCCATAATATTTGAATGTGTTGTGCATTTTATCTCCCTTTTTTCTACATTTGCATTTATTTTTACTATTATGTTTCTTGATCTGATGTTAATTCCCAAAGGTTAGTGCTCTTCACAAACTTTCAGGTAAAGTCAGATCAAACACTGCATTTTTAGATGCGGGAGAGATCACCTGTATGTCACCTGTAAAAAAGCAATATAATGACTTCATGAAACCTTTATAAACACTTCCAATATTATGATTTTTATGGTACAGAATTGTTGTATATCTTCAAGTCATTCAGCTGGATTGTGAGAAGGCAGCACTGTATTATGTAATGGGTTAGACCAATAATAACAGGCAAAAACTGGGCAAAATCTACCCCTATTGCTCTGCTCGGTTGTCCCTCCTACTTTTGTAAGTAAATGTGGAATGCATCATGCTATCGATTTTGAACAATCAGCAGTGAAACTTTTATAAACATGCTAAACATGTCAAAAGTTATTTTATATTCTTATTCTTTCAGCAGATGATACCATTGCTGAAACTGTTAGGACAGTATCTCTAAGAATTTATGAACAGCTCAAGGATTCACTGTGTTCTCATTTTGTATTCTTACAGTGTTTACCTTTTTAGGGCTGTTGGAGCTGAGTGAGGTTTCTTAAAATTTTTGTTTTTATTGTTTTTGTTTTCTTTTGGAGGTTTTTTTGCCATTTTCTGTTTTTCTATTTGGACTTTTTTGCAGCATGGAAGCCAATCACAGCAACAGCAGCATTCCTGTTGGTTTCTACGATAACGGCAGTGATTTGAACTTGGGCCTTATGGCACATCCGGTCCCTTTTGGAATAGACAAGCTCAACCTTTCACTTAAGAGGTTTGTTAACACAAGTGCAGGGACTAATTTTCAAAAGCACAGGGCAGTATCTTTGTACAGCTGTGGACCTAAAGTTTACAGCCCTGCCAACAACAGTGTTGAATCTGCACTGATTTGACATAACTCAGTGCCCACAAACAAGATATAATGGTAACACTTTTTCTGTCAGTGTTGAGAGTTTGTTACTAAACTCCTATTGGGTTCGGTACCGAGTGTCAGATGAATGTCGTTTCTGACACTGCAAGTTCATCTCTTAGGAGTTGTAGGGCACTGGTGTTCGAACTAGAGAAGCAGCTACTTGAGCTCAAAATGATCGAACCAGAAGTATTTTATTTGGAAAATTGCAGTGTTATTCAGCAAGTGTCACTCAAGTTGAGAGTATTTACATTTCCAAACAGAACTAGGCAGAATGACACACTTTATATGAAAATGGTTAAATTGCCTAATACTGTCCTGAAAATGATGAGACTCTTAGTTTTGAACTACAAGGACAAGTTATGTGTTTTAAGAGACTCTGTCTAAAAGTTGGGCATTGAGATTAAAAAGCATAGTAATTTTCAGAGATGTGCTATTGAATATAATATCATTGGTGCTAAGTTGGGCAGACATACTGACATTATTGTTAACAGAAAGCAGAGGAAATTAATCAGGGACTCTTGATGTGTGTACTCATGGCAAGACATATCCATTAGATAAGCCTTCAAATGGTGGTGAAATGAATGGTTTTGATTCCACTAATCAGGGGTTCTCTACTCAATTAGGGAACAACATTCATGGTAATCAAGTTTCAGTTGATCCATCTGATGTTCCTTTGCCTTTGTCAAATGCTAAGATTGCAGAACACAGGCTTTATAATTCTGGCAATGCATTTAACAATGGTTCAGATGTTCCCTCGCCACTTTCTCCTTTTCAGAATGTCACCTCAAAAAATTCAGTAATGAGTCATAGTTTCCGAAGGGGAAATAGAAAAGAAGAGGAAGGGGCAGGGGAGAAGAACCAAGTTTCAACAAATTTCTCAAATATTATTTATCCTGTTATTAATTTTAGTAGTTTCAGAGTTGAGGATAAACATTTAGCTTTGTAAAAGAAAGGTTTTCCTTTGTTCTTTCTAATCAAACAGATGTGGTCATCACTGTCAAACACCTTAAACATTTTGTACCGAAATTAAATTTACACTACATTTTGTACAATGCTAATGAATGTGGTGAGGGTTCTATAATTGTTTTAAGAAAAAGAGTGCATACAATCTAAACTTACATCATACTTTGTAAGTCTTTTCAGACATCTGTGAAAATGATATTCGTAATTCCATTAGTTCACCTGTTTCAACAGTTTTGTAACCTTACACCATTGGAAAAACAAGCTTTGTCTGATCGTGGGAAAGCCAAAGAATTAAGAATAATGAAGGCAGATAAAGGGAATGGTATTGCTCTTATGGATTATACTATGTTGGTGGTTTGGTAGACATGTTGGGATATACTGATTATTGTGAAGAATCTTCCATTAGTGATATTAATTACCATTTCTGTAATATGGATAGTATTTTATTTGATATTTTACACCAGGGCCAAATTGATATGCAGGTTTTTGGATTTTTACAGATTAAATTTCCAAAGATGGCTCATTTTATGGTATTCCCAAAACTCATAAGCAAATCAGAGAGGGAAGTTTCCCATCGTTCAGGCAGATTATTGCTGTTAATGGGAGTTAAACAGAGAATATCTCTGTTTTTTGGATGCTATTTTTAAAGCTGTAATCCAGAGTTCTACTTTTTATTTAAAAGACTCTTGGACCTTGTTAGATCTCTTGCATTATTATTTTTTTACAGATTGAGAAAAGATTTTGGTTACCTTGGACATTGTTTCTTTTTATACCAATATCCTGCAGGAGATTGGTATAGATTTTCTTAGGGATTATTTATGTGAGTTCACTAAGTTTGATGGTAGTTTCATTAACACAATTTGCTTACTTGCTGAACTAGTTTTAGATATATTTTTTGTATTTAATGGTGCTTATTCTAAACAGAAGAGAGGTGTGGCCACAGGGGCCAGGATAGCACCATCTTTCACCAACATTGTCATGAGCTGATGGGAGTACACATTTCTAAGCTTGCATATACTGTTTAGTAAAATTTTCTTTTACAGAATATATATTGATGATTTATTTTTTATACGGGGAAGTGAGTTGGATGAACTTGATGACTAATTCTGATTTAAATAAGAGTACCAATTTCCTCTCTTTTACCAAAGGTAGTGTAGAAAATTTGGTATTTTGTTTTATTTACAAATTCAATTGGATGTGAAGAAAAATGTATTTCACAGTAACATCTTCAGGAAAGTGACTTTCACAAATAACTATCTTTCTTCAGACAGTCAGCATCCAAGGTCCATGAAGAACAATATTGTTATGGGTCAGGTTTATCAGACTTAGCTGTCTTATTAGCAGTAATGGTGTTTTTGATAAAGAAAAATTTACCACAAATAGTTATTTAGAGAAAGGGGTTATCAGGATTCACTTTTGGATAGATTTATTTTTGAGGTAAAAACTCCCAAGATTTACCAAGTTTTCTCCTATTTTCTTGACATGTTTACATAATGATAGGACAATTAATATGAATAATTCCAAAGACGCTGTTATGATGAGAGTCTTTCCTCTTCCTATTTCTCTGGATGCTAATAATATTAGAGATATTATTAGTAGGAGCTGGAACATTATTATTGGTAACAGTGATCTGAGTTTGGTCCTTGGACCTAAACCCAGATTCAAGTACAAGAAAATTTTTGATTTGAAAAAAATTTTGAGAACATTCCTAGTAAAGTTGTTATTAGAAGGAATGGTATGTTTTGTTGTAATGGATGTAAATACTGTAGGTTCAACAACAAGGGGTCCACTGTAGTTTTGGAACACAATAAGATGCAGTTTTGGGCAAGAAATAGGTTCACATATAATTCAACTTTTATTGTGTATTTAGCTACCTGTGAATCATGTGAATGTTTTATATAGGTAAGACCAATTGAAGCTCTAAGAGAATTTATAAACAGCTCAAGTGTTCATTGTGGTTTTGTATTTGTACAGTGTTTGCCTTTTTAGGGCTGTTGGAGCTGAGTGAGGTTTCTTACACTTTCTGTTTTTATTGTCTTTGTTCTCCTTTGGAGTTTTTTTTTTTTGTCATTTTCTGTTTTTTTTAAGAAAGTATGGGGCCTAAAGGTCATACTGAGGTGATGAGGGTATGAATAATTATAAACAGTCTTGGTATACTGTTTCCTCTAATATATACCTTATTGTGTACTTTATATTTTCTGAATCCATTTTATTCATAACCACAATGTCATTTATAGATAAAGACAGATAAAGAGCACATGCATTTTTTTTCTCTAGAAAACAGCAAGCATTAGTATAGACATATTACTTTACTGTGATTAAATGAAAACTCAGACTGTTTTTTAGGCTCTGTGTACTTTAGTGATATTCAACATAAGTTAACTGGGCTGGCCAGACTAATTAGTTATTTGTTAATGGTTACATTTTACACCTCCCAGGTTGCTAATAACAACAAACAAACAAACAAAAAGAAAATAACTTAACTGTAACTAGAAAATCCAAGGGAAGCATTGTGCAATGTGTAAATGTTTATTTCCAAAAAGTATAGGAACTCAAAATGACTTAAAACATAACAAGCATACACCAAAACTTGATTTCCTGATAGAGGCCCTGACTTTCTGACTGTCAGGAAATTTTGCTCTTAGGTTGCAAGCATGCTTGATATGCCCTTTAGAATTAGATGGCCAAAAGAAATTCTTTGTACAATTGCCATGGTTTAAACATTTGTCTACCATTAGCCTAGCTCTTTAAAGTGTGTTTGTTTAATCATAACTGCTCTGCTTATTATAGATGGCAGTGTGGACTGATGGAAGACAGAGCTTAAGTATATTTTTGCAGCACAAAGCCAATAGTGCTAACATTTACATAAACAGCATTGAGCATCCAAGTGTATGCTCTTGCATGATGCACTAATATAGACACAGTACTTATCACATATTTGCATAATGTTCCACTATGCCCCAGCACTGTACTAGCAAAATTCCAGTGGTCTGACTAGGTTAACAAATAGATAAAATAAAAATAAATAAATAAAATAAAACACATCAGCTGTTGTGTGTTTGTGCTTTACTCATTTGCGTCAGAGGATATCAGTCCCCTTTCTCCACACCTTTATAACTTACTACCCACAAGACTTTGGGAGGCCCCTCTGCTCAGTAACGTTATGAGGTCTCTTAATACCCATTTACTAAATCTTGTATGTTAGCTATTTGACTTGCCTTATTGTTTATGTGTGTTTTATTTATGTTCTTGTTACATTTTATGTTATTTGTATTTGTACTTGTGCCTAGTTTTTAACGGTATACCAATACCCAACTTGCAGTTGCACAAACCATCCTCTGCTCTCACTACTGATATGGTACTGAATATGGCCTTGGAGTTCTGACCGTTCTGGTAAATCTGGACCATCTGATCTTACTGCTTAGTAGTGCATGCATGGTATACAGGTCAGTTCTTGCAGTTTGACAGAATGTATTTCACTGTACATGGTAGAATGTGACTCTGTGCACTAAAGTTCATCCTTATCCAAATGGGTTTCCTGAAGGTGCACTATGCCTATTTTTTTCTGTGCTAAGTATTGTAGCACAAGACTTCTTTTAAATGTGTGCATTAACCTGTTCTTTTTCCAGAACAGAATATTTAAAAGTTTACCTGTCCTGCTAATCTCAGAACTTTTTTAAATTCTCTCCATAATCTATCTGTGCCTTCCAACACTGTTCAATACTCAACCTCCACTCTCCATTCTGTTGCTAGCATCAGTCTTTCCTTGATATATAGCATCATAATTCAAATCAGTATATTTGCAAAATCATTCAATATTCTTTTTTCACATGATGAACTGAGATATCTCTGGAAAAAATGAATAAACCTCAACAAGTGGATCTTAAGCAC
Source organism: Protopterus annectens (assembly GCF_019279795.1). Classification (NCBI taxonomy): domain Eukaryota; kingdom Metazoa; phylum Chordata; order Ceratodontiformes; family Protopteridae; genus Protopterus; species Protopterus annectens. The sequence goes on along the minus strand of NC_056731.1, from coordinate 874,271,722 downwards.
ACACATAAGAATAATATCAGATAAGTTCAAGGAAAATATTGAACGTTCAAACTTTCTAAGTAAAGTTTATTTGATAAAGTGCAAACCACGTTCACTTCTAATATGTGGGCACAAACCTAATTTGGTTATCCCAGCAGGACCATCATCCAGGCACAAAGTTTGTATTGTTTAATCCCTTGACAGCAACTAGTTCCATTTACTTTCCCAAACCCCTCTTCCCTTTTTAAATTTTACATTTCAGGTATATATTTGTATGTGTGTCATCTCAATTTCAAACCTTTAACATAGCACACAAGTACTCTATAAGCTTCTTAATGATTTCAGACTGCTTTTTGCTGAGCCACACAATTGTGGTCAACTGTACCTGGTCATGTGACCTCATCATCCAGATGTGAAACCCTGTCCACCTTGATGACCATCAATAACTGATATAACCTACTTCTTATATGCAATAGCAACTCTTAGAATACCTAACAAAAGTCAAAAGACATTCATTGAGTCTTCATTCAATATTCTTGTCTTTCCCGTATTATGTATTATGTATTAGGTGCCTCATTCCCCTTAAAGTAGACTTACCTTCCCATACCTTGTTGCCTTGATATACAGAATGATATACATTCCACCCTTACACAAATATGAAGCATGCAGATTTTTAGCAATCTTAAATATTATTCCACTGCAAATTGAACATTTCAGGTGTATATCCATTTAAACACAATCATCTAGACTCCAAACATTTAAATTAGCACACAAGTATCCTAAATGCTTCTTAACTAAACCAGGCTGCTTGTTGCTGCACAGCACAGTTATATCTGCTGCCTCTTATCTTATCTCTCAATGTTACCCACTGCATTATCTACTTTTGTACTGACTTTCCTTACTTCATCTGTTATAATCTCCATGGTGATCATGGCTGTGGGTGTTATAATCTTCATGGTGATCATAGTTATGGGTGTTATAATCTCCATAGTGATCATGGTTGTGGGTGATTCATTTGACAGGGGAACCTTGCAGCTTGGCTTTGCTTTTCATTTCTCTGTTGCTGCTGTGTGGATCATCCAAGCTGTCTGAGCTATTGCGACCATTTGTCTGGTTCACATTTTTTTTCTTTGGACTGCTCTTTTGTGGTGACATTTCAAAGAATCATCTTTATTGCTCATCAGTACATCTTTATTCAACTTGCACTTCTTACTGAGACATAAAACAGATGATCAAAACTGACACCATCATTAAAGATCTAGGAGCAATGACAGACAATTTAAACTTATGAAAAAGAAAGAACTGTAAACTACAAAACCTTAAAAGTTTGTTTAACTTTTCAAAATATCTATAAAACCACACTGAAGCAGTCCAAGAAAACCAGTTTATTAAAGAGTGCAAAATAAGCAGCTTTGTCCAAGGGGAATTCTTGAAATTCTGAGCAAGGCAAATTAATTAATTAAACAATAGATTCAAGTATCATGAGTCAGAAGTTATGCAAGATGATAAAAAAATAGCACTTAGAAAACAAAGTATTAAATAAGTTCAAACTACATGAGTAACTTCAATTAAGAAATAAATAAATAACTTAATCAGCAGTAGATGGAATCTTTGTTTTTTAAGCATCTACTATTAATGTTGGGGATCTTAAAATTAATCCAGAGTATCTTTCACTGGTGCTCTTTGAAGCCCAAGATTATTTCTTAATCCTCACCCTTAGGATTCTTTTTAACATATTCTAAAACCAGTTTATTAAACTTTTAAAATGCTATGTTGACTACTATCTAAAATAAATGTCAGGAATACAAATGACAGGGACATCCAAGATGGCTGTCCACTAATTAACAGTTTTACTTCAGCTCCCCCAGTGTGAAAACAGAAACTGAGAAACTACAGCCAGAGATACTGTAAATCTGAGTAAAATTCAGTTAGTGACTAGTAAGTACACTGCCCAGATTCCTGAAAAGAAGAAACTAAGAGAGCCTGAAAGAAAATGAACTAGAAAAGTTCAAGAGAAAACACTGACTGACAAGAATCCTGCAGCTGTTCATCAAAAAGCAGTTTAAGCTTTGGTATAAAAAGTGACTTCCAGTAATTTAGATAAAAAATAAGTCAAATATGAGCAGAGCTGATTAAAATAAACAAAACACTGAAGGAGTACATTGACTCAAATAACAAAAATAATAATTAAAAATGGAATAAGCTTTAATCTGCATTAACTCCTACTGATGCCTCTAGATGTCAAATATTGCTTATTTATATTTGCATCAATTATTCCAAAACCATGCTATGTGAAGGTTTTAAAAGATTTACTCTTAAAGCTTACACAATGGCAAACTTGGCATTAATATTTGACCTGTATCTAATGCAGGTAAATATATATTAACTGTTGTTTTTATGATATTAATTTATATAGACATCATTTTCACAGTTGTCTAAATAACTCAACAACCAAGTAGCACAGACAGAATTCCTTAGCCTCACATGAAAGCTTTAAGCTATATGAATAAAATGCTGCTGACAGTATGTATGTACCTTGAGTGGTTGCTGAGACATTGTAAGTTGTTTACAAAATATTACAAATGTATTTACTGTGACTTATAAAATTTGGATTAAGATCTAGAACCTAAAGGCTACTATCATTTTAAAAAAGTGTATGCTGAATAGTTTGCCATTTATACCTCTTTCATAACCCCTGTGGTTCCAGAAATATGAACATCTGATTGAAATATGAGGACATAATTTGATCTGTCAAAAGACTCAGGCTCTGCCCATTGGAAGTCACAGTGCAAACTTCATAATCTCCACTGGAGTGAATAGATTAAATGGATATTCAGATGAGGTGATAACACTGCAAAACTCAGAGGTTGACTGAGTATGAGACTGCTCAAGAAAAGATGTTTTAAAGAAGGGTAGAATTAGAGGACAGAAATCTGAGATTTTCTGCTGTACCAGTGAAAATAGATGGAACAGAATACATTAATTTTTTGAAGGCACAAACAAGCAACTTGACTGTTATTCCACAGCAGGAGCTGTCAATTGAAAGTGCATATCATGTGTATGCTCCAAATATAACCATGAGACAGCAGCTAAGACCTTTAACAGTAAAGATGCAAACCTATCAGCAGAAAGAATTGATCCTGACAATACTGTGGCAAAAGGGCAAAGTATTAAAAGCTGGAAACAGTAGAGTGTTTGTGGAAAATGATTATTCACTGTACACCAAGCAGAAGAGAAACAGATTTGTTCCATGAAGGAACTAAGGAAACGATAACTATAAGTAAAACATTTTTTTCTTAACAGTATTTCTATGAAACTTTTCACAATATAAAATTCATATTTTATAGTAAAATATTTTTAGTTGTTCTTAAATATGATACAATTGCTAAAGTAAACAGATGTATTTTTTCCTCTTCCTCTTCTCTTTTTTTCTTTCTTTATTCTTTTTGCTATTAAGAAATGTAGACATTACAGTGCAAAAAAAAAAAAAAAAAGAAAAGAAAAAGAAAATTTAGACAAAGGCATGCTTAAGTTAATAGGCCATAATCTTGATTTGTTTAGTTGGGTGTAAAAGTACACACATCATAATATGTGCAGAGCTGATATGTTTTCTCTTACTTCTGCATAGGTGAATGTCTGGATTACAACCATTGGCTTAGTCTAATAACAAATTTTATGTGGAAACGAGTAAATATGAGAACACCAAATATAATGATCAATTTTCCTTTAGCAGGAAATGTTTCACTTTGTCTTTCAGGCTGCACCAGGCTGCACCAAAGGACTTCATTTATTTTTTCTCGCTTACTTTTCCATGGAGGCAAGCTGATAATAGGGCAATGAAAGGCAGAACACTGGTTTCTTCATGGCTAAAAGTTAGGGATTTCTGAAAGCATAGTAGTTTTCACATCTGGGGAGGGGGAATAAAGATAAACAACAACCAACAATAACTAGTTTAAATAGAAGCATGGGTAATAGCATGCATCATAATTTTAAGTTAACTACAGCCTGTGTTAGCAGCTTTCTATTTGGCACAAATGTTCTTATTAGGAGTAGTAAACTTCATTATTTGAAGTATTTGTATTAAGTTAACAGATTATGGTGGTGTTCTGGGGGTGTGTTTGGTTTCTTGTTTGAGGGTCTTTATTTAAACAAAAAGTCTTGAAAAATGTGACATAGGTTCCAATGTTGATGATAAGAAAAGATTGTATAAAGGATTAACCTGCCAATGTGAATACCAGGCCACCAGCCCTGAATGACCATTTCAAGCCTAGTCAATAACTCAAGGTCAGAATCAAACCCTTGACCTTGTGTCTATAAGGTGTAAAACCTCAACCATTAATCCAACCCTTAATTAATTAAAAAAATAAGCAGTCAGCAAAGTGCAATATAAGTATAAATAGTACTTATTTTCAGTTTATCAGCAGTGGATAGCTTGGATCTCAGCAAAAATATGCTGATGCTCTGGTGCAGTCACCAAGCAAAGAGCAGCTCTGGTTAATTGAGCAAAAGCTCATGCAAATGAGAGGCTTAGATATTATCTGGAGTAAATGTATCATAAAAGCTTGAATTAGAGATTTACAAAAGGTGTAATGTATAACAGGTGGGAATAATGACTTCTCACCATAATGACAAATCTTTCTATATTATCTTGGAATATTAATGATCTCACAGGTGTAGACAAAAATAAAATAATTCTTAATTATATTAAAAATGCAGAATGCAAGCAGCAATGCTACAGGAGACACATTTTGAAAGAATTGAGCATGTGAATTAGAAGGATTTCATAGGATCATGGGAGGTTACTAGGCTAATGGCCCTGGGGGCCTTACAAGCCTAACCAAGAGTTTATCCCCAAAAAATCACACTCAGCACCTGTTGCCCCTGTCATTGAGGGACACAGGTGGAACCCCTGGGACAAATTTGTGGTTTCCCATCCACTCATCAAGGTTGTTCTTGAAGAGGGTCAGTGAGGTGCTCTGTTTGACATGTATAGGAAGTCTATCCCAGAGATGGGGCAGCCTCTGGTTGACAAACCCGTCTCTCCAGCAGGTTTTGTTAATGTCGCATATTAGATTCAGGCCTTTCAAGTGGGTAATGCGTGAGGAGTTAGACTTATGGATATGGAGCATCTCTAGTAGGTCAGTGTCTGAGATTGCTTTGTAGACGAAACACAGATCACCCCTGAGCAATCTGTACGATAACGAATAACAGGAGGGATGTCCTGCAGAATACCTGGGACAAAGGAAAAGAGGAGTACTTATATTAATTGCCAGAGGAGCTCCAGTAGTGATGGAAGAGGGAAAAAGATAATAATGGCATATCTGTACCTCTAAGTGGTGCAGACAAGGGAATGATGATTACACTGGCATGGATTTATATTCCACCTAAAACTGCCATTTTGCAGCTTAAAAAATTGGGAGAATCAATAAGCTTTCAGCAGGGAGTATTGCTTATAGGTGGGGACTGGAATTTGATTTGCAAAAATAAGGATGTATCTGGAGGGCCTAAAAGGGAAATATTACAAAAACAGTGTAGATTTCTAAAGAAATTTATGAAAATATTTTTTATGAAAGACATGAATTCAGTATCAGGAACTCAGAGAGAATTTACATATTATTTCCTAAGGTACAATAACTGAGCTAGGTTTGATACAAATTACGTTTCATGGGAATATGCCCTTTTATTTGAAAGCTGTGACACAAATCTAATAACTATTTCAGTTAATAGTTCATAAATACAGATAAAATATAGGGTAATGAAGTAGAAATGAGACACGTGAGTTTTCTTATGTGCTTGCTAAAAAGAGAGGAATTTAGGTGATGGGTTGTGGAAATTATGACAGAGATATTAGGGGGAGAGAGACTTTTCTTCAAAAAGGATAGCTGCTGAGTGGGATAAAATGGAAATGGAAATTAAAAACAGGGTAAAATAAAAGAGAAGGAGATATAGTTAAGAATTAATTTAGAATTATGTATAGGATCTGACAAAGGTTAAAGTAGTGCAGAATAAGGGGAATCTCACAGAACAAGAAGAGGAGCAAATGCATAGTGATAAAATGAAAAGGGGACTTTATGGATATTATGTGTGACTTTAGAAAGAATGCTATTAATCAACTGTCTTTTGATAATAACTCCAGAGCACAACAACTTGTGGCACAACAACTTAGGCAACAGAATATAGAAAGAGTCGTTGCCAAACTTTGGGAGCCTATAACAAGAAAAATAATCAAAGCTCCTGCAGAGGTATTACTGCAGAAATGTTACAAAAAAACTGTATAATACAGTGAAGTGGGGAAATCAAGAATAAAACACAAATGGAATATTTATGAAAGACTTAAATGGGGCAAGGTTAGAGGTAAATGAGGCTCAACAACTAACAGTTAAGGTAGGAGTAGATGAGATAAAAATGATGATGTATAACCAATCTACATTAAAATCTCTAGGAACAGATGGCATTCCTGTGAAATTTTGGAAGCTAGGAGGGAAGAAAATGATAACAATTGTGAATGGTTTTGTTTAACAGTTTTTTAAAAGGAAAGGGAGGTACCGACATCCTATAAAAAAAGCTATGGTGGTTGTAATGTCTAAAGACAGTAAAAATACATCTGATCCAATGTCATATATGCCCACTCAATTTTAAACCATGATTATAAAGTGTTTATATCTATAATGGCTAAAAGAATGGCAAAGGGGATGCCAAAATTGATAGATATGGACCAATGTGGTTTTGTGGAGGGGAGGCAAACATTTGACAACATTTATAGAACAATGATAATCCAGAGAGAAGCAGAATGTAAACAAATACTGCTGTTACTGGTAGGTCTTGATACAGAGAAAGCATTTGACAGAGTAAGCTGAGATTTTTATGAGTAAGACAATGGAAGCATTTGCATTTCCTGATACAATTATAAGGTTAATTAGAAGGATATATAAGGGATCAGAGGCAAAAATCAAAGTGGAAGGTGTCTTCTCTGATAAGTTGTCTGAACAGAGGAACCAGGCAGTGGTGTCCTCTTTTCCCTTCGTTATTTGCGTTATATTTAGAACCATTGGAAAAGAAAATAAGGGACTCAGAAATTCAAGGATATAATTGGCACTGTGTTGCAGATGATATTATTTTGTACATAATGGAACAAGAAAAGGACATATCAGTGTAGTGGAATATTCTGAGACAGTTTGATTTTTCTCTGACATATAAAATTAAGGAAGATAAAACAAAAGCTATAGCTATAAACTATGTACCCACACACATGAATTCGTCCAGCAATACCCATATTTATAGGGACATGATAAAATGAAGTATTTACGAGTTTAAATTAAAAATTATTTGGTTATAGAAGCTAAGGATATGTGAGAAGGGACTAAACAAAAGATAATGCAAAAACTGAGAAACTGGAAGCTCTTGCCTATGGATATGGATAGCAAGACACAAGCAGTAAAAATGGTTTTAGTCTGTTTAGTTTTATATACAGGTCAGACATATTTTTAACAATGAGAGGAGAAATTGTGGACAGTAATTAATAAAGAGTTGAAGGATTTTATTTAGGAGAGGAAAAGGGCAAGAGTCAAGTGGGATAAGTTGAGCCTCTCAACAGAACAAGGAGGTTTATAATTACCCGATGTGAAGGGTTATTTTAAAGCTACACAGTTAAGGTAGTTATACATAACACAAGCAGAAAGTTACAGCTCAAAGTGGAAAGGGATGATGATGAAGCAGAGGGACAATTCAAGTTATAAGGAAAGAATGGGATTTTGGACACAGATCCCTAATGAGAATAACAGCAGTCATACAGCATATACAAAAAAAGAAGAAATAGATGCATTTTGGAGAAGTATCTGTGAAGATCCTGTGGAGCATAACAAAGATGATAAATGGATAGAAGAAGTAAAAGAAAAAATAAGACGTTTAAAGATACAGGATATGAAATGGGATGAGATAGCCAGAGAGATTGAAACAAAGTCAAACAAAGCCTCTAATTGGAAAACCTCAGGCCCAGATGCAGTACCTAACTTTTACTTAACAGTACTAACATTTTTACATGAAGATGTAGCCAAGAGCAAGAACTATTTATATGCTGACCCTGAACAGACACAAACCTGGCTAACAACAGGTAAAACAATACACCTAAAGAGTGAACCTGCAAGCAACCCCCAAAATTATAGGGTCTATATTAGAAGATCGACATTTGAAAATGTTGAGTCACCTTTACTCGACATGAAAATGTCGAAGTCTAAGTTTGTCGAAGTGCCAAATCACCGATTTCTTTCCAAGGGAAAGAAATCAGTTGGCCGTTCTGTCACACCTGTCCTTTCTCCAACTGTAGTGTGGTCTCAAAGTTAGAATATTTAGTTAGGGGGTTGTGTGGGGTGAAGCCCCCCACTTAAATACATTTGTTTTTATGTGGTGTTGTTTGTTGGCCTTCAGATTTCTTTCCCTTGGAAAGAAATCGGTGATTTGGCCATTCGACAAACTCAGATTTTGACATTTTTGTGTTGAGTAAAGGTGACTCAACATTTTCAAATGTCAATCATATGATATAGACCCAAATTATAGACCAATAACTTGCCTTCCAATGACATATAAATAATACATGGTAATTGATGGTGATAGAGTTTATACTCATTTAGAAGAAAACTCAATTATGGCAGTAGAAAGAAAGGGCAATAAACGAAAGTCATAAGGAACAAAGGATCGTTTATTGTTAAATAAAGTTATAGTGGAGAACTGTAAAAAGGGGAAGACTCTAAGTACAGCATGGATTGACTGCAAAATAAGCATTTGATAGTATCCCACACTGATGGATAAAAGTGTGCGTAAAAATGTATAAGATACACCCTACATTGTTCAACTGTATTACAGTGACCATGAAACAGTGGCAGACCGATTTGCAATTAAGCCATGATAAAGGACAAATTATTATCCCAGGGATAAAATTTCAAAGGGGGATATTCAAGGGCGACTCTTTGTCACCCTTGCTATTCTGCCTTGCCCTTAACCCATTAAGCTGTCTACTTAACAGCTTAGGCTATGGCTATAATTTGGCTCCTAGAAAAAAACAAAGTCTAAAGACTTTTCATCTTCTCTTTATCGATGATTTAAAACTGTATAGCTCATCAGATGAGGAACTAAAAGCACAGCTGCAGGCTGTCAAAACTTTTTCAGATGATATTAGAATGTCATTTGGTCTTGATAAATGTGCAAAAGCAGCCTTTAAAGCAGGAATATCAGTCTGTGACAGGAATGTGATATAAAATAACTTGAACAAGAGGGAGTGTATAAATACTTAGGACTTGATGAAGGATCAGCAATAAAACATGAACAAATGCAAACAAAACTTAGTAAGGAATACTTTAGAAAAACTTAAATTAATCATGAAAACAGCATTGACATCTAGGAACAAAATCCAGGCTATAAACCAATTTACTCTTCCTGTCCTAACTTACAGTTTTGGAGTTATTGATTGGCCCCAAAATGTGTTGGATAGATTAGATATTAAAACAAGAAGGATGATTGATGCTCACCAAATGATCTATAAAAAATCAGTGCATACCAAGATTATATATTCCCCGTTCTGAAGGAGGGATGGGTCTCCTTGAAATTGGTTGCATGTATAGATCTGCAATCGTGGGACTCCACACATATCTGCTGACCTCACAAGACCCAAACATAGTGAAAGTTTTGAAATAAGAGGAGAATAAATCTAAGATGACTTCTCTGCTTAACCTAGCGGAAGCATATTGGTGTCAATCAGGAATGGAAATCAAACCAGAAGTAGATAAAAATCAGGTAGCAGGTGAATGTGTCAAAAAAAAAAAAAGAAAGAATATAAGGTGAAGGATCAGGTGAAAAGGCAAGAAATGTGGAAAATGCATAAATATAGTTGCAAGTATTGAAAACTTCTGGAAGAACCTCATGTTGATCAGGAACGAATGCAGGAATGTTTAAGGAGAAGTGAACTCAAACCAAGAGAAGAAAGGTTACTATTGGCGGCCCAAGATAGTGGGCTATGTACACATTAGTTTATAAAGTGCACTGAACATGTGGGAGAAACAGACAAATGTAGGTTTTGTAAAACCGAATTGGGAACAGTCACACACCTTATTCCTGGTTCTGACATACTAAGGGCAGAAGGACTGTACACTGAAAGGCATAATAATGTGGCAAGAATGTTGTACTGGGGATTGTGCAAACATTATGGTATTGAAGTGGCTGAAAAACACTGGAAACATGAGCCACAATGCATCACAGAAAATGATGAAGTCTGCATTACATGGGATCATCCATTAACAACAGTTCAAAAGATAGATGCTAGAAAACCAGATACAGACTTAAAAAAACTCCAGCTATTCTCTATCTCATATCACCTCCTTAGAGGCGATTTCTCCTTGACTTGCAAAGCCATGTCTGACCCAGCTCTGTTAGAAATGCTACATCTAAAGAAACCGCAATCCCCTCGCACCACACCCTCCAGAGACCTCTATCTCATTACCATAATCAACAGAAAATGTTGGAGGGACAGGTTCATAACCCAGAGACTGCCCATGCTATGGAATAGACTTCCCATACATGTCAAAAAGAGCACCTTACTGGCCTTCGTCAAGAGAAATCTTGATGAGTGGATGGGAAATAGAAAATTCACCCCAGGGATCACTCCAGTGGCTCTACTCGACAGAGGTACTGGGAGCTAAGGTCGGGTGGTATGATGCCAGGGTAATCCTATGGGCTAGGCCTGTAAAGGCTCCAGGGCAATTAGCCTAGTACACACCTATAAACCTATGAACTTATAAGAAAAGAAGAGAAAAATAGCATTAATGCATTACATCCGAGTGACGCTTCCAGGTGTATCTGCCGTTAACTCCTACTGATGTCTCTACGCATCAAATATTGCTTGTTCATATTTGCATCAATAATTCTAAAACCATGCTATGTACAAAGTTTTAAAAGATTTCATCTTAAAGCTTACCCAATGGCAAACTCAACTGCATTAATATTTGACCTCTGTCTAGTGCAGGTAAATAGAAATTAACTGTTATTTTTATGATATTTATTTATACAGATATAATTTGCACATTTTTCTAAATATTTCAACAACCAAGTATCACAGACAGAACTCCTTAGCCTCATACGAAAGCTCTCAGCTAGATGAATAAAATGTTGACAGTATATGTGCGACTTGAGTGGTTGCTGAGATGTTAAGTTGTTTACAAAATATTACAAATGTAATAGTCACTGTGTTTATTGTGACTTATAAATTTTGGTTTAAGACCTAGAAATTAAAGAATACTACCACTATAAAATTAGTTTGTGCCGAAGAGTTTGTCATTTATACTTCTTTCATTATCCCTATGGTTCCAGAGATATGAACATTTGTTTGAAATGTGAGGACATCATTTGATTCTGTCAAAAGGCTTAGGCTCTGCCCATTGGAAATTACAGTGCAAATGTCCTGAGCTCCACTGGAGTGAATGAGTTAATAATTGAAATCACCACACCCAGTGACTATAGTGTCCTGCATACAGAGAGACACAAAGTTATAAAATATCAGGATTTGCAAGCAGAAATGAGAGTAACATGGAAGAGGGATACCCAGATATTTCCAATAGTAATAGGAGCAATGGGGTCTTATAAAAAGGAGTCTACAATCATATTTAGATATCTTACCAATACATTTAAGTCCATACGAACTGCAGAAGGAGTCATTACTGGGTACATTGCAGATACTGCAAAGAACACTTTTGGCTGACATTAAAGAGTGAAACAATACTAATTTCATGAACTTTAATCATACTTTGACTTAGGAATGGGGTCCATTACCATCATAGTATTAGAAATCCAAAAGACATAGAGAAATTAAAAATATATATATATATTCATAAAGTAGCAGAAAGTATACCAAGAACTAAGCCAACACGAGAATGGAGAAAGGAGATTTTGCTGATAGGGATGACTGCAATTAGGGGTACAGAGAATAGACAAAAGGGGACTGGAATTTACTAGAGGAAGTTGGCAAATGAATCAAGGTATTGGAAACAAATAATTAGAGAAGGAAAGGTAATAGAATGAGAAGAGGCCAAAAAGACATTTGGATTGTACGCTAGTGATTGCCTTCCCTATCATGGACTACTATCAGAATATAGACAAAGAGAACAGGATAGGAAAATCCTACATGAAAGACCTGCACTAGTTGAGTTTTTAACTGAAGCTAGAACAGAAGTTGGTGTTAAAAAAGGGATAATTAGTAGGACATACAAAATATTGCATGATAACTATAGGAATCAATCAGAAGATGTCAGAATAAATTTTGAAGAGAGACAAGGTATGCAATTCACAAAGAAAGAAGTGGAGGACATATGCACAGCTCCCAAATATGCAACAAAATCTAGAAGATTTAAGATTTTTGACTGGAAGTGTTTGCATAGATATTTCTATACCCCAAGCAGACTGCAAAGAATTTTTCCTCAAGTAGATGGCAAATATTCGAGGTGGGATATGGGATAGAGAAGAAACAGATAACTGGTAACATATGTTTTGGGAATGTATTGAGTTGGCAGACTTTGCAAATTCCCTACATAGTACTCTGTCAGGAATACTGGGTTAACAAATGAGTCTAACTGAGGAAAAGATGTTATTGAGCTGAGATACAGGATCTGAATTGTCTGGACACAGTAAGGCCTTGTTAAGTTTAATTCTGGTGGCTGCCAAAAAGCAATTACTAGAAAATGGAAATCGAAACCTAAACCAATTATACTTGAAGTAGTGAATATTGTTACAGAGATAAAAGAATAGGAAGTGGGATCTTTAGAAAAGAATATGAGTAAATCGTATAGAAAAAATGGAAATTGTGAGAACAATATATGCAGAAAATGTTTTGGTGGAAGAATGAGATTTAAGAGAAGGAGGAACTAAATAATTTATGTAATGTTGCTTAGAATATACATCACATATATCCTATAATGTTTGTAGATGTGAACTTTTTAATATGGTTTGATTGCTTTTACATAAATGTGAGTTTGCCTGTGTCACAAGTGCTTATTCAATAAAGGTGTTTAAAAAGAATGCAAATGAGAGAAACTTTCCATAGTACTTTCAAAGAATATGTAATAAGCTTCCAAATACTATCAAGAAAAGTCAGTCATTAACTTTCTTAACAAATAGATATTATGTAAATATACGCACACATATATAATGCACACACACACACACACACACACACACACACACACACACACACACACACACACACACACACACACACACACACACACACACACACACACACACACACACACACACACACACACACTGGACAGCATTAGAAGAACACTAACAGATCATTTAGTTTATAGAAAAAAATATAAGTAATGAAACTTGTCTATATTATGGAATCCATTGCAATATGTATGACAGAGTTACTAGATGAAAAGTAGAAATCTGATTAATAGAAAATATAGAAAATAAAATCCATAGCAGGAGAAAACTCCTGCTCTGGGATAAGAAATTATGAAGCACGTAATTTAACAAGCATGTTAACAAATCTTTTACAAATAGTTATGAGCGCCTAAGTGTGGAACACATTTGGTCTTGTGATCAGATAATTGCATGGGGACAGGTAAGAATTACCAACATATTGTAGCTGGTTTCCCAGGAGCACACATCAGATCTACAAAAAGAGTTACAGACCAAACTCTTAAAAGGATGGATAATAGTTAAAAATAAAGGAAACAACATAGGGAAAATGTATTGCCAACTCCCTTTGATTTAGAAGACCTATCAAACAAATTTAATAAACTTCAATCAGTGCAGTAGTTAACATACTTTCTACATCCCTAAGACCATCCGGATATTGGAAAGCGGCATGCAGATCTAACATGACTGAAAAATAAAAGTAAAAAGAACATGCTTATGCCAAGTGTATGTCTGGTCTTCCTTTGCAAACATTTCCCTTACTTTTCAAATCTAATTGGTTTATATTTTCTTGAACTTGTCAACCCAGCTGTGTTTATTGCTTAGGTAGGGTTGTTTTCACTGAACTGTACTGTTTTTATTTGCTCAGTGTGCTTATCCTATTATTTATTCAGGATGGTGGCACTCTGGATGACAGACATGTAATGCTTTACTTTTGCTTTATGTTGCTGCTATTTCCCCAAGTTTTAGAATGTGGGCGGACACCCCATACATGAAGGGTGCAGATGGAAAACACTTGTCAAAAATGCCAGTTTCAATTTTTATTAGCTATGCCTTTAATCAAAAGAACTATTCCTTTAAGCAGTGTTGGTGTAAATTTTTATGCATTCATGAAAATAAGTTTTCAGCTGTAGTATATGACCAGATATGGTTTAGTAGTGGAACATTGGACTAGACCATATATAAACAGTTTTGATGGTATTACTACTGATAGCATTCTGTTAAATATGTCTGGTATTTATTTATTTATTTATTATTTATTTATTTCATTTGTTTACTGTGATAGTCAGACAGGGCAGAAACTAACCCTTTTCAATGGAGGCCCTGGGAGAAAAGGTCCAGAAAAATTCCAACATTACATAAAGATCATAGTATCAGAGGTATGCAGGTACTCAGCAACTATACAAAATTTAAACAGAGTAGCATTAATTAATAGCAGCATCATATAATAAGTTATGAATCTTTTTTCTAAGGAGAAAAACTCCAGAAAAAAACTTACAAAAAGAACATAGCAAACATGGGTATCTAAGTAATCAACAAATATACAACATTTAACAGTGCTTCATTAATTCTTAGCAGCAGCATCTAAGGAGCTATGGAACATATTCAGAAATAAACTTGGTAGAAGGTGAGAAGAGGAGGAAAATTGAGGATTAGAATTAACAGGTAAGAAAGAATGTTTTAGGATAGGTATAAGAAATATGATGGACAGATAGTGGACAAGAAGGAGATTTTGGAACAATAACTAAGGGTATAGTATTTGGAAAGAATAGGAGAAAGTAAGGGTCATGAAATATGTCATCCAGAAGTTGTGCATGTATAGAGACAGATATCTTTTAGATAGTCTCTTGTTTGTACATTAAAATACTTGGTTTTTACAGTGTTTTTTACAGTGAGAGGAAGGGAGTTTCCAAATTCTGGCCAGAAAAAGAGGACTACAAAGAGTCACCAGCTGAGTTGCTAGCTTTTGTAACAGTTATTATCAGTTGATCCCAGCTATCTACTTTGGTTCTAGAGTTGAAGAATATTTTTCAAACTAGGGAATTTATCTGGATAACAGATGTGTTTATGGGAAACGACTAGTTGGAAAAGTGTAAAGTAATGCATTACTTAATTAGAAGTTTTTTTTAAGGCAGAGAGTGATGAGTCCTATAATGATAATTTTGCCACCTTATTATACCAATGTTCCAAGAGGTAGAATTGAGTGAACTGCAGGGTAATCAAGATGGGAGCAGCAAACGTAGTGCAAGATGAGAAGGGGCTGAGCAATACCTTTTCTGGCATTATCTGTGAGCTATTGGTTGATGCTGTAGACTGCATCTAGCTTTTGTTGGGTGCTTGTTACTACTTGTTTTATGTGATGATCATATCATAAGCTTTTATCAACAGTGACTCCTAGAAGCTGAATTTGCCTTGCAAGTTCTATAATGGTGTTGTTACAGTGACTCCTAGAAGCTTAATTTGCCTTACAAGTTCTATAATGGTGTTGTTAGAATAAATGATTTTGAAATTATTTTTGTAGCCGGTTGAATGCTTTCGGGTAAATATGATCAGATTTTTTTAGGGTTAAGGAGCAGCTATGTATCAGGCAGTTAGATCTCTATGGTAGAGAAAGACCCTTAGGTGAGTTATTTTAATTTAGCTATGTTTTTGCAGAACATAAGGTTACTGAATCATCTGCATACTGTAGGATAGTGGCTTGTTTAGAAGCTATGTAGAGATCGTTAATGAATATATTGAATACTAGGAGATCAAAACTGGATCCTTGAAGGACACCCACTATAATGAGAATGAAAAGGGAAATGTAATTTTCCATTTACTGCCTGATGCCTATTTGAGAGGTAGCTGAAGAACCAAGATAATGACATTTCATGTATTATGAATAACTTAGAAAGCTACCACTAAGAATAATGAAACCAGACAAGGGAGGAAGACTGGTGTTTATGGACTTAAACGACTATATTAGAAAAATGAAGCAAATGTTGGCATGTGAAACATATGAAAAAGTATCTCTTAATGAGTTAAATGCTGCATATAGTCGTATTAGTACATATATTAATGATTTATTTATTAAGGCAGATAGATGTTAATATGTTTAACTATTTGACTATGCCAGCTCCCAGGACACCAATCCTGTCAAGTATCCCTAAGATCCACAAAAGTATAGATAACCTCCCATGAGGCCTTTAGTGTCTGCAAGGGATTCCATCAGTTATTCATGTGCAAAAGTGGTAAACACTATTATGAAAAAATACATTAGTCATATGGCATATATATGTAAGGACTCCTGGTCATTTCTGAAAAGCATTAATGATTTAGAATTTAGGGAAGAATACAATTTCATAACAGTGGATGTTAAAGACCTATATACATCTATTCCACACATTACAGGAATAGAATGGCTTTCTTACATGATGAGATCAATAAATACCGCACAAACTGAAATCTCCTTAACTAGACATCCTATCGAACAATTTCATCACATTTGACAATAAATATTACCATCAGAAAATAAGGATAGCAATGGGCTCACCCAATGGGGCAAGCTTTGCTAACCTAGTCATAGCATTTTGGGAGTCAGAATATAGTATGTCTAACAACCAAATAAGTGAACAAATGTATTACTATACACGATTTTTGGATGACATATTTATTATAGTGAAGGGTGATGATAAAAAAGTCCTAGAACTAGTTGATTATTTTAATAATCCTACTACATTTTTGAAATTTACTTTTACTTTTGACGGGGACAATATTGCTTATTTAGATATTGCCCTAAAAAAAGACAGGATTCGACAAAGGTTTACTGCTAAAATATCCAGGAAGGCGACATATTCAAATGCATTTTTACATTTCTCTAGTTGCCATCCTTATTACCAGAAAAGGTCTGTAGTCAAAGGACAGTTTGTCCGGGCAGTGAGGATGGTAACAGATGATGAGGATTTTTTGATAGAATGTAATAACTTGAAGAACATGTTTATTAGATGTGGATACCCAGAGCCATTACTCTTAAACTTAATGGATGAAATTTGTACTGAAAAAAACAGGGGAATATTCCAACCACTGTTAAACAATAACAATAGGAAACAAATTGGCCTAGTAATGAAGGGAAACAGACTGAATGGAGCCTTTATAAGTACAGAAAAACACAAGTAATTCCACTAACTTATTTACACTTAGTTTTGTTACATCTTATACTGTAGATTCCCTAGACATTAAGAAAATTGTACATAAAAATTGGGATTTACTGGTAAGTGACACCTTATGTATGAATACATTTACCAGTTACCCACCTGTAATTTTTAAAAGGGGCAATAATATCAAAAATATTTTAGAAAGAAGTACCTTACATACAGTGAGATACCCCGGCACGTACAAGTGTGGTATGTGCACACAGTGTAAATTTATTGTAGAAGGATCATCATTCTACATAAGAAACAGAAATTATCATATAGAGAAGAAATACAATTGTAATTCTAAGATGATAATTTATGTAGCGCAGTGTCAGCTATGTCTTGCTTATTACATCGGAAAGACCAAACGTAAATTAAGAGAAAGGATATATGAACATATTTACAGCATTAATAGAGGAAAACTAGAAAATGCCTTGGCAAGACTCATTTTAGAACACCCAAACCATAGTTTTAAGTTTAGAGTGATAGAGCAGCTAACTATGGATAAATGAGGCTGTCCTTACACACTACTATTGGAAAGACTCGAGCTGTTATGACAATTACATTTAGAATCCTGTCAACATCAAGGACTAAATGAAATCTGTTCAATTTTATGTGCACTTAAACTTAGAAGTTTCAGAAGATAGTGAACATTTGTACATTTTTACATGTCGTATGTCTTGTCAGTATTACAAAACTATTATTATTCTTCAATTATTGTTTGCAATGAGATTTGGTTTTAACCAAGATAGTTAAGGAGTTAATTTGTTAACCTAATTATTTTTAATGGGGAAAGAAAGGTATCATCGGTTACCCTTATGTCATATGACAAGGGGAATGTGTATTTTAATTGAGTCTGAAATGTTTATTTTATCTGAAGAAGTTTTGTGAATCAACAAGACAAAAAGCACTTTATATTACGAATTAACAGTGGTGTGAACAGTTTCCTCTGGTTGCTGTTTGTTCTACGTGTAGATTGACATTTCATGTATTCCTAGGCATAAGCATAGCTCTCTTAACCAGTGCCCTGTGCCAGTCCTCTGTAAAAGCACCCCACACCCCTCAGCTCTTAAAGTGTTGGAAAAAATGGCCATTCTTTCTACTGGCACACTCACCAGATGTCCAGATGCACAACACGTTCTCCTCTTTCTCCTACCCCAGACATTCAGGTCCCATTTTTGACCCTGCCCCAACCCTCCTTCCCTACATTTCATTAAAACAAATCATTTATTATTTTAAAGTGTAGCAAACTGCTTGCTACAAATGTAGCAAACATTTGCTAGAGGGTATACCCTGCTCAAACCACTACAGTGCTCAGGTATGAGTTAAAAAAAAATCTTCTTTTAAACTATAGCAAATGTCTTGCTGCAAATGCAGCAAACAGCTGCAACCATGTATACCTTGTCTGCATGGACTGCTACAGTGCTCAAGTTTTAGTTAAAAAATATTTTCTTTTTTAAACAGTAGCAAACTGCTTGCTGCAAATTTAACAGGACATTGCTATAGTTTATAGCCTGCAGAGAGCTCTACAGCACTCAGGTATTAGTTTAAAATAAAAGAAATCAACAGACAAACAAATCTCCCCAGGTTTTATTTAAAAAAAAAGATTTTTTTTACTTTTAAACTGTAGCAAACTGCTTGCTGCTATGTAACAAGTAGTTATTACTGTTCAGACCACACATGGAACTCTACGGTGCTCAGGTTGAACTGCAAATGTAATACCAGCTTTTTAAAGGCAGTATTGCATTAAAAAGAGATCAGGATTGCTTGATTGTGCCCTCCCAACACTTTGTGCCCTGGGCAGTTACCCCTCTCCTCCCACCCTATCTACACTACTGGTCCTAGGCAAGTACGTTTTTGAAACAATTTCTGGTGGGATATCATGCTGAAGGCTATCTATAAATCTAATAAAAGTGTTGAGACTAAATTATCAGAATTTCAGTACTGGTTAACAAATGTGAGAAAACTAAGGAGAGCTGTACATGTACTATGAAAAGAATGGAAAGCATGCAGTCTAGAGGAAAGGAGTCATTTTCAGTGAGAAAACTAAGGCGTGTGGCCTGGATACACTTCTTAAGAATCTTTGAGAGTGGAGGCAGTATGGCTATAGGCTTGAAGGTGAGAGCTGATTTGAGGTTCCATCTTTACAGAAATAAAGAATGTAGCACCTTTTCCATAGCTTTGGGACATAGCTTTTGGGGATGGAGTAGTAGATTAGGATAGAGACAGGAAAAGCTAGGGCATCAGTAGCAACTACTCAGATGGTATCAGGAAGAAGGTTAGTAATAGTTTTTTTGATTGTATTTTGGGGGGGCTAACACGGAAGGAGAGTAACGTGACTGCCTGTTCTGAGGATTAAATAAGAGAGGTTACAGTTTGGATGAAGTGGGTATTGAATTTGCTGGCTATATTGTCAGTATGGTTAGATGGTATAGGTGTAGGTTGTGTTGGTGTGCTGGGTTTTAACAGCTGGTTGATTGCAGTCCAGAAAGCTTTAGGGTTCTTATAATTTGCTACTTATATATTAATATAGTGGCTTTTATCAGTTTTGATTTGATTTTTAGTGAAGTTTCACAGACATTTACAGTATTGATGAGCAGCTATGGTTTTAATTTGCTTCCATTTTTTCCTATGTCTCTCTCTTTTATGAGCGATTTAGTCCTTTTTGAAAGTCAGATTGCTGGATTAGATTTAATTATTTTGCTCTTACTGGGACTTGTTCATTTAGCATGTTAAGGAACATTGAGTTGAACAGAACTACAGTTTCATCAAGTGTAAGGTTTGAACACTTGGATTATTTTATTGATGTGATGAACTGTTTTTTATAAAATGAGGATATAATAACAAAGGTTGTACTAATGATGTTTTTATTATGTTTATGAAGCCTTGCTGTGAAGATGGGTAGGTGATCGCTTAAGGTAACAGGCAAGGCAATTGTTGAGAGGATTGTTAGGGGACAATAGAAAGAATGCAATCTAATGTAAAGGCTGTACCAGAGTTTTTGTTGTATCCTGTGGGAGTTGAAATAAGCTGAGACTGTTATTGTCAATAGTTTGCCAATCAATATTCAGGTCACCTAAAATGATTGTCTCAAATAAGATGTTGCTTGATGCCAAAGAGATACATTCTTCAGCAAGTAAATGTGTTATTTCCTGGGGAAAGTAAGTTCCTGTAATGCAAAGGCTTTTATGAGCAGTCATTTGCAAGGATGCTATAATTATTTCAGCACTGAAAAGCTGGGGTGGGGTTATGTAAGACCTAGAGATGTTTAAAATATTCTTTAGATCATGACTACCCCACATTTTCTTTTGTGTTCTGTCAAATCTTAAGGTGTTATATCCCTGCAGTATGATTTCTTCATATTTAACTTCCTGTTTAAGAAAAGTTTTTATGGCTACCAGTATGCCTGGGGAGTTTTAAGATACACAGGTATGCACATCAGTAAGTTTGTTTCTTAATACTTCTAAGGTTAGCTGTGTGGAGGTAGAGACCGTATGGCTTTGAGGGATGACAATTTTGAGATGTGGCAGACTTGTTATTTTGTTCGGTGGTTGCAGGACCTGCGTTAGGAAGGATATTTCCATGTTTTTAAGAGAAAAGACCGCAGGGAGTATGTAAAATGGTGTCTGAATTTTGGAGTTGGTCTAGGAGGTTTGTTGATTATGTTGTTGTTGTGGGTGTAATACTATATTTTAAAAAGGTGGACAGTAGCAGGGGAGAAAAGAGTAGGGGCTTTTAATTTGGAGATGAACAGCATTTGGGAGATGACTGGGTTGGGTATGGAGTTTTTATATACAGGTAGGTGCTGGTAAGACATACAAACCACAAGATGAAAATCTAAACAAAAACAAAAACCACAGCCACAGATCCAAAAAAATCTTCTTTAATATCAAAAGCCTTCAAAGGAGTAAAGACAAAGTAAAACACACCCCATTTTATATACAATTCAATAAAACAATAATACAATTAATTACATACTTCCAATCAAGGTCTTTATTAAGACCAAAAGGGTCCAAAGTATTATATTTAAGAATATAAACTGTTTCTTTACACAATAATTTAGACTTTAAATCAGCTTTTTCTCCAACATTCACATTTACTTGTTCTAAAATGGACTCTCTTAACACAGTAGCATCCCCCCATGAAAATGTTTAAAATGCAAACCTAATGGGCTTTCTACATGCCCATTTTTTATATCCCTAACATGCTCCTGAAAATGAACTTTAAAAGCACGTTGACACTCCCCTATATACAATTTTTCACAGGGACATTTCAACACATATATTACTGCCTCAGTATTACAATCAAACCTACACACTGGTTTATAATACACATTATTAATTTTAGAAAAATTATTAATAACCAAAGGACAAATAGAACATGTTCTACATTTATAAATACCTACTTCACTATTCATACCAAATTTTACAATAGGTGGTGGAAAGACAAATGTGTTATGTACTACAAAATTAGCAATACTTCTACCCTTTTTGTGGGAAATAAGGGGAAAATTATTAATCCTACCCCCTAACTGCCCATCAGAAAGTAACAAAGACCAATAATGTTGTAGAATATCTGCTATTTGCAGACTCAATACATCATATGTAGTGACAAAATAAGTATTTTTGCCCATCTCTCTTTCCTTATTACCATAAATGATAACATTACCATAACAATTAATCCCCCTGTATATATTTTTATTTTTAAAATCGTGCTGGACAATACCAACTTCCTTTATTTTAGTAATTAACTGCTGTTTGTCAGTAAGGAATTCTCAACTTGATCTTTACTATAACCCCTTATAATAAACATCTTATAAGTCTCCAATGCTTACCTTAAAAAGTCAGCATCCTGACTAAATAATCTTTTTAATTTAAGGAACTCTGTATAAGGGAATGCCTCAATTAAGTGTTTAGGATGAGAACTAGAACCACGTACAAATATATTACTTCCAAAAGATTTTCTATATATAGAAGTAATAATTTTCTTAGTACCAGAATCCCCCATTAAAATTAAATCCCAAAAATGTACTTTCTCACCAACTTGTAAACCATCAATACATAATAAAATCCTATTCTGCTGTAAATATTCCACAAAATTATTAACCTCATTGATACCACCTTTGCATAAAAAAAATAAATTGTCAATAAAGCAAAAATATTTCACAACATACCTATCAAAAATGTTTGTTTATACATAGGTTCAAAGGTAGGTACTAGGCTATTGGCCCAAGGGCCTAAGTAAGCCTAGCCAATAAGGTTCCCTGGCTTACGCCCCCCAAGAAAGTTACTTTCCTGTGCCGCTGTCGAGCAGAGCCACAGAAGTGATCCCCGGGGTGTATTTCCTATTTTTCATCCACTCATCAAGATTTTTCTTGAAGAGTGCTAATGAGGAACTTTGCTTGACATAGATGGGTAGCTTGTTCCAGAGCATGGGAAGTCTCTGGGACAGGAATCTATCCCTCCAGCATGTCCTGTTTATTGTGGTGACAAGGTTTAGGTCCGTAGAGCGTGTAGCTCGGAGGGATTGGGATTTCTTTAGATGCAGCATGTCCAACAGCTCTGGGTTTGACATAGCTTTATGTTAGGCAGAGATCATCTCAGAGTAGGCGATATGCTATGGAGTAAAGCTGGAGTTTTTTGAGACAGTCAGTGTAGGGCATATGTTTGAGGCCAGTAATCCTCTTTGTGAGGTACTTCTGTGGCCTTTCCAGCTGCTGCAAAGGTCTTGTGAGGTACATTCCAAAAGGGGCGTTGTACTCTATGATGGGTCTAATGAGTGTTGAGTAGAGGGGAACAATGACCTCTTTTTTCCTGGATGAGAACCCTTTTGTGATGAGGTGTGCCACATAGAAGGATTTCCTGACTACTGGCAATGTGATTATCAAAGGAGAGACTACTGTCCACCTGGGTCCCAAGGTCTCTTATCACACATTCGGCATTAAGTAGCCTATGTAGTAGTTCATGGGTACAGAGTTTTTACCAATGGGGATGACAATTCACTTTTTGGCATTGATCTTGAGGCCATGGCTCTGACATCAGGCATCTGTCTCAGTGAGGCTCTTCTGTAGGATGTTCACATCATTTGGGGACTTGACTATGGCTCCTAGTTTGCAGTCATCTGTGAACTTCATTAGCCAAAGGCCTTCTGTGTAAGTCTGTACTTCAGAGAAGTAGATACCAAACAGGAGAGGTCCCAGAACTGAACCTTGTGGTACTCCACTTTTCACTGGTTTGAAGTCAGATTTGGAGTCTGCAACTTTTACAGTGTGGGTTCTGTCAATGAGCCAGTTGGCAACTCATCTTGTGACGTAAGGATTTATACCTAGTTTAGTGAGTTTATCTATAATTCCAGAATAGGGGATGGTGTCGAAAGGTCAAGATAGGCTGTGTGAGCCACCTTACCATTGTCTACAGCTTTGGTGACTGCCTCAAAGAAATCGATCAGGTTCAGGAGGCATGATCTGCCTTTCACAAACCCAAACTGGGTGGGGTCCAGAGTATGGAGGTTACCAATGTCTTTGTTTATGAGTTCCATGATGATACGTTCCATGGCCTTACAGACCAGGCTCATCAGGCTAATAGGGTGATAGTTCCCGGTATCAGTGGTGGCTCCCCCTTTGCAAAGTGGGATAACTGTTGCTGTGCACCATTTAGTGGGCACAAAACCTGATGTGAGGCTATGATTGAACATGGTGCTTAGGTGGGGAGCCAGTTTGTTCTGAAGTCCGTGTAAAACGCAGCCTGGAATGTTGTCCGGTCCCATGGATGCTGTGTTTTTGGCTTTAGAGAGTGCAGCTTTTACCTGTGTAATTGTGATTACAGGGACTCTGCATTCTTCCTGTATAGATATGGGCCCTTTAGGGGTGAGAGGGGGGGTAAAGTTAGCACTGAACCTATCTGCCAGGATGTTGGCAATATCAGTCGGTTCTGTAATTTTTGTGTCATTGTGCTGTAACTCAGAGCAGATCTGGGTGTTGCCATTGAGATTCCTGACACAGCTATAGATTGCTTTGTGGTTGTCCTTAGAATCAGTGGTGATTTTGTTTTTGTAGGTAGCTTTGGAGGATCTTATAAGGGATCTTAGCTTCTTACTGAGGCTGACCAGGGAGCTCCTCCACTCATGGGATTTTACTCTCTTTTCTAACAGTTTCTTCCTTGTTGTAGAGTTTGTTTATGGCAGGGGACCACCAGATTTGCTTCCTTTTTTTGGAGGATAGCGTATTGGTTCTGTTCAGGATAGCATGATCCATGCACTTGTGTAAGTGTTTATAGAGTGCATTTGTGTAGGATTCAGCAGTCGTAACTGTATTGTCCATCTGCATGGGTGTCATGAAGTTCACCACTTTGTCTTAAGAAGCATGAAGTTGGCTTTGGAGAAATTTTTTACCATGGTTTCCTTAATGAGGGGTTGGAGTGGGATGTGGATATCTAGGATGATTAGCTTATAGTCGGATCTGACCAACAAGGAGTTGACTTCAGGTGTGGAACACCGATCATTCATGTTGATAATGACTAAGTCTAGGATATTGTTTCCCCTGGGGGGGGGGTGGATAAGTTGATCCAGGGCATTGGAATTTATGAATTCCAGAAAGTGTTGCACGAAGGAGTTGATACATGAGTAGTTTTCCCTGTTAATGGTGGGGTAGTTAAAATCAACTATTATTAGGGTGCTTGGTTGAACCCTAATATTTTCCAGTATATCAAGAAAAGAGGAGTGGGAATCCTGGGGCATGGTAGGGGATCTGTAGCAAGCTACGATTTGGATTGCAGGTTTGCCCAGAGTTAGTTGCACTTGGATAACCTCAAATGCGTTATGCTGAGCAACTAGCCTGGAGGTGTGGATATCCTTAATGAATATGGACACACCTCCACCTTTGGTGTTTTGGTCCAGGTTAGATGACTGAAAAGTATGGTATGATATATAGCCAGGTAATTCAGGGGTGCACTCTGGAGCCTTGAACCAGGTCTCAGTCACTGCACAGATATCAATGTTCTCCATTTTAAGGAGTGCATTTTGAGATTTAGACTTCTAGCACTGAGTAGCATTACCCTCAGTTTTTGCTTGCCTGTTCCTGTTATGGTGGTGACTTTGTCATTTGAACCTTGCCTAACAAAAGGCACTATAGGGTTGGCAAGAGCCTTAGCCAGTAACCGGAATCCCAGGGGTGACAGGTGCAGGCCATCTCTGGCAAAGCATCATGGTCTCTCGACCATGTCTTCCCAGGCAGACAGATACTGGATCCCCTTAGAATGACACCAGAAGCTTAGCTAATTGTTGAAGTTAATCATTTTGTCCTTGTACTGCGATATCATTCTGGATCCGCGGTGGTGCACCAGTAGTGTTGTTGCCTCACAGCAAGAGGTTCTACCGTTTGATTCTCAGCTGGAGTGCGGGGAGTGCCTTCTGTGTGGAGTCTACATGTCCTCCCTGCAGTTGGATGGGCATTCGAAAGACATGCGTAAATGGGTGTGCCTTGGTTGAATGTCAAGCTGGCACCTCGGCATTCGTGAAAATCTAATGCCAATCATTAGTGGACCGGAGTTCCACTGTGGTAACCCCTAACCGGGAAAAGCCAAAAGACAAACAACAACAACAACTGCGATATAATTCTGGTCGATGACAGGATGCTACTCAGGGCTAGGGTCATACCTGCCTGGGCTACAAGATCAGAGAGCTCTTCCATGTCTCTTTTCATGTAGTCCAGGGAAGTACATCTCAGGCCATTCACACCAACATGGACAATGACAGAGTCATATTTGTACTTGTTGTGGAGTGTCCTGAGTGCATGGGTTATGTGGTGGATCCTGGCACCCGACAGGCAGCTGACCGTAATCTTCTCCTTGTTTAGCCTAGTGAGTGGGACATCAGTGTGCCTGACTATAGAGTCACCTATGACTAGTGTGTTGAGTACGTTGTTTTGCCTTATGGGCTGTGGCTGAGTGGCACACTGAGTCTGTTGGCTATGTGTCATTTGGGTAGTGTTGGGGGTGGAGGTTGATTGCGTTTCTGCTTTAGAGGTCTCTGTTGCTTGATCAGATTTTTATTGAGAGCCTCTGCAAATGTTTTTGTGTTTCTATGTGTGGATTTTGGTGGTGTAGGTTTAGTGGGACTATGTGATGAGTGTGGTGTGGTGCAAGTGTTTACCTCCTCCTCTTGACTGTCAAGTTTAGTCTTGGATGGAGAGAGCTTTACCTCCAGTTTGGCTAGATAACTGCATCTTTCACAAGTTGTAGTGTTGGGTGGTAGGAGGAGAGGGTTGTCTGTTTACATGAGGCAATTGCTACATTGCCCCAAGATGCCCAGATTCATCAGATAGACAGGAGAGAACACTGGGAGCTGACCATTAAACATGCCTGAATAAAAAACTATTTTCCTCTAGACAAGTGAGGAAAGTGAGTACAAGAGCTGTTTTTCTCTAAGCAAGTGAGGAAAGTAAGTACAAAAACTGCTTTCCTCTAGCTAATGAGGAAGGTTAAGTGTTGTAGTAATATGTAGCTTATTTAGTGCTTACAACAAGTTCTGAACAAGTGCTGAGCACGAATAATCAAATTCAAGTGCTAAAACCAAGAATCTGCATCTGATGTAGATTAGTTACAGGAAAGAAACAAGTGCAAATGTGGCTTTTAAATCAGAAAGTTGAGAGAGATGGAA
This sequence comes from Protopterus annectens, assembly GCF_019279795.1. Taxonomy (NCBI): domain Eukaryota; kingdom Metazoa; phylum Chordata; order Ceratodontiformes; family Protopteridae; genus Protopterus; species Protopterus annectens. The sequence goes on along the minus strand of NC_056731.1, from coordinate 874,244,732 downwards.
AAACTGCCCAAACAGCCAATAACTACAATTTCTGGGCCAGAACCACTCCTTATGTGGTAGATAGGTTACCTAGTGCTTACTACTCCCAATGATAAGCTAGAAGGCTTCCCTCCAACACAGAAGGCTTGGGGAGCTCAGGAGCTTGCAAACAATTCTGGATACAGCAAATCTGTATCTGGACTTGACTAGTTACAGGAAAGGGTGGAAACAAGTGCAAATGTGGGCATTTGAATCAAAGCTGAGAGAGATGGAAAAACTGCCCAAATGGCTAATAACTACAATTTCTGGGCCAGAACCACTCCTTATGTGGTAGATAGGTTACCTAGTGCTTACCACTCCCACTGATAAGCTAGAAGGCTTCCCTCCAACACAGAAAGGCTTGGTGGGCTCAGGAGCTTACAAACAGTCCTGGATGCAGCAAATCTGTATCTGGACTACACTAGTTAAAGGAAGGGGAACAAGTGCAAATGCGGAATCAGGAAGTTCAGAGAGATGCAGAAACTGACCAAACAGCCAATAACTACAATTTCTGGGCCAGAAACCACTCCTTACGTGGTAGATAAGTTACCTAGTGCTTACCACTCCCACTGATAAGCTAGCAGGCTTCCCTCCAACACAGACAGGCTTGGGGGGGGGGGGGCTCAGAAGCTTATAAATAATCCTGGATATAGCAAATCTGTATCTGGACTAGATTAGTTACAGGAAAGGTAGCAAACAAGCGTAAATTTTTTGTTACAGTTAAGCAGAACACAGGGAGATTCTAGCAAAGTTTTTTTTTTTAAAGGAAAGGGAGAATCAGAAGGTTAGGAAACTAAGTGAGTTGGCTTTCTCAATTGTTCTCTTTATATTAGGTAAAATGAGCTAATGACACTAGACTGACAAGAGTGTCCCAGATCAAATTTACTGTAGGAGCGGGCAACTGCAAAGCCACCAACTATAATAAGAAGACACCAACAGGGAAGTGAGGTAGGGTGGGAAACAGCTCACAATATTCAATGAAAGAAATAACAGAATTGCAGAATTCTAACTCTAATTTAGGCATCACTATGTTAGCATACATGGGGGCAAAAGATGCCCCTATTGCCGTCCCCTGTAGTTGATGGTAAATCTCTGCATTAAACACAAAAAAAAATTATTCTTTAAGCAAAATAAAGCTAAATTTATAAGAAAACTAGACTTAGGTAACTCCCCCAAAAAATAATTCAAAGACACAACTCCATGTTTATGTTGTATATTCATGTACAAGCTGACCATATCAAGGGTCAGCCAGTACATATCATTCTCCCAAGATACAGATAAAACCTTAACTAAAAAATCTTGTGAGTCCTTTATTTACAAAGGAAATTTTTGCACCACAGTTGGCCATGCAAACAAATACCCATATTATCTAAGAAATATCTATGAGCAGCTACAATTGGACAACCTTTAAGTTTATCCAAACCCTTATGTATTTTCAGCAAGCAATAAAAGGTGGCCAAGTGACAGTTTGCAACATTAAATTTCTTAACAACATAATTTTAATTAAAATAACCTAACCTATACCCTTTCTGTAATAATAACTAATATTCATAAATAGCCTTATCATAAGTCCCTACATTACTTTTTACATAAATGTTAACATCATTCAAATGTTCATAACGCATCCTTGCATATTGTGTGCAATTCATTACCACAATTTGGCTACCTTTATCCGCAGGTTTAATAACCAAACTCTTATCCCTGTTTAAACACAATAAAGCTTGCCACTCTTGTTTTGTCACATTGTAGCTGCACCTATTTTTATCAAAACCATAATATAGGTGTTCAACCTCAAGATTAAAAACAGCAGAAAAAAATTTAACAGTACAATTATTAAAAGGTGGCATGAAAGTACTTTTGCTAACAATGCTATTTGTATCTAATAAATAATATGCATTTTCACACATATCTTCACTATCCATACAATATAAATAGAAACTTTCTTCAGAAGAAAGAGAAACATCAAATACATTTTCCGCCACCGTATCTGTAACATTATTACCATTATTATCACTAAAAAACAAAATAAGTGAAGTTTACGAATTAGTTTAAATATATCACATTTAAGCACATAAGGTCTAGGCAATACAGTGGGAACATACTTCAATCCACGTTCCAAAATAGAAATGACTTCATTAGTTAAGCTAGTTCCTGAAATGTTAAACACCAGAATATTTTTATATGTGGTAAAGTCATAGCGATCTACCTTTTTTAGCATTAGTTTTAAAATGTCCATGTGTTCTATCATTCTGATGTCCTTTTCCATTTCTAGCTCTTTTTCAGTTCGCCTGTTCTGATAATCCTTCTCCATACAGATACAGTGGGGGAAAATGTAATTGATGCTTCTCTTTCTTCTGAAGAAAGTTTCTATTCATGTTGTACAGATAGTGAAGATATGTGTGAAAATGCATATTGTTTATTAGATACGAATAGCATTGTTAGCAAAAGTACTTTTATGCCACCTTTTAATAATTGTACTGTTAAAAATTTTTCTTCTGTTTTTAATTTTTGGTTTGGATAAAAATAGATGCAGCTACAATATGACTAAACAAGAGTGGCAAGCTTTATTGTGTTTAAGCAGGGATAAGACTTTGGTTATTAAACCTGTGGATAAAGGTAGCCAAATTGTGGTAATGAATTGCACACAATATGCAAGGATGTGTTATGAACATTTGAATGATGTTAACATTTATGCAAAAATAATGGGGTCTATATTATAACATCAAAGTCTGAAAGCTTTGAATGTTATAATATCGAACCCTATGCACCGAACGTTGAAAATAGCGTAGCTGCAGACTATCAAATACTTTCCTAGGGAAAGTATTTGGTGGGCCGTTTCTGCAGCTTTGCTATTTGTTCCACTGTGGAGTGAAGGTTACAGACCGGGTTAGGGTAAGTGTGTGAATGAAAGTAAGTGTGCGATAGGGACCTTAGGGTTAGGGAATGGGTAAGGTGAGTGTGCGATAGAGACTTTAGGGTTAGGGAGCGGGTAATGTGAGTGTGCAGTAGTTACGGACCTTAGGGTTAGGGTTGGGTTAAGGTAAGTGGCTAGCTAGTAGTGTATGTATGGTTTAGTGTAGGGTTTTGTGAAGTGTATGTGTGTAGATTATTTATTTTGGTATGCTTGTGTTGTGTGTATGTTTGTCGTTATTCTGACTGTTCGATTTTATGGTCTTTCAATCAAATGGGTTTAATATTATAACATTCAAAGTTTTCAGACTTCGATGTTATAATATAGACCCAAATAATGTAGAGACTTATGATAAGGCTATTTATGAATATCAGTTATTATTACAGAAAGGGTATAGGTTAGGTTATTTTAATAAAAATGATGTTGTTAAGAAATTTAATGTAGCAAATTGCCACTTGGCCACCTTTTATTGCTTGCCTAAAATACATAAGGGCTTGGATAAATTTAAAGGCCGTCCAATTGTAGCTGCTCATAGATATTTCTTACATAATATGGGTATTTTTTTGCATAGCCAACTGTTGCCTGTGGTGCAAAAATTTCCTTTGTATATAAAGGACTCACAAGATCTTTTCGATAAGATTTTATCTGTATCTTGAGAGAATGATATGTACTGGTTGACCCTTGATGTGGTCAGCTTGTACACAAATATACAACATAAATATTGAGTTGAAATTTTGAATTATTTTTGGGGAGATTCACCTAAGTCTAGCTTTCTTATAGAGTTAGTTTTATTTTGTTTAAAGAATAATATTTTTGTGTTTAATGGAGAGATTTATTATCAACTACAGGGGATGGTAATGGGGGCATATTTTGCCTCCATGTATGTTAACATAGTAATAGCTAAATTTGAGTTGGAATATTTGTATAAACAAAAATTTTTTGATAGGTATGTTGTGAAATATTTTGGCTTTATAGATGATTTAGTTTTTTATGCAAAGGTGGTATTGATGAGGTTAATAATTTTGTGGAAAATTTAAAGCAGAATATTTTTTTATTACATTTTGAATGTTTACAAGTTGGTGAGAAAGTACATTTTTGGGATTTAATTTTAATGGGGGATTCTGGTACTAAGAAAATTATTACTCTATATATAGAAAATCTTTTGGAAGTAATATATTTTTACATGGTTCTAGTTGTCACCCTAAACACTTAATAGAGGCATTACCTTATACAGAGTTCCTTAAATTAAAAAGATTATGTAGTCAGGATGCTGACTTTTTAAGGGAAGTATTTAAGACTTATAAGATGATTATTATAAGGGGTTATAGTAAAGGTCAAGTTGATAGATCCTTATATAGAGTTTTGACTGATAGACAACAGTTAATTACTAAAATAAAGGAAGTTGGTATTGTCCAGCATGATTTTAAAAATAAATATATAAACGGGGATTAATTGTTATGGTAATGCTATCATTTATGGTAATAAGAAAAGGGAGATGGTCAAAAATATTTATTTTGTCACTACATATAATGCACTGAGTCTGCAAAGAGCAGATATTCTATGGCATTATTGGCCTTTGTTACTTTCTGATAGGCAGTTAGGGGGTAGGATTAATAATCTTCCCCTTATTTCCCACAAAAAGGGTAGAAGTATTACTAATTTTGTAGTACATAACACATTTGTCTTTCCCTCACCTATTGTAGAATTTGATATAAATATTGAAGTAGGTACTTATAAATGTAGAAGATGTTCTATTTGTCCTTTGATGATTAATCATTTTTCTAAAATTAATAATGTGTATTATAAACCAGTGTGTAGGTTTGATTGTAATACTGAGGCAGTAATATATGTGTTGAAATGTCCCTGTGAAAACATTTTATATATGGGAGAGTAAAGTACATTTTCAGGAGCATGTTAGGGATATAAAAAATGGGCGTGTAGAAAGGCCATTAGGTTTGCATTTTAAACATTTTCATGGGGGGATGCTACTGTGTTAAGAGAGTCCATTTTAGAACAAGTAAATGTGAATGTTGGAGAAAAAGCTGATTTAAAGTATAAATTATTTTGTAAAGAAACAGTTTATATTCTTAAATATAATACTTTGGACCCTTTTGGTCTTAATAAAGACCTTGATTGGAAGTATGTAATTAATTGTATTATTGTTTTATTGAATTGTATATAAAATGGGCTGTGGTTTACTTTGTCTTTACTCCATTGAAGGCTTTTGAGCTGAGGCGGTAGAGTCTTTTTCTATTAAAGACGATTTTTTAGGTGTTGGTAAGAATTAGAGAGCAGCAGACATGATGGATAGCAATACAATTGCATACAGCAGTAGCACTGTAGATGTGCAGTGATTAAACTTGGGAATAGTTAGGAGGAGAGTGATATGATTGTAAGAGAAAGAAATAGCTGTTAAAATTAGGAAGTAGACTGAGGGTAGTACTGGGTGAGTATATAAAAGAAAAAGTAGAGGAGTCTATTTGAATGAATGGGAAGATAGGAGAGGAAAAAGAGGGAGGTTTAACTTAAGTGCTTGTTGACTGGATTATTGGAGATGTGAGAAAATATGACTGAGGAATGTCTATAGTTATGTGTATGCCTTCAAGAGGAGTGGGAAGTAAGTGGAGTTCTGTGTGGAGATCAGTTTCTATAAATGGAATGGAATGGCTTGGGAACTGGGGGTGGGAAGGGAGCATAGCAGCCAATAGCTCCCACACCAGTGGTTGGTAATCACTGTGGGCATGCTCAGTGTGCATAAGACAGAAACTGTGAGTTATCATACAAGTAACTGGTATACAGGTTTCTTCTAGCTTTAAAATGTATTTAAAATAAAAAATATACTGCTATCTGTTTCTGTGAGTGTGCTTTAGAATTCAACGTGGGATAATGTAAGCAATAAGACTGTAAGTGGTATGTCTAGTACAAATACTGCTCTTCTCCCATATTAGGTTTGAGATCCGAAATCAAATGATGAGTGCCTTACAAGTCCCTGCAAGTACAGTCATATGGGTATAAAGCATACCCTTTATAGCTTTATTGAACCTATAAATTGGCACCATTATTTTTTGTACAATAGAGTTTAACATAAGTATTTTTTTATAGACACGTTTTTATTTATTTAACATTTGTTTACTGGGAAAGTTCAACTGGGACAGAGCCCATTTTCAGCAGACGCGTGGGGGAAATGGTCCAGATGCATGTCTTTGGAATGTGGGAGGAAACTGGAGCACCCAGACGGAACCCACACAATCACAAGGAGGACATGTAGACTCTGCACAGAAGGCACCCTAGCCAACAATCAAACCGGGTAACTTCTTGCTGTGAGGTGACAGCGCTAACTGCTGCACCACTGCATTGCCCAAAATGTATGTTAATATTGTGTTTTGAGGTAGAAGAGTCATTCCTTCAAAGGATGGTATGATTCTGAGGTCACACATGCAAACATACACAATGCACATTGATGATGCATATATGGGCATACCCGCCACACTTCTTTTTTTTTTTTAACATCTTTATTAAATCCCATATGCATTTCCTACAATATATATGGTTTTGATTTTCTAGGTATATGTTTACCTCTAAATATGACTCATTTTCATGCTTTTTCTCTAAAATTATGGCTGTCCCTGAAATTTGATGTCAGTAAAAGGATGCTGAAGCAATGCATAAACATAAGGGATCCAGCCATGTTAAGTAGCAATGAAAGCCACTTTTGCCTTAAATTTTTTTACTATCTTAGGCTCACGATGTCATGAAATGGAACAATCTCTATTACATTGTTGTATGGTCATAATCTAAAAAGTAATTACTTTTGGTAAAAGGAAATGCAACATTGATAAAGGCTTGTTAAGCCGAAACCGGTCTGTTATTTTCATAACAGGCAACTTTTTAGCTACCAGTGCAAATGTGTAATTGAGCTTAGAACAAAACTAGAGATTGAAAGTATATCTGAGTCTCTATTAAAAATTAAATATTAGATACCACAATGCTATTATTATATATCAAAGCCATGATGATACACTAGGTTGACAAAGACCTAGTTTTGCGATGGGAATTAATGTAATCATGTGCTAGAAATATCTAGGCTTAAATAAATTCCTAAGTATACCTTAAAATATGTCTACTTAACATAATTGGTACAAGTGCGTATTGTTAACACAAAAATATTAAATTATTGTCTAAATGTACCATCATGTACTTCATATTCATTCAGCCCTGGTTTGAAAAAGGCCCCAAGTTTAATGATCCACATGCTTTCCATATTATTTAATCTTGTGTGCCACCCCATCTTGAAATTCCTTTGTAGTTGAATTTTATCAATAATGATAAACTTAAAACAGGCCCCTGTGTGGTTTTTACTGTGTTTATATAAAGCATTTGTTACCCGTCTGTTTCTGATAGAGCTTAAATGTTCACTGATTCTTATTCTAATGGGTCTAGAGGTCTGTCCGACATAAAAGGCAGAACAGGTACAATAGGCAAGATAGATGACCCAATCAGAACTGCAGTTTCCAAAAGTGTTGATGTTATATACCTTGGAAGTGTTTTTGCTGCTGAATTCTTTTGTTTTGCAAATGTGCTGACATGCACAACAATGTCCACAAGGGTAACAGCCCACCAGTGGGTCACCAAAAAGTGTAGTTTGTATTATAGAGGGTGGGGTAAATCTTTTGTAATGTGTTAGTTGGGAATGAATGGTCCGCCCTCTGCGATAAGAAAAAGCACATTCATCTGGGAGAATCTCGTTGAGAATTGGATTCGATTTCAATATATCCCAGTGTGTGCTGACAATCTGTCTGAACCTAGATGCATTATTACCATAAGTGGTGACTAGTCTGATGGGTTGTTGGCACTTACTTTGTTCATCCTCTTGTAATCTATTGTATTTCAATAGCTCAGACCTGCTTTTGTTCTTAGTTTGTTTGACCGTGTTGGTTAAGTGTTCCAAGTTATATCCCCTATCAATAAATCTGGATTTTAGATCCTCTGTATGTACAGAATATTCTGTATCTGTAGAACATATTCTTTTGACTTGCAAAAATTGAGACTTTGGGATGTTGCTGATGATGTGGCGTGGGTGAGAACTGGTAGCATGTAGTAAAGTGTTGTATTGTGGAAATTTTCTATGTATAGTTGTAGCCAAAGTATGATTAGGCAATCTTTGAACCACAACGTCCAAAAAAACTATTTCATGATATCCAGTATTGGCTGTGAAATGTATATCAAAAGGATTGTTGTTGAGATATACAACAGATTTTGATAATTCTTCCATATCAGCCCGCCACACCAACCAGCAATCATCTAGATATCTAAGCCAGATTTCTAAATTTTGAATGTAAGTATTATGTTGAACATCATATATGAAGGCCTGTTCAAAAAATCCCATGAACAAATCTGCATAAATTGGGGCAAATGATGCCCCCATAGCTGTACCTTTGATTTGCCAATATGGATTGCCTTCAAAATAAAAGATGTTTTTTTGTAGAACAAATTCTTTAAGTTTAATCAAAAAATTGTTAAATCCACCGGAATATAAATTGGACTTATTTAACCAGTAAGTAACCGCCCTAATGCCAGCTTTGTGAGGGATACTAGTATACAGAGAGGATATATCCAGTGTGCATAACAACCAGCCCTCTTCTAACTGAGAATCTTCAATGATGTTTAAAAACTCTGTGGTATCTTGAAGGCGTGATCTAACCATACTGAGCAATGGTTTGAGATGTTCAGTAAGAAAGGCTGATAGGGGTTCGGTTAGAGATCCACGACCTGAAACTATAGGTCGACCTGGTGGATTGTATAAATCCTTGTGTATTTTGGGTATAAGATATAGATATTGCGGCATTGGTGTTGCCTGGCAACTTGTGTGGTGATAATGCCCTCCTCTACTGCCAGATCCAAAAAAGAATCAATTTCAGATTTGAAGTTGGATGTTGGGTCCACTACCATCTGTATGTAGAATTGTGATTGTGATAGTTGTTTTAATGCCTCATCCTTATATTTTGATTGATCCATTACAACAATACCCCCACCTTTGTCTGCTGGGGTAATGACTATATCCTTGTTCTGTCGCAATTGTGAAAGAGCAAGTCTTTCTGCTTGACTGAAATTGCTACGATTGCTTGTATAGTTGTTAGAAAAGTGTAAATCTTTCATAACACAGTTTTTAAATATGGAAACATGTTTGTCCATAGGAGGTGTAAAATTTGATTTCCCGAACCGGAAACCAGTAGATCTTTGAGAGTTTGACTGATCTGAAAAAAATAACTTGAGATTAAGAATTCTACAAAAATTGTTAATATCCTCCATTAAAAAATGTTCAGGAACAGGTGATGTTGGTACAAAATTTAAACCTTTATTCAGTACTTTGTGTTGTACATTAGAAAGTTCAAAGGAAGAGATGTTGAGAACATTATTCACTGTGTTGTTATTTGTTTCAATAAGGTTTGAAGGTTGGCTGTACCCATATTTTCTCCTATGTTTCCTCCCTGCCCTGCGTTTGTTGGACCTAAAGGGATAGGTTGCTTCCTTTTTGCAACTGGGGACGCCTGGTAAGAGGAAGCCTCACCATCTGTTGTTGATGAATAATCATCATCAGATGTAACACTGTATGTTGTCTCATTCTTTTTTAGTACTGGTCTAGGTCTCTTCCTACCTTTTTGTGTTTTATTTGCTCCTTCATTGAACCTGACACTTTTTTGTGTTACGAATGGTTTACCTTTTTCGTAGTCCGCTAGGTCTCTATGAAACTTATGCATTTTCTTTTTCTTAAGTTGCTCTTCTATGGATGCTAAATCTTTGGCTAATTCTGATAAATGAGTCTGATAATAGTCTTCAGTGGAAAAAATTTCCGCTTCTGAACAAGTAATTTGTATGTCTGTAATCATTGTTTCTATGGTTCTTTCATAATATTTAGAGAGACTATCTACAAAAAGCATTGATGCTTGATGCTGTGCAGTAGCCCATTCTTGTGTTAGTTGGTTGTCGATGTTAGCCACCAATGGTTGCAACCTAATTCGGAGCCCTCTGGGTGTGACGTCTTTTATTTTGTATGCTTTAAAAAGCTTTAGGTGCCATATGTTGGTTCTGCGAGATTTCATTTGTCTGCTAAGTTTGGAAAAAACAGAACCACATTTATCACGAGTGTTAGTTGGGGCATTATCTAACATAAGGGACTGACCAGTATTAAGTCCAAACACATCTAAATTGTCCTTGTCTGCTGATAATCCCCTAAGGATATCATTCAAATCCATGTTTGAACAGTAAGCAATGGGTCTGTTATATGAATGTGTATCTCAAGCTACTAAAGGGATACAATATTTGTAAAATGTGAAACTTGGCTGATATAGTTAAGGCTAACAAAATGAAGGGATGTCAAAATATTAAATACTAAATATTCAAAATATTTATGTAAGCCTAATTGGAACAGTCTAACCAAGGGCATATAGATTGTATGTCCCTAATTTGTAAAGCCCTTACAAGCTACTAAAGGGATACAATATTTGTAGAATATGAAACTTGGCTGATATAATTAAGGCTAACAAAAATGAAAATCACCAACAACATCAAGGGATATCAAAATATTAAATACTAAATATTTAAAATAATTATGTAAGCCTAATTGGAACAGTCTAACCAAGGGCATATAGATTGTATATCTCTAATTTGTAAAGCCCTTACCATAAGTGGTCCTAAAAAATAGCCAAGCAAAAGTCACTATTATAGTATATTAATCAATGGTGTATTTAGGCCACCATAAGGGATTAGTAATATTCAAGATTATTTTTGTTAGTCACTTATTCAACCCTTACCATAAGTGGACCTCAAAATAGCCACCCAATTGTATCCATTATATGTTTGAATTCATAATGGTTTGGGCCACCGTAAGGGTATATTGATATTCTATGAATGGTATATCTTGTACCTTATATCAAAAAGATTTGTATTCAAAACCATATATTTGTTTGGTCTACATTAAGTTGACTATATCCGATGGTAGACAAATTAACCAATTCAGGCACCTTTTAAAAAAGAAATATAGCAATATTTGAATGTTATAAAGACCCCAAGTTGCAATTGGTGACCACTGCCAGCCTGTCAGCCCAAAGTGATACCTATAGTTGAAATTGTCTTACATAACCAGATTTGGTCAAAATTATAGATATTACTATACCATTGTTTTAAAAAATAACTTCACAACAAATAGTAGGCCTTAATTAGTTGGCCAACCTAAGACTGATTGTGTCATTGTATCCCTTATTGATTGCTGTATAAAGTTTGATCCAAAAACCTAAATTTATGTGGATAGGGCCTTAAAGAAGGATGTATCACTCAATACATGTTATCATAGTTCGAACTGTTAACCACAAACACGTGTATTCCTTAAACATGCATAACTAATGTGGATATTCCAAAATATTTGAAACACATGTTAATTGCTTAAGAAAAGAATCAAACATATTATAGTTCAAAAAAAACAGTCCAATTGTAGTAGCCAGAAAAATAATAAAGTCTTTCTTAGCTAGACACCATGTGCCAAACTGCCACATAAATGATATAGTTCCTCAGAAAAATAAAGTTCCAATAACCGACTCATCAATTGCGTGTATCCCAACTTGAGTCGCTATGAAAATAATCGCGCTTCCTCTTGTTGTTTAAAGCCAATAAAGACAGTATTGTTCACCTTGCGACCTTTAGTTAGAACACAAACCCCATAGACCACTCTATGTTATACATACATTCAAAACTAGGTCTTGAACATATACTGATATCCCCCTGATCGACAAAATCAACCAACAGAATGTAAAAATCCTTCTTTGTTTGTCGCCATACATCAGACCGCAATGAAAGTATAAATCCTCGAAAAGATGAAGGTTCCAATGAACGACTCACCAATTTGTTATGTCCCGATTTAATACACTAGTGTTCCCCAGAGTTGTGGTAAAAAATGGTCGCGCTTCTTCCTGATGTTTATAATAAGCACAGTCATTAAAGCATATAGTTGAAGCATAAACCATATGTAATCCCAAATATTGATGGCCACAGATTAGTATGCAAACATTCAAAAGCCCAGGGAAAAAACAAAAGTAGATCTTACACTTTTCACTGGAGTCCCGAGTCACCAGAATAAGGCAATAGTCATTGCAGGCCAAAACGTTTTGTGTTTGGGGAAAAAAACAAACAGTCTCGTCCACTTGCCTGTCGCTTAACTTCTGACTGCGCTGATAATGTCCCAGTATATGGATTGAGTCAAAAAGCCAGGAGCATATAACCAAATTGATACTTAAATAAGTTTCTGTGACGATGATATAGTACCAGAATGGCAGTTGAATCCTGCTGCCAGGCGTCCCCAGCGTGAAAGGCAGCAATCAAGAAAAAACGAGGCACGCACGGTGGACTGTGGTGCACGATCCAAACCAAATGAAACAAACCAAAAAGGGACCAGCACTCAAAGCAGCAGGATATAATTAATAATAGTAATATTTATTCCAAGGTAGCTAAAAAGTTGCCTGTTATGAAAATAACAGACCGGTTTCGGCTTAACAAGCCTTTATCAATGTTGCATTTCCTTTTACCAAAAGTAATTATACAAGCCAACATAACATCCTGGTACTGCTTAAATACATCTTTGTGAAATGGTATGCTCCTGCCATTGGTCGACAAACTAAAGTAACACAGCTGCATTTAATTAATGCTAGCAACAGTGCAAATGTGTAATTGAGCTTAGAACAAAACTAGAGATCATGAAAATATATCTGAGTCTCTATTAAAATACAATACAATAGATTACAAGAGGATGAACAAAGTAAGTGCCAACAACTCATCAGACTAGCCACCACTTATGGTAATAATACATCTAGGTTCAGACAGATTGTCAGCACACACTGGGATATATTGAAATCGAATCCAATTCTCAACGAGATTCTCTCAGATGAATGTGCTTTTTCTTATCGCAGAGGGCGGACCATTCATTCCCAACTAACACATTACAAATGATTTACCCCACCCTCTATAATACAAACTACACTTTTTGGTGACCCTCTGGTGGGCTGTTACCTTGTGGACATTGTTGTGCATGTCAGCACATTTGCAAAACAAAAGAATTCAGCAGCAAAAACACTTCCAAGGTATATAACATCAACACCTTTGGAAACTGCAGTTCTGATTGGGTCATCTATCTTGCCTATTGTACCTGTTCTGCCTTTTATGTCGGACAGACCTCTAGACCCATTAGAATAAGAATCAGTGAACATTTAAGCTCTATCAGAAACAGACGGGTAACAAATGCTTTATATAAACACAGTAAAAACCACACAGGGGCCTGTTTTAAGTTTATCATTATTGATAAAATTCAACTACAAAGGAATTTCAAGATGGGGTGGCACACAAGATTAAATAATATGGAAAGCATGTGGATCACTAAACTTGGGGCCTTTTTCAAACCAGGGCTGAATGAATATGAAGTGCATGATGGTACATTTAGACAATAATTTAATATTTTTGTGTTAACAATACACACTTGTACCAATTATGTTAAGTAGACATATTTTAAGGTATACTTAGGAATTTATTTAAGCCTAGATATTTCTAGCACATGATTACATTAATTGCCATCGCAAAACTAGGTCTTTGTCAACCTAGTGTATCATCATGGCTTTGATATATAATAATAGCATTGTGGTATCTAATATTTAATTTTTAATAGAGACTCAGATATATTTTCATGATCTCTAGTTTTGTTCTAAGCTCAATTACACATTTGCACTGTTGCTAGCATTAATTAAATGCAGCTGTGTTACATTAGTTTGTCGACCAATGGCAGGAGCATACCATTTCACAAAGATGTACTTAAGCAGTACCAGGATGTTATGTTGGCTTGTATAATTACTTTTGGTAAAAGGAAATGCAACATTGATAAAGGCTTGTTAAGCCGAAACCGGTCTGTTATTTTCATGACAGGCAGCTTTTTAGCTACCTTGGAATAAATATTACTATTATTAATTATATCCTGCCACTTTGAGTGCTGGTCCCTTTTTGGTTTGTTTCATGCTCTAAAAAGTGCCATGATATAACACCCCACCAGCCTGTAAACCTTGCAAATGAGGAGTGCAATTATTAATGATCTAGAAAAAATGCAGGTATGGAAAAGCCAGGCTAAATTCTTTAGTGATGTATATAACAGTGCAATCAAAGAGCAAGCTTGTGAAGGAAATGAGAACTGGGCAGCTGTATTAAGCTAGTGTCTGCCATCCATTTGTCAATGTGGCAGAACCTAGACACTGTGTGTGTGTGTGTGTGTGTGTGTGTGTGTGTGTGTGTGTGTGTGTGTGTGTGTGTGTGCACATGCATGTGTGAAAAGGCCAACTTTGGTGAACTTGAGATAATACTGGCCCTTCATCTTAAAGTGCTAAATAAAAAATATAGAAAAATATTGTTGAATAAATATGTGAGTAAAAAACAATACCCATCCTTCCTGTCAGGGCGAGACATTTGTTTTATTTATTTCTTAAAATGGACTGAGAAAAAAACAGAATAGTGTGATTTCTTGCCAGCATAATTCATGTTATTTTTATTTTATTGTACTGTTTGTGTGTGGAAGAAGTTAGCAGTGCAGTTTGTGAGAGTGAAGTATAGCAAATATTCATCTTTTAAAGAAATAACAGAACTTTTAACTTTTGTTTTACTGACAGACCCTGCAATTATTCACAATGGAATGAGTACATTTTGGGCATTTTTACAGTCAATCATGTACTAGTGTTTTCTGACCCCTTTTAGGTTCATAGGTTCATACTAGGCTAACTGCCCTAGGGCATTTATAAGCCTAGCCAGAATGTGTTTGGCTTTCACCACCCATTTTAAATTAATTTTGCTATGCCCTTTTTCAAGGTTAGTATAATGTGCCTCTGTCTAACAGTGACACAGAAGTGATACCCGGGTTAAACCTACGATCTCCCATCCACTCATCAAGATTCCTCTTGAAGAGAGTCAATGAGGGACTCTGCCTAACCTGGACTGGGATTTTATTCCAGAGTGAAGGGAGCCTCTGGGTTATGAATCTGTCCCTCCAGCATGTCCTATTTATTTCAGTGCTGAGGTTCAAGTCTCGAGCGCCGTAGCTCGATGGGATTTGGATTTTCTGAGGTGCAGCATGTCCATTAATTCCGGGTTGGACATGGCTTTATACATCAGGCACAGATCGCCCCTGAACAGGCGGTATGCCACTGAGTAGAGCTGGAGTTTCTTTAACCGGCAGCATATGGCATCTGTTTGAGCCCTTTGATCCTCTTGGTGAGGTACTTTTGGGGTCTTTCCAGTTGCTGCAGGTGTCTGGTAAGGTACATCCCAAAAGGGGCATTGTACTCAATTATGGGCCTGATAAGGGATGAGTAAAGAGGCACGATGACCTCCCCTGATCTAGATGTGAATCCCTTCATGATTAGGTGGGCTATATAAAATGTCTTTCTAACCACTTTGGCCACGTGGTTGTCAAATGAGAGACTGCTATCAACTTGGGTCCCCAGGTCCCTAATTACTTCTTCTGTACTTAATGGATTACCACCTATGTGGTAATTTGTGGGCACTTTGTTTTGCCAAAGGGGATGACTATACACTTTTTGGCGTTTAGCTTGAGGCCATGGCTCTGGCACCAGTTGTCTGTTTCTATGAAGCCCTTTTGGAGGATGCTTGTGTCGGCTGGAGAGTCGATTATGGTGCCCAGTTTGCAGTCATCTGCGAACTTGGTCAGCCACAGTCCTTCCATGTTGGCCTGTACCTCCGAGAAATATATACCGAAGAAGAGAGGTCCCAGGACTGAGCCTTGTGGGATGCCACTTGTAACTGGTTTGGAGTCTGACATGGCTCCAGCAATTCTAACCATGTGGGTTCTGTCATTGATCCAGTTTGCAACCCATCTAGTGACATAGGGGTTTATATTTAAGCTGGTGAGCTTATCTATAATGCCCGAGTGGGGTATTGTGTCAAAGGCTTTTGCGAGGTCCAGGTAGGCTGTGTGGACCACCTTCCCCTCATTAATGGCCTTGGTGACTTTTTTAAAGAAATCAACCAGGTTTAAGAGGCAGGATCTGACCTTAACAAAGCTGAACTGGGTAGGATCCAGTGTCTGTACTTCCCCAATATCTTTATTTATGAGGTTCATGATGATCCTTTCCATAGCTTTGCAGACCAAGCTACTCAGGCTTATGGGGCGATAGTTTCCAGGATCCGTTGAGGAACCACCTTTGTGGAGAGGGACCACTGTTGCTGTACGCCACTCTTTGGGTACATATCCTGTAGTAAGGCTGAGATTGAACAGTAGTTTTATGTTTGGGTTTAGCTGTTCTTGGTGTTCATGTAGGACGCAGCCCGGGACACCATCTGGTCCCACTGATGCTGTGTTTTTTGCTTTGGAGAGGGCGGCTCTTACCTGAGCATCTGAGATGTCAGGGGGGCAGCACTCTGCTGGGATAGATATTTGCCCTTTTGGTGGGGGGGGGGGTTTGCATTGAACCTGTCAGCTAGGATGTTGGCAATGTCTGTGGGTTCGGTGTATTTTTTGTCATTTTGGACTAATTCTGAGCATATCTGGGAATTCCCACCCAGGTTCCTAACATAACTAAAGAAAGCCTTGTGATTATCCTTAGTGTCCTGTGCAATAGGATGTTGGCAATGTCTGTGGGTTCGGTGCATTATTTACACATAAATGGATACCAGGTACTGGTAGATAAGTGTGGTAATATAAATAAAGCAGGACACTCTATTTAAGCAAACAAAGACTGACTTTCAGTACAAGCCAGTTCACACTGTGGCAGCAGAATGCAAAATCACTTACCACAAGGTCAGACTCATTGGCATTTACACACTGGTCCATGAACAGCATCATAAATTGTTGGTATGATGTCAAGAGGATATCCTGGTGAACTTAATATGTTTACTGATGTACTATGATGTCATTACAACTGGAATTTTAAATTTGGCAACATGAGCAGAGGATCAAAATAATCCCTCAAATAATTTAATGAATGATTTCAGTTTGTCACACATAGCATCTGGTCTGACAAGGTTAGCAACCTTATGAGTATCTAGACAACCATTTATGGAAAAAGAAAATGTTGATTGTCGCCTTTGTCATGTGGAGACAATTGCTATCAACTATAATTATTTAACTATGAATTTCTAGGAAAAGGACAGCTGGATGATAATATAGATAAAAGCAACAAGCTATACTGATAGAAATGAGTCGACAGAACATAAAATAAACATCATAAAATAATACGTTATCAGTATGGAACTGGGAATCACATTTCATTGATACAAACAGAGATCATCACTGAAGTATAAAAAACAACATGGTTACACCACTAAGAGAACAAAATGGCACTGGGTAAAAGTAAAGAAGAGAAATGGAGTGTTAAAAAATTCCATAGACCGATAAGCAAATTTAAAAAAAAATGTTAATTAACAAGAAGAATATAATACATAAGAGGCAAAAGAACAGGGGGTATAGCCACACAGAATTGCAGACTCCATCTTACAAAAGTAAGAATGCCTATAAATCTTAGAGGAGTCGAAAGTTATGATACAATTATATCTAATAATGATCAATGAAGGATAGAGATGATAAAGCAGTTTAGACATTTACTAAGCATTCCAAGTTATGAGACAATATGCTATGCATAACTAGTGGCAAAACAAATCATGAATGTATGAAAGTTACTGGGTGCAACACATTACATTTTAGAATAATTCATATGCATTTTGTTCAATCTAAAACTGAAAAAGGCATTCACTCAAGGATAACATATCCAATAAAGAACCCTGGCATCTCAGAAAATGGTTTAAACCCATTTTACTCAAGTAGCATTTTGCCAGAAAGTAATTATGAGACAATTGCATAAAAGTACTGGTAATGCCTATTTACAATGGGGGGCGATCTGGTTATAATTCATAAGAGCTCATTAGCTTACTGAGTTCAACACTTAAGCTGATCTGAAAAATAACTCACTGATATAATTTAGTTATTGTCCGAGTATGAGTTCAGAGAAAATACATCTTCTAAACCAATCTGCTTTATTTTATGATTGTTTTTTAATTTATATTTGTTTACCTGAGTAGTGGACTGATCAATATTGACCTATCTCAGGCTTGGCCCAGGCGAAATACAAAACATTTCACAAATAAAAAGGCAGAAATGTAAGCAATAACAAAGGAGTTTAGATGCAATATTTACACCTGTTTCTTAAGTGGCTTTATTGTTGGTCTAATTCCCAAGGGAGGGGGTGTGTTCTTTCATATTAACAAAAACTTTATTTGCCACAATAGAGCTATTGAGGGTATAATTCATGTAAATATCCTGGGGTGCCTCCTAAATAGCTTGAAATGTGACCTCGCAGGACCACCTGAGTCATTTTTCAACTACAGCCTCATAACAGATTTTGTACAACAAGAATGGAGGATTGCAACACTTACCCACTTCTCAATGGTGAACAATCAACTGACCCTGGAAACTACAGACATATTAGTCTGACTTGTCTAATATGCAAAGCCATGGAACATACTATCATGGAATTTTTGATGCCTGTGCACTGTCCCAGTAATCAAGGAGCCTCAATCCTCACCACTAGAACCAGTGAGGGGCATCCACATTGGGAGGATAACAAGTACACACAATAAAGTACAATTTCCCTTAAGAGCACACAGAGCTCACAGTCAGTCTGGGGTTGGTTTCTCCCTTTTTCTCTAGATTCCCAATAAGAATCTTCTCTGGCACAGCTATAGGGTACAGATCTCAGCTGAGTGGTCAAACCAAACCCTCCAGCACCCTCTCTGCCCAACCAGTGCTTTGTGTCCCTGCCCAAGTAGCTGACACGCACACACTTTGAGATATGAATTATATACAAACACACAGATACTCTGGGGGATGACTGGCACAGGTTCTACAGCTATGCCACCTTCTGCCCAGACTATAAGGTAGTACCAACTGCCACCAACCACGCTTATCAGCTACTATAAAGGCCCTTACCAAAGGGTGTCCAATTCTGCTGTGCAATGTTATTATTATCCAATTGGTAAGTGTGACTAAGACTTGAAGGCTATTTAGGAGTGGCCTATACAGTGTCACCAAATACATGCAAGTATTCTTAAGAGCTTAAAAATCTCTACACACAAACCAGCCATAGATAAAAGGTTTAAAATATTTAATAATAAATAATAAAAACATAAGACACTACTCGTCAATTCAACACAGTGATAATAGAGAGTTCAGAAATCACAGGAAAATACTTTAAAACAATATTGTAGGACAGTTTGACATAAATATTGAAAACTGCTAGACTAATCTGACTATATTTCTATCTATCTCTAAGAGTGATACTAAGATCTAAATAACTTTACTAACAGAGCAAGGTACAGTGCTGGTGAGTTGTTAACAGCTCAGAAGACAAATACAAAATGCTATTCTTACTTTCTGAGATAGCCCTTAAATTGATAATACACATTACTGTTGAGTCATTTCAAATTACATCATTCTTGTTACCTCTACTTAAGTTATCAGGCTCACAGAACTTAAAATTTAACATTTCGTTTTGTAATCTGCATGTGCCAGGAAGTCACAGCAATAAAAGACACTTTGCATGTAAAACCTAGTAATTATCTCTGTCTTAAAACAATAGAAAGCATTTCTAGCTGCAGACATCCTGTCTCAGAGCTTGAGATCAAACACAGTTGTAAAATCCTTAACTTATCAGCTTTCTTCCAGCAGGGTGCACTGTGGTTACATTTTTGAAGCTCAGAACATAACACAGTTTTCTTACATCTGTGAAACAAGCCTGTGGATTATATTAATATTTACAAGGATGTAGAATTATTTACAAAATTCTATTAAGCTAGGCTGGCAGCCTTCACAGAAATGATCAACAAAGACATATGCAACCTTCCGACTCCAGACTCAAATCAGTTTGGCTTTGTCAAGGGAAGTCATGACTACTAAACTTGCTGGACTTTTTTGTGAAGGTCACCAAGAAAAGGGATGAGGAGAAAACAGTACATACTGCCTACCTGGACTTGGCTAAGGAGTTGATATAATACCCAATGTAGGTATAGTTGACAAGCACAATAAACAGAGCATAAACCCCTACATAACTCACTGGATTGCCAGCTGGTTCACAGACAAGACACAGGAAGTCAGGACTGGTGATACCACTTCCAGTAAGAGACTGGTCAATGGCAGGGCACCATGAGCTCTGTGCTAGGACCACTCCTATTTGGTATCTACTTCTCAGAGGTAAAGGTTAATGTCAAGGGCCTTTGGCTGATCAAGTTCACAGATGACTGGAAAGTGGGAGCTATCATAGTTTCCCCACTTGACATCATCATCTTACAAGAGGGTCTAACACAGACAATGATTGGTGCCAAAGTCACGGACTAAAATTCAATGCCAAGAAATGCGTTACAGTATATTTTGGGAAAACTGCCACCCATGCTAATTACTCCATTGATAAGACACATCTAAGAGTTATCTGGTAGTAAGGGATCTGGGAACATATGTAGACAGTAATCTAGCCTTTGACCAACATGTGACCATGGTAGTAAGTAAACCATCTTATGTCACCCAGCTTAAAAGTAAGGGTATATTACCCAGGAGTAAGGAAGTCATAGTGTCACTTTATTTGGCCCTTATCAGACCCATCATTGCTTATAATGCCCCCTTTGGTATGTACCTAACCAGACATATGCAACAGATGGAACACCCACAAAGGTTCTTTACAAGGAAAATCCAGAGAATAAACACATTGTCATATATGGATCATCTTAAAGCCTTATCTCTATACTCTGTCCCCTAAAAGTTACTGAGAGGTGATCTATGCCTAGCATACAAGGCAGCCTTGGATCAAGCTCTAATGGACCTTTTGCACATTTTTAAAATGAATATCATCAGAACCACTAGACCCAAATGTTTAAATTTTGCTTGTGACATAAATAAGACACATTGGAAAGCATACCTCCTCAACTTCTTACAACAAAAAATCTGGACAAAGTCATAAATAATGAGCAGATAAAGGCCCAAAAAGAGGGACAATTTTTAAATATTCTCCTTACAAACTTAGAAAATTAATTGAATAACAGGCTTTGAATTAGCATGAATTTTCTGAAGAGTATGAACCCTAAAACTCAAATGTCTGTCATTATATTCTGACTTGAATCCTCAACGATTTGCCATTCATTTGTTAGAAAACCACAATTTTATGAGAAACAGACCAAAAATATGAAGCATAAATCTGGACATTCTGCAAAAATCTGGACAGTTGAGAAGTATGTTGATAAGTGCTAGCTGGTTTGTTATTTGGTTAAGACAGATATGTGTCTCGGAGGATCCTCATATCTCTGATAGACAGAGGCAGACAGTAATCCCCAAACTAACATTCCCATCACAGACACACACACACAAACACACACACACACACACACACACACACACACACACACACACACACACACACACATTGTCTAGAAACTTCCAAACTAACTAACATACCCCCTTCTAATAAATGCTTATAATACATAGGGGCAAAATTGGGTTGGATTGCACAGCTAAGCCTTTAATGGCCCTGGTGGTCATTAACCTAGTATATACCTATGAACCTATGAACCTATAAAGTTTATAACAAATTGAGCATGTTAGAACTGAATGAATGACTACTACAATATGTTGCAAAACAGCTAAAATGAAGAAGATAAACTTTTAAATGCAAATTTGAACTTGAAAAAGTTACACAACTGCATTTATGGCATTCCCTTTCAGTTGTAACTGCTTCCATATTTGGTCCATAGTTATGCATGCAGAACATTATTTCCACAAACAATTATGATGAAATGTTCATATCAGTTAAAACTTCTAAAAGCAATTGCAAATAAAGCCAGCCTCCCTCTCCTAAGGATATTGTTAAATGAGTTTATTGCTGAAAAATCGCTGAAATTATACAGAATTTGAAAAAATCGCCGTGCATGCTACATGGGGAAAGGAGTTTAAACAGATGCTGGGATAAGCACAAAATTATCATATCATTAAGTAATCCAGGTAGGCACTACATTATATTTTAAAAGCGACTTGCATCCAATCTATTTAAATGAAAGTAAAACACTGCAGTAATTTAATGCTGGTTAAAGGGAGTTCTCCATCATAAACAGCTCCTATCTTTATCAACTTATTAAGGCCTAACATAAAGCATTTAGCCCCCCACCACCACCAATTGCAAATGAGGAAGTATGTCCAAAGAAGATGGACTAAGATTAATTATCAAGTTTGCATATATGTGTAGACTATGGGTTTGCAGATATGCCACAAGTAGACTATGGACTGGATTCAATAAAGCCTACATAGCTCAATGAAACCATGTTCATATCGTGGCACGTGGAACACACAATAGCTGACTGATTTGTATTCAGTAAATGCCTCTACACTTGGTAAACATTGCGGCATGATGATTAGTGCATACACAACTAAATTATATGCTGATCTACCAATTCAAGATGGTGGAGCTATTCAGCAAGTTATAAAACAATTGTGTACATTTTGTGTAGCCATCTGTCCTGTGCTACAAAACCTACTGGAATACAGCCACAAACACTACACTGGAAAGAAGGAATGTTAGTGACTGCTGCTGCTCTTGTTCATGTGCATGTGCAGTGGGGCTGAAGTCTGTGCTGCTGCTGCTGATAGACCTTGGACAAGAAGGAGAAGGGCATTTATTTAGACCCATTTAATTTTTCATGGTCTGCATTAAGTGGAAATAGTAGAGTACTACAGGGTAGATACAGAGTTACTCCACAACTCTGTAACCTCTGTTGGTCTCACCTGAGCCCAAGGGCAAACTGAAGGAGCCTACACCATTGGAAACCAAGGTATGCATAGCACTTAGAATTTTAGCTACAAGAACCTTTTAAAGACCCACAGGAGACATTCTGGGTGTGTCACAGGCATCAGCATCTAGGATTCTATACCAATTCCTGAATGCTATGCTACAGCATGCCAGTGAGTATACATAGTTCTCCCATATCCCCAAGGACAGAGCTAGAACTATGCAGACATTCTACTCTGTAGCACACTTCCCTTAAGTCCTGGGTGTGGTTGGAGGTATGGAGTTGACTAAGGATTTTGAATGCGGTGGCTTGTACCTAAGATGCCTTCTGCTGGACTGAGGATTTTGGATGCTTATGATGCTGAAGAGTGATGTGGTGGTTAAACTTCTGTGCTTGCAGCAGGTCTGGGACTTCTTATAGCTGTTGCTGTTGTGGGAGTTGTGCAGTTGAAGCTTCTGTGCCTTTGGTGGCTCATTACTGTTGTATTATGTGTATCAGTTTTTGTGTTGCTATGTTCGTGTTAATCTTTGTGCTTTATGTTGAGTCTGGAGGAACAAAATGTCATTCAGCTATGCACTTGTGTGTGTGGTTGAATGGCAATAAAGTTATTTTTGACTTTTTTTTTTTTTTTACATTGAGATTAAAGTGCTACTCAGGGAACAGGGAAGGGTCTACATCAACAAAAAGTGGTATCACTCCATTAATTGCAGGTTCGTGCGTAATGATAGGGGAATCCCCCTGAATGTGTGTGCAGGCAACAGCTGCAGTTTCCATGACGCCCCATGCTTAGCATAGCTTACACATCAAAACCATCCAAATAGAAAAGAACATGTGGAATCAACGTTAACTTCAATAGTATAGTGGTTAGAGCACCCACCAAACGAACAGGCATTCATGGTCCGAGTCCCACTATAGCACATATCATTTTCCATGTGGAGTGTGTATATGAACATATTTATACATCATTTTGCTGTATAACCTACATAATAACATGTAAATGTGAACTGGAATACCGCATGAAATATTTAACTAATGTCATTCAATCAAAGTGGTAGTGTCATAATTAATAAAGCACTAGTAAGCAGGTGTAAGCACAAATAAGCAGTAGTAAACATATATAAGTACCAGTAAGCAAGTCTGAGTGCGTTTGCGTGGGTGAAAGCAGTGCCCAGCATAGGAAATGTATATAATTATGTAGATGCATGTTCATGTGTATGTACAGATATATAATACATATATATATATATATATATATATATATATATATATATATATATATATATATGAAGAATGAACGTTGTGACAATAAAGCATACAAAAAGAATGAGAAGGGAATCAACAGCAACTCCAGTATTATTTAGTGCTGTCAGCGTATGTCATAACAAGCTGGGCAGGGGTGAGCAAAGCACTGCTACTCACACCACAGGCAGGCTACTAACAGTGGGAGTAACATTGTCGATCTGCTAAGTCTACTTTACAAACAATCACAGGGTAGTCCCTGGTGGGACCAACTAAAAATTGCTAGGATGGGTAGACCTCCGACCATTACACAAGCAAGGGCAGGTATGTTCAAGGACTAAATGGTGGGAGAGCCTGATGATACATGGGTTGGGACAACATACGTGTAGGGTCCCTAATGCTGGGGAGAGGGCAATGTGTGGAGGTGTGTCATGGCTGTGATAGCAATCGGAGAATGGATGGTTTGCATGTATGTCGAACTAGGGTGGGGTGGAGGAACCATGGGTATGAAATTATGGATCCAGGCATGTCAGGGTTGGATGGCCTGGTTCTAACTGGACTGCCTCGCGAAGGTCAGTGAGTTTGTTATAAATATATATGCATACACACATGCATACATCTATATGTAGAAGTACATTCCCTGTAACACATTCATTCCTTTTGCAGACATAAATAACATGAAAGTGCCCCTACAAGCCTCAACAGTAGATAGAATAATAAGTTGTGCATAAGAGGGAGGGGACGAATCTGTAAAAATAGAAGTGTGTACATCGTCCGAAGTCAGTACTGTTCTCAATAAATCAAATGTGAGGACTTTATCACACATGGAATCATTCCTGTGATTTGCCTGCTATGGCAATGCCAATCACTAAACCGATCCTATTTGTAATATAATTTTGCTGAACTCGTACATTATTAGCTCTCATGTATAACGTGTGCATTACCACATAGTCATAGTTATTAATTTATTGTAGTGTCATGTTAACAGGAGTAATGATGTAATGAAGTATAGAATCTAATCTTGAAATAAAGGCATGTGTGTCCCAGGTGGGACAACCCAAAAATTGTGAATAGTGTCCTATTGGTCACTCATTTCACCAATGTGTGTGGACTAAACTTTTGGGATGTCCGAGGATACGTGGAGTGAGTCAACCCATGGGATGGGTCTAGAGGAGTAGAGAGTGGCTAGTGTGTAGTGGTGTGGATACACCTTGTATCCAACTGGAGAATGGATGACTGCTGTGTCAGTGAAGTGTTGGGGTGGGTGTTTGGGGAACTAGGATCCATGGGTATATGGGTATATATGCAAATGAAGCAGCACATCAATAGTGTAGTGGTTAGAGCATCCGCCTAACGAACAGACATTCCCGTTTCAAATCCCACTGCAGCACATACCATTTTCTATTGGTAATCTGTATATGAACATATTTTGACATCTGTCTGCTGTATAACCTGCATAATAACAATTAAAAGTGAAAAAAACAAAGAAATCCAAACGGATAAACCACCACTCAACACTTAAAATAAGAAAACAATAATAAAACAGCCACCAAGGACTAAACATAGGTCTTCACTATTTTAATAAAACACAGAACCAAATAACTAAGTGCTTTCACCAGACATAAACTGCTGGCCAGTGGATTATGCCTGGTGAAAGCGCTTAGTTATTTGGTTCTGTGTTTTA
This sequence comes from Protopterus annectens, assembly GCF_019279795.1. Lineage (NCBI taxonomy): Eukaryota > Metazoa > Chordata > Ceratodontiformes > Protopteridae > Protopterus > Protopterus annectens. Next base: position 874,219,026 of record NC_056731.1, on the reverse strand, counting down.
TTAAAATAGTGAAGACCTACGTTTAGTCCTTGGCAGCTGTTTTATTATTTTATTCTGATTTTAACAATTAAAAGTGAACTGGAGCGAAGTGTCAGTGTCATAATGAATAAGGCACTAGTAAGCAGGTTTAAGCATAAATAAACAGTAGTAAGCATATATATGCACCAGTAAGCATGTTTAAGTGCATTTGTGTGGGGGTATGCATTGCCTTACAGATATATATATATATATACGTATGTATATATATATATATATATATATATATATTGTGTGTGTGTGTATATATGTGTGTGTGGTGTGTGTGTGTGTGTGTGTGTGTGTGTGTGTGTGTGTGTGTGTGTGATGGAATGTGCACACATAAACACAGACATATGTTCTGAGCTACAACAATGGAAGTGATTCTGATGTTCTGAAGAGAAGCAATGAACATGTAACATGCTCCCCACTACCAGCCTTACAGCACTAACAACACCACCAAGAAACAAACAAAACAAACACACCACCACTGCTCCCTCCCCCACAGGCAAAATACAACTGGGGGGGGAGTGCACCGGCCCTTGAAAGGTGCACCACAACAGACAGCACCACTTGCGGGACACCCAAAATTGACATATAACCAAAGGAAGAATATAGCAATGAAGCTGATACTTGGGTGTGTGTGTACATGCGCCCAGAGGGTTGGAACCGATGAAGGCCATGGGACCCACACCATGAGACAACATATGACATGGGTCCGAGAGAGGAGTGAGCGGCGTGTAGTGGTGTGTTCGGACCGCACTGCGCCCAGGCAGGATGGGTTACTTGTGGGAGTTAGGTGCAGGTAGGTGGGTAGCTAGTAGCTAGTTATAGGTGTGCAGGTGTTGGCTGATATGGGTCTATATGGGCAGCCCCAGGGATGTGAGCAAAAGTGTTCACTGGGCAGAGGCATCACCAAACATGCAACCACACCTGCTACGAGTCCCACTGCAGCAAAGTGTAATCTACATGGCAGAGAATGGAATAACCAGATGTGGATGTATATATGTTGAGGAATGTGTGTGCATATCTACCCATAGAGACATGGAGATATACCTCTCCCTCTCCATAGTACAAATGTATACATACAGAGACAGAATACATATACATACCCACATATAGATATATACATATGCAGCCACCCATACACCTATATGTTGTTAGATATATATAGACAGCAATATATAAATATATACATGTATGCATTCATATATAGATATATCTGTATATAGTAATGTATATATATATATATATATATATATATATATATATATATATATATGTGTGTGTGTGTGTGTGTGTGTGTGTGTGTGTGTGTGTGTGTGTGTGTAAATATACACATGTAAATAGCTAGGATATAATACAGTAGTTATGAATTACATATGTTCACAGGCCATGCAAATGGGGGTGAGGGGTCCAATCAACAAACGTGTAACACGTAGCATCAACCACCCCCACCTAGACAGGTGAAACATACAAACACACGACACAAGTAAACACACCACTGCTTCCCAGACCACAGGCAGAATACTAGCAGTAGGAGAGACCTGCCAGGTCTAATCTTGAAACAAAGACATCAATGTGCCTTGTGGGACACACCAAAAATTACTGATCATCGGAGTCAGTCCCTGTAATGATTCATGAAACCAGGCTGTAGACGTACATGGACCAGTAGGTTGTGCAAGCCTGATAACCCATGGGTCGACACAATGTACAACATGGGTCCTGACATGTGGAGAGTGGGCAGTGTGTAGTGGTGTGGTTAGACCCCATCCACACCCACAGTATGGATGAGTGCTGTAGAAGAGGGGCAGGTGGGGGAACTATGAGTATGCAATTATGGGCCTAGGTGTGCAGGTGTTGGCTGGTGCATTTGTATTAGGACCGCCCTGGGGATGTAAGTAATATTCCAAAATGGGCAGAGCTTATGCCCATACCTCTCAACCCCTAAGAGCAAAACCACTGGACAGAACATAAACCGTTGGGGGAACAAATAGGGACAGAAAGCACATATTCCACTGACAACCTTAAAAAGCTGATAGAATAATAGGTATTCATTAGCATGACTCAGCTGAAGGATGTGGGGTCCTAAACCCAATTACTTGTCTGTATTTAATGGTGTCAGTTCCCAGATATTTGCCAGACAGGTGCAGATTTTAAGAGAAACACACCAGTAGTATGAAGAAAACTCTGGACAGGCCGTGGATTATGTACAGTCAACTGGCATGCTTAAACCTAATGGGCAGCCATTCTCGATATGGGTCCCACAGCAGCACAGTCCAGTTTAAATGGCTAAGTATGGTATGACCATATGTGTCGTTGCATAACCCACTGCACAACATCTACGAACGCATGGTCGCAACACCCCACTGTAGGCATGTAAGCTGGTGTAATAGGCATTACAAGGTATTATTGTAGTCCTCAGCCCCACCCAGGGGTGTGAGTGTCAGATGCAAACACCAAATGCAGTGCATTTGCAAGTGCGGGAGCAAGCGGGTGTAAGCCTGTTTGGCCGCTGGTATGCTAGTATCACACTGGTGAAGCAATGCAGAGGCTAACTGAGTGTAAGAAACTATAACCCATGGTTAGCATTGCTTAGCTCCGCACAAACCCGCGCACACCCACTCCCAACTGCTTTAAAGTGCCTTAATCACTCTGTATCAAACAGTTTGCTTTCTGGCCAGCAACAAACAGCCTCTGCAAGGCTAGAACTCAGGATCCTGTACATCACTGTCACAGTAGTTAACCACAACGCCATGATGGCAATACATATAAAGGAGGTATCTGCAAACTAATCCTCACCACAAGGAAATCAAATCAAACACGTGAACTGAATCTATGTACAGTGTAATGTTCTATAACCTGCCACAGACCATAAATATGTGAATTGGAGTACTGCAGTAAACATAGAGTTGAGGTGTCACTGTACTAAAGTTATGAAGTCTCCAGGACCCCATACAGTGTATGTACACATGAATGAAGGATACCAGGCACATATATAACCTGTAATGAATAAGACATAGCTTAGCCTTTTTGAAACTGACCAATTACGGAAAAGTGTGGGAATCCGGCCCTACTTAAACCAAAGAGGTGGGAATACGGCTCATAACTGGTTGTAGCATCCCCCTGTAGGCAGAATGGCTGGAGTGGGAGAAGGCACTCGCTTAACAGTGCAGCACTGGGGCATCCAGGAGACCAAATTCATGGTATGGCTCCTGCTAAAGCACCATGACAGGAGACTACTGCAGGGCCAGTACCAGGGCTCGTAGTACAAAATGGAGGCCTGGGACAGTCTCAACCGGGACCTCACTAGTGCCACAGGTATCCCCCGGACTGATGAGCAGGTCAGGCACCACCATGCAGACCAGAAGCAGCAGAGGGGGGATGTCCTGGAACAGTGGATCCAGGAAGCAAGGCAGATGCAGAATGCCCCAGAACTGAGTATGTACTACTTCCACTACATAGTTAATAATTGGCTAGCTTGTGTATACTATGGATAGGTATGGCTAAATATCACTGTACTTCTCTGACAGCTGCAGATGAGAGTGCTGTGAACCAGCAAGCCTATGATGCTAGGCTGCAAAGGATGCATTGTGAGGCAGGTTAGTAAATAGCCTGCATGTACTGTCATAACAAATAAATGTAAGAGCCTCAGAAAGTGTTGTACCAGTATACAGGTTTGTGTATTATACTGCGAATAAAGGTGTAACCCCTGCATTGCTTCTGTTTACTCTGCAGTCATATGTTGTACTGTTGCAGTTATTAAATAGTACTGTTGTAGTAAGCAGTGTTACCCACACTGTGGTATGCAGATAAAATATGTATGAAGTGCTGTATAACAATGCTAAATGTGCAAACAGGTCAGTCATATTAGACTAAATACATTGCAAAGTCTCACAACAATTGCCTGATAGCATAGTGTAGAGTGATCTTAACTGTAAGGCTTTTGTCAGACACAGCAGGGCTTTGGATCCAGGGAGCACCAGTGAGTTGTATGCATAATCATTCCACACAACTGCACACAGTTTGTTAGAAAGTTCAGAGAGAAATCCATATGCATATATACACTTAACTGTACAGATTATGCTCAAATAAAAAGTGGTATGCATATTCATACCCTTCAACTGTTCCAATCTGCCCAGTCAACTGTTCCAATCTGCCCAGTATGTCCTGATAAATGGCCCACATCACCTGCCCTTTGCTCTGTTCCCCTGACAAATTTGTGTGATGATCCAAGAAATGTAGGCAGCTGTAAATGACATATAACTGATAGTCAGACTTGTACATAGTCAGAGAATGTACATGCAAACAGACCTGTCATTCCAGCATCTCACCTAAAGTGTATGACAGCAGTCAGCAGTCTCAGAACATGTTGCATTACACCTGCATCTTGTCAAGCCTGTACATAACACACAGGTCCCGTACATACTAATCTCAAACATACCATTGTACAATATAATGCCATTGGATAGTGTAATAATACGGTTCCCTATCAGAAGCCTGAAACACTATAAGCTTGAAAATCAAAATCCTGAAACCAAAAGCCTGAAAATTCAAAATCCCGAAAACCCAAAATCCTGAAACACAAAATCCTGAAAACACAAAATGGACATACTGACGTCATTGTGGCTTTGCTATTGTTAGCCCTGTGGTGTTAGGTCATGCGTTGGGTTCAGGTGAGTGTGTGGTTGGTTTTATGTTAGGGTTAGGGGCGGTTTAAGTGAGTTAGGGTTAGGGCGCAGGTTAGGCATGTATGCAATAGTGACAAATATTGGGGTTAGGGGCGGTTTAAGTGAGTTAGGGTTAGGGCGCGGGTCAGGTGAGTGTGCGATATTGACGGACCTTAGGGTTAGGGTTAGGGTCAGGGTCAGTTGGTAGATATTAGTGTCTTTATAGTGACATATTAGCATTATTTGTGTTTTCAGGATTTTGAGTTTCGGGATTTTGAATTTTCAGGCTTTTGGTTTCAGGATTTTGATTTTCAAGCTTATAGTGTTTCAGGCTTCTGATAGGGAACCAATAATACATGTAAGGGACAGACCACTGCAGTCACTATGAATGTTGTGTACACTACAAGGATTTATTAGTTGTTAATTGAACTCTCTCTCTCTCTCACCCCTACCATATGTGCAAAAATAACCGATTTACACAACTCATTTGGTATATCTACACTCCTAACCTTTGTTGGGGCATATGTCCTATTGGTTTATAAATATTCACATCTGTTTCTATGCATGCGCTATGTTAAAATACCCCCATATCGGTGTCCTGTTGCCATCAATGAAACCTGCATGTTGTTGTAATGGCCACTGTATACCCATATATGCATGTGTTCTGCATGCTCTGCAACTATTTTATATCTGGTGCCCTGGGTAATGGGAATACCTATGCTTGCTGTTATAACTAATTGTGAATGCTGTTGACTATTACTAACCCATACCTGCCTTAAACATGCTACAGCATAGCTCATATGGGAAGGCCGTTCCCAGCGGACCCACCTGTCCCACCTCAGCTGGCCATGGCACCAGGCACCAACACATCTGGGGCCCAGCCTGGGACCTCCTCATCCATTGGCCCTGCACCACCTTTGGGTGGAACTGCCTTAAGGGATGGGGCTCGCCCCCCCCGGGAGTGGGAGAGGACAGGAACATGTCACCTGTGGTATGGTCCAGGCTGTGGTGCGTAGGGAGCTTGACAGGGAGATTCGAGACCACCTATGCCAGTTTGAGGGCCGAATGGTGCAACTAGAGGGTGAGCTTGCCCATCCTACACAGCCCCCAGCACAGCCATATTCTGGGCTGTAAAGGTGTAGTGGTGACTGCCCATGGGTAGGGAACTCAGTCCCACTGTATCCATTTGAGGACTCATTGGTTTGCGACTTCCAAACACCCCTCCCCGTCCAAGGTGTTTCACCCCCACATGTGTCATATACCGCCCCTGTATGCGTCTTGTTTGTTTTGTTTGTCATCCTACCCAATCTATCCTCCCTGATCATACCTACTTCTACCCCAACATCCCACTCTCACCTAAAAGTAAAAAAAAATAAGGGCAATCTGTTCCCGCAAAAAAACACGCCCCATACATAGCTGTCCATTTCACACACATGTCCACTGGACACATGTAAACATTTCTAATTGGCATCACAACATACTATTGTTGTCCTCACCCCTCACTTAGGGTTGTGAGTGTCCAAATGTACCGCCAAATTTATTGCATATGCACAGCTGTTACTGTAGAAAAAATGGAAAACTATGGACCTTTCCTACACCCTTCCTGCACATCCCTAGCTACCTTGCTTACTGTCTTTCCCTCTTTGTGCCCCTTTTTTACCACTTTCCTATCACCCCTTTTTTCTTTTCTTTTAAAGAAATTAGCACAGGGGTAAGCAGGTGTATGCACTTTTAAGCAGCAGTGAGCAGGTTACAGCCTGTTTACATTGGGGCAAGCACTGCCTACACAGTTTAAGCAATCAAGAAGGTAACTGAGTGTAAGGAACAGTAACCAAAAGTAACCACTGCTTACCGTCACGCAAACCCATGCACACCCACTCACAACTGCTTAAATGTGCCTTAATCACTCCGTATCCAGTGACCTTTGTTCTGTCCAGCAACAAAATAAATGGCCTCTGCAAGGCTTGAAACCAGGACCCTACACACCACAGCCAATGTGATTTATCACTAAGCCACGGCAGATACACAAACATTGGATGTTATCACAAACATAGCATCCAGCACAGTCATTCAGCAGTATAGGAAATGTATTCCATTATGTAGATGTATGTGTGTGTTTATGTCCAGATACATATACATACATAGATATAGATATATATAGATATATCAAGAACATACCATGTGACAACAAAGCAGTAAAAAAGAATGAAAAGGGAAATGCCAGCAACTCCTGTATTATGTAGTGGTGTTGCCCTATGTAATATCAGGATTCCCTCAGACAGACATTTGTCATTAATACACGCAAACATTTGTACATTGCCCAAATACATTACTTTAAGCATTTCATTTACATTAACAAAACAGTTCCTGTCCAATCATTATGTGAGAACAGTACTCTTGCAAGGTGCTGTGTGCAACATCATTATTAGAAAGTTAAATGGGGGTAACCATAGAGGGACCGGTAGTGTCGTGTGTACAATGGGGTCCTTTGCATCACATGTACCTGGAACCTTTAGGAGTCATGTGCATACCAGGATCGTGTGCCTAAGAGAAGGGTGAGGACAACAGTAGTATGTTGTGATGCAAGTTAAAAAGGTTACATGTGTCCAGTGGACACGTGTGTGAAATGGACAGCTATGTATGGGGCAAAAGTTGTTCTGGGAACAGATTGGCCTTTTGTTAATGTTTCCGTAAGGTGAGAGTGGGATGTTGGGGAAGGAGAGTAGGTATGCTCATGGAGGATAGGTTGGGTAGGATGACAGACAAAACAGCATACAGGGGCAGTATATGACACATGTGGGGGGATACACCTTGGACAGGGAGGGGTGTTCAGCAGTCACAAGCCCATGAGCCCCCAAATGGAAACAATGTGATGGAGGTCCCCACCCATGGGCAGCCACCACTGCACCTTCACAGCCGCAAAGGTGGCTGTGCTGGGAGTTGTCTAGGAGGGGCAGGCTTACCCTTTAAATGTGACACTCTGCCCTCGAGCTGGTGTAGCTGGCCCCAAAACCCCTTATTGAGCCCCCTACGCACCACGGACTGGAATGTACAATGGCTGACAAGTTCTTGCCTGGACCTACTCCCAGGGGAGCAGGCCCTATCCTCAGTGGCGGTTCCAACAAATGGTGGTGCAGAGCCAACAGAGGTGGAGGACCAATGCTGGGCCCCAGGCATGCTGGTGCCTGGTGCCATGGCCAGCTGAAGTGGGACAGGTGGTTCCACCAGGACCCTCAATACCATACAGCCTATGGTGTTGCAGTTTTAACACAGATAAGGCTTAGTAATAGTCAACAGCATTCAGGATTACTTATAACAGCATGCATAGATATTACCATCAACCCGACAACGGATGTCATACATTTGCAGAAGGAGCACAACACATGCATATATATTGCATGACATCTGTCCAAAGCGTAGATGACTTGTGTCTGCAGCTATGAACAGTGGCCCACTACTGGCATGTCACTGTGATAACGTCAGACAGTGACTGTCATACCACTGTTTCATGTGACGTATGTCCAATCAGGGATGCGATGGCAGTAACTCTCATCACTATCACCATGTACTGACTGCAATCCTCACACTATGCTTCTGCAGTTCACAGATGTGTGTTCTGTGAGTAACACAAGAAACAAATGGTTCCACACACTGACGAGTCCACAGATGACCCTACAGATGGGTTTTCCTCACAAACAGAGCACTGTCTTGTCAGTTATTAAAACATGCAGACTAGCCATTGCCACACGCAACATGTTAAATTGGCAGTAGTCTGAATGAAGCATAGCTACACTTACATGCTGTAGTCATGTCTGGCACATCACCCTCCCGCCTTTAGGCTATTTTCCACTGTGTATGTCATTTGAGGAATATCCAGATTTCATCTGTGATGCTGTTTACCAAACACCAGATCCAGGTTCCACTCACAGCAACTGTCATGGGCAAACACCAACATGATGTTCCTAGATATTGTACCGTGATTCCATGCAATTGGCTATGGGAATGTCACCACAGCTGTTCCACATGCAGTCAGCTAGAGGAGGACTGCAATAGGTGCAGAGACCATCACTTGATCATGACCATCACGTACAAAACACAAGCTGCTGCTGAGCAGGTGTATATCTCCACATCCACCAGAGAGTGTGTGTGAGGGACAGACAGAGGCAAAGTACAACAGAGAAGGGGTGGGAGACTAAAACATAAGCATCATCTGTCACACACCTCCCAGTACAGGGTTCAAACTCCTGACTGACTAGCCATTACTATTACAAGTGCATGCAGTTACTCCATGTGCCACATAGTTAACATGTTGGTGTGCTGTAAGAACATATATGTGTGCTGGTGAGCGACATCTGCAACAGAGATATAGTAGACATACATTAGGTGTAGCACACATGGCTGTCCACATGAACAGATGTCATTGTCAACACAACCACACTCTCTAAGGGACTCAGACACATTGGCACACTTTGGCAGGCTCACAAATACACTTCCTAACTACTTAGTTTGCCACACTACAGTAATGCACAGGTATTACATGCACCACAGGGGTGATCCTGAGGTTCTATGGGCTAGGGCATGTGAACGTGTCTTTCATTAGTCAGTATGCCAATGGGAGTTATACTGGGTATGACTATGGTTGGGAACATCATACCCCACATGCAGACACAAGGTGCCAGTACTGACACGCATGTGTGCATTGCTTCATGGGTGTGTAGTGGTTGGCTGTGCAAGATGGCTGTACAAGGCTGGGTGAGGGGTAACCTTGGCATCAGGCCACCTGACAATGGTCTGCAGTGTGGTTCAGGGGTGTAGCATCTGCAATGTCCCACACAGATGGGTATTGTATTAACTGTCCTGTCATCCTGATAAACATTGTGTGTGGCCATTGCTTTGCAATGCATGCCATGTCTGTGTTTGATAGTCCTTGACATGGACATTCCCTGGGATGTGCACGTCCCACATTAATGTACAGTGACATGTTTAAGTGTACCTGGTTTGCCTGGCACATGTTGCGTACACAGACTGTTATCATCAGATGTGCCAATCCTGGCCTGGTGTGGCAGGACCTGCTAATAGACAGCAGGTTGACCCTGCACCTGCATTGATAGCATGATACAGGTATTCCCCTGGTGTCAGTGGCATCTGTCCATAAAGGGCATGTGTGTAAGGCATTGTATGTCCTTTGTGGATCACATTTGATGTCACCACATATGTTGCAGGCATCCAGTGGGGAACATAGCGAAGGCGCATTGTCCGAAAGTATGTGGCTATTGTACTGGTGGACAGGGTGCCATGCCCTCTGCAGCCCATTGCATTCACATCATGCCTACTATCTGTCAACAATGTGCAGGGTAATAGCAGCATAGTGGGATATTCTAGGCAAGTGTGTTTCTGTATGACACATGGGTTCAAACCGTATTCTGAGTAATAGTAGGGTTGCTTACTTTGTTCACCAGATCTTTTGCCAGGTGTAGGGGTATGGCTTGCCAACACAGTCTCTTGGCTGATTGAAATCTGTAATCCTTGTGAGGTGGACATTGTGACATATAATATGGCCACCATATCGGAAAACTACAAAAAACGCTTCTCAACATGTCCAGCGGTTAGACACTCACAGCCACCTCTACACAGGCTCTGACTGTCAAACACACACACACACGCACACACACACCTGCCACATCTTGGAATAGAACTCCTACCTAACTAGTTTATTACACTACAACATTACACAGTTATAGCACACACTACAGAGATTACTGGGCTACCTCGTCCCCAAAGGTGTATTTCACAAGGAATGACATCAGCAGGGTTACCAAAGTAGGGCAATTCAAATGTTCTGCAAGTGAGTCACCCAAAATGCATTGCTCACAAAACAGACAGTGAGACACACACAACACATCCACAACTGACATGTGTGGGTATAAAACCCATGACCAAGATCTATATCACACTACTGCATGGAGATGTCATAGGATGCACCACAAGGATTTCTAGGGAACATTTTCCCAAGAGGTGTATTTGACAAGGAATGACATCAGCAGGATCACCCATGAAGAGCACTGTAAATGACCTGTGAGTGAGTAAGCTATAATGCATTGCTCCCTACACAGACATTGAAACACACAGAAAACATACATAACTGCCATGGTTGTGGATGGAACCCTACCATGGTTCTAAATCACACTCCAGCAGTACACAGATACCTGACGCGCTACAGAGATTACTAGCTTACAGCAGTCCCAGAGGTGTATTTCTAGGTGGGTGACATCAGCACCCTTGCCAAAGTTGGGTATGTGAATTGTAAGGAGTGTGCATACTCTAAAAAGTATTGTTCCTTTCTCAGGCAGGCAGACACACACAGTTGGTAAGTCTGGGATTTGAATACCTACCAAACTAGTTTATTATACTACAGCATTTCACAGTTACAGGATGCGCTACAGAAATTACTGGGTTACAGCACTCCCAGAGGTGTATTTCTAGGTGGGTGACATCAGCACCCTTGCCAAAGCTGAGTATGTGAATTGTAAGGAGTGTGCATACTCTAAAAAGCATTGTTCCCTTCTCAGGCAGACAGACAGACGCACACACACAGTTGGCAACTCTGGGAATTAGAGCACCTACCAAACTAGTTAATCACACTACAGCATTACACAGTTACAGAATGCGCAACAGTTACAGCAGTCCCAGAGGTGTATTTTTAGGTGGGTGACATCAGCACCCTTGCCAAAGTTGAGTATGTGAGTTGGAAGGAGTGTGTATAACCAACTCTGAAAGCATTGTTCCCTTCTCAGGCAGACAGACACACACACACAGTTGGCAAGTCTGGGATTAGAACACCCACCAAATAAGTTTCTCATACTACAGCATTACGCAGTTACAGGACACGCTACAGAGATTACTGGGTTACAGTACTCCCAGAGGTGTATGTCGAGGTGGGTGACATCAGCAGGATTGCCAAAGAAGGGCATTTCAAGTGTACTGCAAGTTGTACATGTCTTTTACCTGTGTGTATCCGCTGCTTACTGTCGCGAAAACACATTTACACCCACTTAAAAGTGTCTTATTCAGTCCTAAATGACATTACCAACAATCCTTGCGGGTCTTGAACTCTGGACCATGCACACCAAGGTCATTGGACTTACCACTAAGCCATCTGGGTTGTATACATGCTTCATGGTTTTTATAATACACATGTGACTACAGATATTCTACAGTACTGAAAACAAATGGGACAGTCACTCTGTGTACATATGTACAGTACCCTTGAATGTACTGTACTCTGTGAACCAACATAGACAGGTCTACATATGTACAACTGTTATAACTAAATACTAAATACATTTATGCACTTACAGGATGTGTACACACACACACACACACACACACACATATATATATATATATATATATATGTATATATATATATATATATATATATATATATATATATATATATATGCATATACACAGACACAGCTATAGCCATATATATAAACATGTATGAACACCCTTTGTGACAGAAGGGTTCCAAAGGAATTCACGTGTACACAAAACAGAGACAACTCTTGTTTTATAACATTTAAATCTTAATCAGTTCACCAGAGAAGGGATATTTGTTGTGTATGTGGAGTTTTGGGTGGGGAATGATGGCTAAGGAAATATATCCCAGGGATTGTGGAGTTTGGGTGGGGGAGTGATGGGTATGGACATACACCCCGGGGACCACATCTGTGTCACTTCTCAACAGTGGCACAGGAAAATAACATACCCAACAGTAGTCATTCTGGACTGTCTATTCTTTTCTATCCCTAACTATGTAATAATTGGTAGACTCCACTCACCACAGATGACTACCATGGTGTGCAGCATGATAAAAGACATAACACATGTGTATGCCTGGCCACAGGGTAGTCATGCACACACAAACACACACACTTGCCAGTATTGTGCTTACAAGTCTTGCCTATGTAAAGGTAACTAGTAGAGTGGTATGCAGTTGTGGTATGTGCCACAGAACCTTATACAATTACACTTATTCTGATTCTGCTTTTGAGCTGGGTGACATCACATGACTGATTACTTGCAGTGGGGAGGGGGAAAAGGGTGGTTTAGCAGATGACAAGGATAAAGGCCAGTGCGAGAGGTGGTTTCACTTTGGAAAGCAGTAAAACCCACTGTCATGGCAGGGTGCAGACGCAAATACACACATAGCCATACTCAGCCATTTGCTGACCACACACTTGCCAGT
>NC_056731.1:873962606-874193808 GCF_019279795.1 Protopterus annectens | reverse complement strand
ATATATATATATATATATATATATATATATATATATATATATATATATATATATATATATATATATTATATATATAGTATTAATGTGTAACAGTTATACATATGTCGACTTGTATATGTTGATTCACAAACTACAGTACATTACAATGTACTGTACATATGTACACAAAGTGACTGTCCCATTTGTGGTCAGTACTGTTGAATGCCTATAGTATAAGGTGTAATCTAAAGACCATGAAACATGTATACAGCTCAGATGGCTTAGTGGGAAGTCCCATGACTATGGTGTGCATGCTTTATAAATATATTATACTCCAGAATAAGGCTCATTTAAGCAGTTGTAAGCATGTTTAAAAGTGTTTGTGCGACATTAAAGCAGCAGTTAAACAAACTTTAAAACTTATAACCTGTGCGCGCAAACACGGCCACATCTGCTAACTACTCAGGATATATACATTTCAGTGAAGTAACATCTCACTATGTGCTTACATAACATTACATTCTCTCTTGACTTTACCCTCCAGCACACATGGGTATATATGGGTGTTTCAAATGTTTATTATACTGAAGAATACTACCTAGATATGCAAGCTGTGGTTAAGGTATACTTTTTAACATGAAAAACATCTCCGACTTTATTGGGATTTGAACCAGGAATGCACAAATACTATGCAAATGCTGTAACCATTACACAATTGACATTAACGTTGCTTCTGCCTATTTCCTATTTAGATTATTTATATGTGTAAGCTAGGCTAAGCAAAGGGTGAAGGTGCCCAAACCCACTGAGTTTCACTTACTCTTGAAATAAAAACATAACAAATGAAATGATAGACTATAAATTAAATTCCTAACTACATTAGGCATAGCACCTCACCTGACACACTTCATGAGAAACCTTGATGTGTGAATGGGTAACAGAATATACACCCCTGGGATCATGTGTCCCAGAACCATACAGCCAGGGGGTGGGGGAGCCCCTCCAGTTTTATAGCTGCAAGACCTGTTGGGGAAATTGAATGGTGTTGATGTTTCACGTTAACATGCCCTCTTTAGATCACTAAGTGCCCCTATCACCCTCCCCCACCCCAGTCTTCAACAGCTTCCGGCAACTCTACCTGGAATCACTTCATTGGTTATGCTTGACAGAGGCTCAGTTACTTCATCAATGGTGCGAAGAAAGCCAACACACTGTAGCTATGCTTCTAAATGCCCTTGGGCAGATAGCCTACTACCTATCTGTGAACCTCCAAAATGCAGGCCTTCACAGACAAAATATGTTAATTAACAGAGATTTCAGATCACAATATACAGTGAAATATCACCATGTAGTCAGAAAACAGTTAAGTACAGCAGGAACATACAGAACACTGATAAGTAATCACTCCAAAAGCCTATCTTGGAAGCTAGAAGACTTGTATAAGTTTAAGGCTTTCTATTGCTTACCAGTAGGTTACCTAAAGGAAAGATGAGAAACAAGCACAGATGGGAAACATGCATGCAACAATACCATACTGGCTTGCATGTGTCAACCTTAGGCTTTGGAATACTGGCCAAGGCTATTGGTGCCCCAATGGTGCCTTTTTTAGGCAAGTCTCAAAGGTGATTCCCACCTCCGTAAACAGCACAATAGCGAAATCATTGAAGGTTATGCTACTCAATGCCAGGAGTTGTAACCACAACATGCACGCACTCACAGCACTCCTCCGTATGGACATCATCATCTGTATAGTAACTGAGACCTGTTTTAAGGCTCCTGAGAGCACACCAGCACTGATGGACTACAACCCATACCACACATTTCGGTCACAGAACATGGACTGACACAGACATGGAGGGGGTGTATCCATATTCATCAGGGATCCTACACCTCCAGGTTAGTGGGGCAGCATGATATCTCTGAGATCATCCATGTGCAGCTAACCACAGCCACAACTGCAATGCAAACTGTGATCTGCTACAGATCACCCTCCATGACCCAGGACCACTACTCCTCCTACCTGGAGATAGTGGAAAACATGACAGTCCTACCGAACACCCTGGTATTGGTCAATGTCAACTACCCTACCATTAACTGGGAAACTTACTTGAGTACTCACTTCCAGGTCCAGCGCTTCCTGAAATTTATCACCTCATATGCCCTGTGTCAAATGGTAGGTTCATAGGTTCATACTAGGCTATCTGCCCTAGGGCATTTATAAGCCTAGCCAGAATGTGTTTGGCTTTCGCCACCCATTTTAAATTTATTTTGCTATGCCCTTTTTTGAGGTTAGTATACTGTGCCTCTGTCTAACAGTGACACAGAAGTGATACCCGGGGTAAACCTACGATCTCCCATCCACTCATCAAGATTCCTCTTGAAGAGAGTCAATGAGGGACTCTGCCTAACCTGGACTGGGATTTTATTCCAGAGTGAAGGGAGCCTCTGGGTTATGAATCTGTCCCTCCAGCATGTCCTATTTATTTCAGTGCTGAGGTTCAAGTCTCTCGAGTGCGTAGCTCGATGGGATTTGGATTTTCTGAGGTGCAGCATGTCCATTAATTCCGGGTTGGACATGGCTTTATACGTCAGGCACAGATCGCCTCTGAACAGGCGGCATGCCACTGAGTAGAGCTGGAGTTTCTTTAACTGGGCAGCATATGGCATCTGTTTGAGCACTTTGATCCTCTTGGTGAGGTACTTTTGGGGTCTTTCCAGTTGCTGCAGGTGTCTGGTAAGGTACATCCCAAAAGGGGCATTGTACTCACTATGGGCCTGATGAGGGATGAGTAAAGAGGCACGATGACCTCCCCTGATCTAGATGTGAATCCCTTCATGATTAGGTGGGCTATATAAAATGTTTTTCTAACCACTTTGGCCACGTGGTTGTCAAATGAGAGATTGCTATCAACTTGAATCCCCAGGTCCCTAATTACTTCTTCTGTACTTAATGGATTACCACCTATGTGGTAATTTGTGGGCACTTTGTTTTTGCCAAAGGGGATGACTATACACTTTTTGGCATTTAGCTTGAGGCCATGGCTCTGGCACCAGTTGTCTGTTTCTATGAGGCCCTTTTGGAGGATGCTTGTGTCGGCTGGAGAGTCGATTATGGCGCCCAGTTTGCAGTCATCTGCGAACTTGGTCAGCCACAGTCCTTCCATGTTGGCCTGTACCTCCGAGAAATATATACCGAACAAGAGAGGTCCCAGGACTGAGCCTTGTGGGACACCACTTGTAACTGGTTTGGAGTCTGACATGGCTCCAGAAATTCTACCCATGTGGGTTCTGTCCTTGAGCCAGTTTGCAATCCATCTAGTGACATAGGGGTTTATATTTAAGCTGGTGAGCTCATCTATAATGCCCGAGTGGGTATTGTATCAAGGCTTTTGCGAGGTCCAGGTAGGCTGTGTGGACCACCTTCCTCGTCAATGGCCTTGGTGACTGTTTCAAAGAAATCAACCAGGTTTAAGAGGCAGGATCTGCCCTTAACAAAGCCGAACTGGGTAGGATCCAGTGTTTGTAGTTCCCCAATATCTTTATTTATGAGGTCCATGATGATCCTTTCCATAGCTTTGCAGACCAAGCTAGTCAGGCTTATGGGGCGATAGTTTCCAGGATCCGTTGAGGCACCACCTTTATGGAGAGGGACCACTGTTGCTGTACGCCACTCTTTGGGCACATATCCTGTAGTGAGGCTGAGATTGAACAGTGGTTTTATGTTTGGGTTTAGCTCTTCTTGGAGTTCATGTAGGAAGCAGCCCGGGACACCATCTGGTCCCATTGATGCTGTGTTTTTTGCTTTGCAGAGGGCGGCTCTTACCTGAGCATCTGAGATATCAGGGGGGCAGCACTCTGCTGGGATAAATATTCGCTCTTTTGGTGGGGAGGGGGGGAGAAGTTTGCGCTGAACCTGTCAGCTAGGATGTTGGCAATGTCTGTGGGTTTGGTGTATTTTTTGTCATTTTGGACTAATTCTGAGCATATCTGGGAATTACCACCCAGGTTCCTAACATAACTAAAGAAAGCCTTGTGATTATCCTTAGTGTCCTGTGCAATTTTTCTCTCGAAGCTGGCCTTAGACAATTTTATGTGTGCCCGTAGTTTTTTGCTAATACTGATCAGTGATGCCTTCCTTTTTTGGGATTTTGCTCTATCATTTAGTAGCTTCCTCCTTCTATTGTATAGTTTGTTTATGGCTGGGGTCCACCAGACAGGACATCTGCCTTTGGAGGACTGGGTCTTGGTTTTATTTGGGATCGCATGATCCATGCATTCCTGAAGGTGTTCATAGAATGCGTTTATAAAGGATTCTGCGGTCTGGGCCGTATTTTCCACAGGCCGGGGGCTTTGAAGGATTCCACCTCAGTTTTGAGGAGTGTGAAATTTGCTTTAGAGAAGTTTTTCACTGTGGTTTTCTGGGCAGGGGGTGGGGTCGGGATGTGAATATCCAGTGAGATTAGTTTATGGTCTGATCTTACCAGTGAGGGATACACTTCTGGTCTGGAGCATAGAGTCCCCATGTTGGTGATGATCAGGTCCAGTATGTTTTCCCCTCTTGTGGGATGGTAACAAGTTGTTCCATAGCATTTGAGTTTATAAATTCTAGGAACCTTTGGGCTAGGGTGTTGGAGCTAGAGTAATGCTCCCAGTCTATGTTTGGGTAGTTGAAGTCGCCCAATATAATGGTGTTTGGAGAGACCTTCATATTTTCCAGTGTTCTCAGGAAGGCCGAGTGGGGTTCCTGGGTTTGGGAGGGTGGTCTGTAGCAGGCTATAAACTGGAAGGCAGTTTTACCCACTGTTAGTTGCACATGGATAGTCTCTGATGCTTGTGCTTTGCCACCAACCTGGAGGTGTGGGTATCTTTGATGAATATCGATACTCCCTCCTTTTGTGGTTCGGGTCCAAGTTTTGGGGTCAAAAGCATGGTATGAGGTATAACCTGGTAGTGCTGGGGTGCTCTCGGGAGCCCTGAACCAGGTTTCTGTTACTGCACAGATATCGATGTTCTCCATGCTAAGGAGAGTTTCGAAAAGTGCATCTTGAGGTTTAGACTTCTGGCGTTGAGTAGCATTACTCTTAGTTTCTTATCCCTTGTGATACCTATGGAGGTGGGTTTGTCTTTTGAGCCTTGCCTAAAAAGGCACTATGGGGGTAGCAAGAGCCTTTTGCCAATATCCGAAGCCCAGGGTGACAGGTGCAAGCCGTCCCTAGCGAAGCATCGTGGCTTGTCGAGCATATCATCCCAAGCTGACAGGCATTGGATCCCCTTTG
This sequence comes from Protopterus annectens, assembly GCF_019279795.1. NCBI lineage: Eukaryota > Metazoa > Chordata > Ceratodontiformes > Protopteridae > Protopterus > Protopterus annectens. Next base: position 874,188,553 of record NC_056731.1, on the reverse strand, counting down.
AATGACACCAGTACTTAAGCCAATTGTTGAAATTGATCATCTTGTCTTCATATTGTGGCATCATTCTTGGTGAGGGTAAGATGCTACTCAAGGTCAGGGTCATACCGCCTGGGCTACATGCTCAGAGAGCTCCTTTATGTCTCTTTTCATGTAGTCCAGGGAGGTACGTCTCAGGTCATTCACACCAGCATGGACAATGACTGAGTCATATTTTACTTGCCTTGGAGTGACCTGAGTGCTTGTGTTATGTGGCGGATCCTAGCGCCCGACAGGCTGCTCACCGTGACCCTCTCCTTGTTCAGCCTGGTGAGCGGGACATCAGTGTGCCTGACGATAGAGTCACCTATTACAAGTGTATCAGGTGTGTTGTTTAGTCTTAAGGGCTGTGACTGTTTGGCACACTGGCTTTGTGAGATATGTGTTGCACGTGTTTTGTTTTGGGGTAGCGGCTGCTTGGGTGTCTGCTTTGGAGGTCTCTGCTGCTTTGGCAGATTTTTATTTAGAGCCTCCGAGTATGTTTTTGTGTGATTATGTGTTTGGTTTGCTGTCATGGTAGGTCTATGTGAGACTGGAATTGTAGTGAGTGTGGTTTCTTTCTCCTCCTGACTGGTTATGCCAGTACTAAGTTGAGAGAGCTTAGCCTCCAGTTTGGCTATATGGTTGCATCTCTCACATGTGTTGGAATTTGTTGGGAGGAGGAGAGGGTTGTCTGTGTACATGAGGCAGTTGTAACATTGCCTCAAGATTCCCAGATTCACCAGCTGGACCAGAGAGGAGATTGACAACTGACCTTTGGACATGCTAGAATAAAATTGGGAATTCCTTAATAATTGAAAACCAGGGCCAGTGGGGAGTGAGGGTGTAGTGCTTTTATTTTTAGTGCTGACTTATATAATTGCTGTAGTGAGCAAGTGCCAGGTAACTTAAGTGCAATGTGTTACAGGTAACTTAAATGCAAAAATGACAAACAGTAACTTTCTTTCAAGTGAAACAAGGAAATAAGTACAGTAAGCAATGCAGATATCACTAGTGATCCACAGAAGCACTGAGAAGCCACGTATTAGGTGGAATTAGCGTTCCAGGGAAATAACAAGCAAACAAACAACAAGCATATAAACAAAGCTAGATTCAGCAGGCCTGGATCTAGTCTATGCTACAGCAAACAAGGTGTACCAATTTCAGTAAGATACAGTTCAAATATTCAGGCACTATAAACCTTTAACCAGGAATTCCCAGCTCAGAAGGGCAGAGTCCAGCCTCTTCTCCTACAAGAGTGCAGACCACAAACCTTCTTAATGTAAAATAACTGGCCTGAAGCCCAAGTGCTTAAACCAGAACTAATACACTTTAAGAATAACAGACACTGGGCTCTCAATCAGCAGTTCCCAACTTAGAAGGATGAAAGCTACCTGTCCTGCCACCACAGTGCATGCCACAAACCTCCCTAATGTAAAACAACTGGTCTGAAGCCCAAGTGCTTAATCCAAAAGACTTAGAATGATAGCTACACTTTAATCAAGTTACTACCAAGCAGTAATAAATACAATTGAATACTTTAGAGAATGCCTGGATTAGTGCTCAAGTTACACAAACAAAGCTAGATCCAGCAGGCCTGAATCCAGTCTATGCCACAGCAAACAAGGCGCACCAACTTCAGTAAGAAGCAGTTCAGATATGCATGCACTATAAGCCTTCAACCAGAAATTCCCAGCTCAGAAGGGCAGAGTCCAGCCTCTCCTCCCACAAGAGTGCAGACCACGAACCCTCTTAATGTAAAATAACTGGCCTGAAAGCCCAAGTGCTTAAACCAGAATTAATACACTTTTAGAATAACAGACACTGAGCCCTCAATCAGCAGTTCCCAACCTAGAAGGATGTAAGCTACCTGTTCTGCCACTACAGTGCAGACCACAAACCCTCTCAGTGCAAAACAGCTGGTCCGAAGCCCAAGTGTTTAAACCAAAAGGCTTAGAATGAGTTACACCAAGCAGTAATAAATACAATTGAGTACTTTTAAGATGATGCAAAAGTAAAAAAGTAGGTAGAAACACAAGTACAGTAAAAGCAGATGAATTTTTTTTTTTTTTTTTTTTTTCTGAACAAGTGCTGAGATCAAAGAAACAGATTTGAGTGCTGAAACTAGAAAAATGGCTAGTTATAAGAAAAAAAATACTAAGCTAGAAGGCTTCCCTCCAACACAGAAGGGCTTGGGGGCTCAGAAGCCTACAAATAGTCTATACCACTTAACAGGAAAGGCAGGAAACAAGCTTAATTGTTTTTTTGTTTTTTTTTTCTGTTTCCCAGATGCTCTCTTTGTACACAGTAGGAGTGCCTGAAATCAGAATATGATCTCACTGCACTCAGTTGAGTGAGCAAATGAGATGGGCTCAGAAGGAGTATCCAAACATAAATTTACAAGAGGTAAACTCCCTAATGAGAGGTGGAAACATACTAGAAGTGGTAATCACCAACATGGGTGACAGGTGCACCACAGCAGAGGTAAACCAGTCACTGGTTAGATCTGACCATGGACTATTCACTGATGATTTCCACACTCAACCATCTCCCCCACCCAAGGAAACCACAGTGAATACCTTTCCTACAGCTAAATTCACACTACTAAAGACAGAGGTGGGAGGTTTCACAGCTCCCACGCTAAGGGAAAACACTGCTCAAGATACAGAAAGATTTACAAATGCACTCTATAAGCACCTACAAGGATGTAGGGATCGTGCCATTACTGGTAAACCAAGACTCGCTCCTCCTAGACAAGGACATCAGTCTGGTGGACCCCTGCAATAAACAGGCTATACAACAGAAGTAGGACAGTAGTCCAGAAAAGCAGCAAAACCCAAGAAAGGCAGACATTTGTGACCAGTATTAGTAAGAAACATGCTCCCTCATGAAATCATCCAAGGCTAACATCAACAGGAAAATAGGCAGGGATTCGAAAGATAACCACAAAGCCTTTTTTGGCTATGTCAGGGATCTAAGTGGTAACACACAGATTTTCACTGTGCCGGTGCAATATAGCACAAAATATACTGATCCTACTGATATTGCCAACATCCTTGCAGATACATTCAGTACAAACTTCACCCAACTAAAGAGCCCACAACAATACCTGGAAAGTACAGTATCCCAGACATCAGAGACACACAGGTGGAAATGGCCCTCTCAGATAGCAAAACATAGCATCAGTGGAGGCAGATGGTGTCCCAGACTACATCTTGCAAACACTACAAGGCAAACTAACCACCCACCTAATTAAGCTTTTCAACCTCAGCCTCTACAGAGGCTACATGCCCATACAATGGCACATAGCAACGGTTATTCCACTCCACCAAGGTGGAAACACACCTGACCATGGTAACTACCACCCCATAAGTCTGACTAGCCTGGTCTGCAAAGCTATGGAGCTCATCCTCAAGGCACTCATTGACAAAGACATTGGTAACCTCCAAACACTTGACCCAACCCAGGTCAGCATGGTTGAGTGCAGATTATGCCTACTGAACTTGTTTGACATCTTACAGACAGTCACCAAGACATTAGATGAGGGGAGAGGTGGTTCACACATACTACCTGGACCTCACCAAGGCTTTTGACACCATTCCCCACTCAGGTATTATTGATAACCTCACCAGCCTGTACATAAACCCATACATCACAGGATGGGTTGCCAACAGGCTTACACACAAAACCCACATGGTGACTAGCAGCCTCTAGATCCAACTCTTAACCAGTCACAACTGGTGTCCTCCACACCACCTTCAGTCCTGGGTCCCCTACTGTTTAGCATATACTTCTCAGAGGTACAGGCAAACACAGGTGGACTATGGCAGACCATGTTTGGCAATGACTGCAAACTGGGAGCCATAATTGACAGTCCAGCTGACACAGACATCCTTCAAGAGGTCTCACAGAGACCGACACAGGGTGTCAAAGTCATGGACTCCAGCTAAGTGCCACAAACTGCATGGTCATTCCATTTTGGAAAAACTAAACACCCACATATTACCACATAAGTGGCAGCCACTTTAATACTAATGAGGTAATAGGGTATCTGGGGACTAAGGTTGATAGTGATCTCTCCTTTGACAATCATATCTCCAAAGTAGTTAGGACATCCTTCTATGTAGGCCATCTGATTACTAAAGGGTTCCCATCTAGACATACTGAGGTTATAGTGCCCCTTTACTCAGGACTCATCAGTCCCATCATAGAGTATAATAACCCATTTGGGATGTACCTCAGAAGACACTTCCGACAGCTGGAAGGTCCTTGAACATACCTCATTAAGAGGATTATTGGCCTCAAACATATGTCCTATACAGCCAGACTGAATAAACTCCTGCTTTACTCAGTGGCATCTTGTTTACTCAGAGATGATCTCTGCTGACCATGTCCAACTCAGGCTTAATGGATATGCTCCACCTATGGGAATCCATGTCACAGTGAGCCACACACTGTAGTGAGCTAAACCTTGCCACAACAATAACTAAAAGATGCTGGAGGAACAGATTCCTGTCACAGAAACTTCCCATGCTTTGGAACTACATCCCTAATTACATTATACAGAGCTCCTCACTAACACTCTTCAAGAGAAATCTTGAATAGTGGATGGGGAATAGTAAATACACCCCAGGGATCCCGCCATTGGCTCTGCTCCACAGAGGGACAGTTAATTAATTAATGGGATGGCAAAAGCTGACACATTTTGGCTAGGCTTATGAATGCCCTCAGGCAGTTAGCCAAGTACCTACCTATGAATCTATGAATCTATACATACAGTATCAGCACATGCTGATAGCTTAATTTACTGTTCAGGTGTTGACTTACCTTGTGACAATAGCAGTTGTGTGTGCAATAGTTGAGGGCTGCCTATGTTGGATGCACACAGTAGACTGCCTATACATGACAATTTACAGGTAGTCTTGTGTGTGTGCCATCCATTTTTATTATGTGTGCAGGTGGAGAAAGGTGTCAGTCCCTAGGTGCCTACACTGTCAGTGTGTGTGCTATACGTTCCTTCCTTGCCAAGGCATTGGCATACTGGGCATGCCTCCGTCTGCCTACTGGGGCTGGCTCAGGGTGTTCGTGGTCTGAGTACCTCTGTGCCTGTGGGGCCCTTGGCAATGGAGGTGGGCTGTGAGAGCCTTCACCATTCTGTCCCTGCTGCAGCTGTTTCTGGAGGATCATATTGTGTAGCATGGCACATACTATGAAGATGTGGGCACACGTGCCTGGAGAGTACGGCAAGGCGCCATCAGATATGTCCAAGCAACAGAACCGTGATTTAAGCATCTCAAACACATGCTCTATGATGATTCTGATTTCTGCGTGTGCCTCATTATGATGTTCTTGTATGGGTGTTTGTGCATTTCTGATTGGAGTCATCATCCATGGTTCCAGTGCATAGCCAGCATCCCCCACCAGGTGGCCATATGGGATTTCCCCCCTGGCAAATACCTGATACAGCTGTGAGGCATGCCAGATGTGGGAGTCATGATAGCATCCAGGGCTGCCAGCGCACACATCCATGATAATGCCCTGGGCATTGCACATGACCTGGCAGTTGATGGAAGGGTATCCCTTGTGGTTTTTGTAGCACCTACCCTGCTCACCGGTTGGTGACTTGATTTGTATGTGCATGCAGTCTATTGCACCCAGTACCTCTGGGTATTCTGCCACATGGTGGAAGAGACGCATATTGCTGGCCAACTCCTCCTGTGTTTGGGGGAAGTATATGTGCTCATTGGCATGTGGTAACATGGCATCCAGGAACTGGTGAAGTACCCTGGATGCTGATGCCTGTGAGATCCCCATGATATTTCCAGTTGGCCTTTGAAAGATACCTGTAGCTAGTATTCTCAGGCTTAAACATACCTTCGTATCCACTGGGATGGGTTCCCCTCTGTTTGTTCTGGCTCTGAGGCATGGCTGGCCCAGCTCCACAAGTTGCTGTAGGGTGTCCCTGTCCTCCCTGTAAAGCTCTACTATCTCCAGATCATGTAGCCCCTGGTTAGGTTACCCTGGGTCTGAACACTCTTCTCCTCCTCTGGTGTCTGGGGTGGTTGTGAGCATCATCCTCCACACCACCTTCAGTCTCCAACACATGCTGGTGGATCAAAGCTATGGCAGCCCCTGACATGTACATATTAAAAGTTCCCTGTCTGTATACACCAATGGTGCAGAGTGTATGGGAATACACAAATGTGTGTGAGGTGCTTTCACACTTCATAATATTTTTCTATGGATGCTGCTGATGTCATTGGGTGTGTATGAACAATTCCATCTGCAGGGTATCTTAATTTTGGGTTTTATAGTGAGTACTGCAAGTGTGGGGCCTTTAGTGTGGAGTCATGCTTGCCTGCCTTGATTAATCTGTTGCCCTTTAATTCACTTTTATACCAGGATCCCCTCCCATTATCAGGCATGCCTCCACCTGCCGTCTTTCTTGTTTTGTACTTTCCCTACCCAGTCATGTGTTGCAAATTGTGTCTTGTAGCTGATATAATGCAAATCTGCTTTGTTCTGCTGTGACACTTTACTGTTTTCTTTACAGTACAGCCCTCCCCTTTCCTGTTCTGCAGGTAGCTGCTTGCAGCCTAGTTAGCTGTTGTCAATGGCCCACTGTAGGTTCCTAGGTGTTAATTAGTCATTTGTACTCCAATTTCCCTGCTGCAGCATTTCCTTATTTTGTTCCTATATCTTTCCTGGTTCAGCTCCAGTGCGCGCAGCACAAACCCATTTACCGAGTTTAAGCATGTTTTAATCTCCGTTCACATGCATACTCAGTTACCTTGTGTGCTCTCAGCTAAGCAAAGCTATAGCCAGTTCAACACACCCCTTTCCTGCAGCTTTGCTTAGCTACGGGAAAACTGGTTTAGCAATGCTCCAATCCGCTTACAGCAAAGGTGACACATCCCTCTCTTGATGTCATTTCTATCAAAAGGGCACACCTCAGTGTTATCACGCTATGCTGTGAGGTGCATCCTTACACCAGCGGGGAATCTGTGATTCACTATTACTCCTCTCATTTGCATGGCATTGCCTACTAATTACTAGCAACTGTGCAAAACACTGTCACAGCCCCTTAGCAACCCTTGCACCATGGTGTGGTATAACATGTCTGCCATTGACTATTATGGGGAAATCATGATATGTGTTACATTGCAGTTTTATTCTATATTTTTCTATTTTCTTTGCGATTCGGTTTGCATGCCGCTGTCCTGCTCTTAATATTTGCGATAGTGCAAAAAATTAAATTAAATGTTCTTTTTATATTTTGTACATTTTTTTATGCCAATGGCTATATATTTAGCCATTGGCATATATTAACAATATAATACATGTGTTTGGCCGGCTGTCATGGCTCTGATTTTATGTTTGTAAAAATGTAAACCGTTTTTTTACGGTTTACATTTCTGCATGCTTACACTATGCCTGCACCACTTCCTGGATCACTAAATACCTTCATTTGCATGCTACACTGCTGCAAATGGGGTAATTAGCATACAAAGGCCGGGAGCTGTGCGGGCGTAGCGTACGCAGGTAGTGCACTTGGAAACAGCTTGTACCTGGATCTCTCGCCAGCCATATTCGGTGTTGGAATGCCAATGCTACGCCTGCACCTGGGGCACGCTTCATGAATCCCGGGGACTGTGTTTACTGTGACTTATAAAATTTGGTTTAAGACCTAGAACCTAAAGGATACTATCACTATAAAAATAGTGTATGCTGAATAGTTTGCCATTTATACCTCTTTCATAACCCCTGTGGTTCTAGAAATATGAACATTTGATTGAAATATGAGGACATAATTTGATCTTTCAAAAGGCTCAGGCTCTGCCCTTTGGAAGTTACAGTGCAAACTTCCTGAGCTCCATTGGAGGGAATGAGTTAATACAGCTTGTAGCGAATGCCGTTATAGTTGCCGTTGCCCATTATCCATTATTTTTAAAAGAATTCCTAGATTACAGCAGTGCTAAGGAGACACTTCATATAATTACTGTACAAGCTTTGGTGGAAGTACCACATGAATGTTTCAATTGCAGTTTTGATGTTTGTACACTTAACGTTAGTTTGCCATTCAAGAAAGACAGGAATAATCAACAAATGCATTGCTTACTAGTATATGCACTCTGATATCTCTTAAGCCTGGATTTATGTACACTATCTGTAAGGGTGCTCTTCTCAGATCTGAACATATTCCAGAATATTTTCCCAACATATTTGCTAGGAACAATTTACTGACTATGTTTTATTGAAAGCTGGTGGCTGGAATGGTTTAGATGTTACAAAAAGATGATCTATACTAAAAGTTTCATTTTAAGTTTGCTATAATTATTGAATGAAATGGTTGCTTGTGCATATGATTATGTGCCCGTTGCAATCCAAGCAGTATTAATGCATTGGATGTATGTCTCAACATGCCATGGTACTTATAATGTACTATTGCTGTATTATTTTAATATGAGAATGTCAAAACTATTCACTTAAAGGTTAATGTATGTGTAGAGGACTCAGTCTTTATTTAATACTTCTTCCTGCTCCTGCTTGAATACTGAATATAATTGTATTGTCAGAATCTAGTCCCACTAAGACAGTGTGATATAATTTCATTTGATCAGACAAACTCTTGCTTCCAGATAAGAATAATTTAATCACTCTGCACTAGTGGTCTGTGCTTTTCACAATGCAGAAGTAATGGGATTTATCCATAAGAGAAGTTATGATGCCACCTGATCAATTAATGAAAGAACAGCTGGGTCAACTTTTAAAGCTAATAATACTGTACTGTTCTTTGTAGCCTCCAACTGTTTGCAGTTCTGGTCATTAAACAGTGATCATCACATTGGATAGAGTAAAAGAGTGCTTCCTGAAAAAAAAAAACATTGTTTTTCATTAGTTATTGCATGTGTTTCTTATTATACATGAAGCATGTTTCTCATAAAATGTAAATATCATTTATTGTACTATAAAATACCTTTAATAGCCAATAATTATTTCAAGATTAAATGCCTTAACATTTCCTGCATACTTAATGAATAACAACGATTAGTTGTTGTCTCTCGAATGACAATATAGGACATTTGATTATTAATAATGAAATACATATTCTGTTAGCCATGTGGGACACAAATCTCTAACATGTTATACTACAACACACATAATGAAAAGAATCTGATTAAAATCCATCCATTGGATGGATATTCATAAGGTGTCAAGGGGTTGTTTATTCAATAAAACCTGTGTGTTCCAAAGGATAAGATATTAATCCTTCAGAATGCAATACAAAATTAACTTTAAAAGGTTCAAACTATTTTTATGACCATGTGTTTGGCAACAGGATTCACTATTATACAAAAGCAATATGTTTCCTTGAAATTTTGTACAGCTGGAATAATTTGCTGCTGCTGATGCTAAAAAATTCAGTTAATCTTTATATACTAATCATAAGACAAAACTGATTAATATTTTATTTACAGCTGCACAGTCACACAATATGTTGTGCTATCATATCCCTGCTTTGCTATGCTGTTTTTTTTACCACTATAGTACTCAATGAATGTATTCTTTATAAGAAGTATAATATCAGATCTTTGGCAAATGTTCACAGTGATAACAACCTTGGCTCACATTCTGATGGTAGTTTTTAGCCCTTATATTTTGCATACAAATAATCCAGACATGGGCCAAATAAGGATATGTTGGGATATTTAAATGCTTCCCCATAATCATGAGGGGCAGGAGGTTATGCCAGGGATGAATTTGCAGTTGCCCATTTATTCATCCAAGTTATGTTTGAATAAAGTAAGAGGGGTATTTTGCTTAAGCTGATTGGTAGACAGTTCCAAAGAAGAGCTACATTTTGTGATACATAACTATCCCTTCAACATTTTCTTTTTATTTTACAAAAGAGATTAAGATCTCTTGAGCAGGTGTTTATTACATCACTGGACTTGCAAATGTGTAATAAACCTGACAGAATAGGGTCTTTTGAAGCTCTATACATATTACAGGGGTCATCTCTCAGTAGCCTGTATGATCATGAGAAGAGAGACAAGGTTATGAGATCTTTCTTTCTCCATTGCTTGTTTTCAATAGCACTGATGTACTGTGTAAGTATGGGAATGTAAGTCTCACACACATGAGCAGTACATCAACAAATGTGGTAGAATGAGGAAACAATGCAGAGAAACACTATGGCACAGTCATACAAAGACATTATTTAAGAAAGGTTAGTGATTACTTTCTTAAATAATGTCATTGTATAATAGCAGTAACTAACTCATTGGTGTGGGTATATGGCTGGCTTTCACTCAGGCTTCGCCCTTGTGATCAAACCACAACTGTGGATGAATCCTCATACCCACACACATTCATTGCTTATTGCTTAATTAACTATGTTTAACTTTCTGAGATGCTTTGCACTATACTGTATATCATGGGGATTTTTCTGTGTTAGGTAGCAGCTTATTACCTAAAATCTAACTTGCTTAAGTAAAAAAATAAAAGTGGTTAATGAAATGAACTGTATATTTATGGGTCACGATAACACACATGAGTTAGAACAACAAAATATTCAGACAACACTATGATGATATATGGTTATGACTTTCATCTGTGTTTCTGTTTTTAGTGCACACTGATGTCGGCATGGTGATATTGAAGATTTTAGGGAGTTTGTGCACTGTTCTAGAGGTCTCTAGTTTTACTGCAGTTATAGTAGTATGCCATAATGTGTAACTCAGTGGTACTAGACTGCAGGACAGCAAAATACTGACAGATGTGACACTAATTACAAATGTTATTTCTGTTGCAGTTCAGTGACTTTCCAAGACCTCGCTTTGTATACATATTCTATCACTTATACTTTGTCAGTGTGGATAAAATATATTACTGAAACTGTTCATAGGCTATTACCTCAAAGTTAGTTCTTTTCAAAATAGGTTTAAGCTTCTGTGATAAGCATTGACCATAGTCTTTGTCTCTGGCTTTTCCTCATCAGCTTCATTTCTTATATTACCATTTCATTTAATTCTATTTCATTTCATTATATATACACAAACATCACAAGAGATAATACTCTTAAGTGACAGCAAAAAATAAAAGTGACAGTAATAAAAATGAGAAATAGATTTCACATAATAACTTAAAAGGAAACTTAAAGACCATTCACTCAGGGCTGTGACACAGACATCATATGAAGATTTTGGTATTGTAAAGCTCCAGGACATTCATTCTCTTCTAAACATATATTGCCAGTGCTGCACAAAACAACAGGAAAATACAGGAAATGGTTAACCAGATAGTGCTGCCCTCAAAATAATAGCAGCTGTTACTTGACAGACTTTCATAGGCTTGACAGAAAGCTGGGCAAATCCTAGTTTACTAAACCCAAAACATTAATTTTTGCATCTACCAAAAATATTTACTATCTAGGACTAATTCTTCCAATGCATATAAATGTGTGTGTGTGTGTGTGTGTGTGTGTGTGTGTGTGTGTGTGTGTGTGTGTGTGTGCACGCGCAGGAGCACACACACACACACACACACACACACACACACACACACACACACATGCACGCACACACTTACACATGCATACAATATTACAAATAAATACACTGGATTCTTTCTCATGATACTTCATAAACAGCATCTCCATGTGTTCCTTTTTGGATTCCATAGAGTTAGTAGAACTGCAGCTAGGTTACCTGACACTCTATATAGCTCCACAGTTGCATGAACTGCCACCACTCCCTTTCCGATTTAAAGTTGAGGAGCAACCACAAATCTCTCCACTGATTTTGAAACTCTAGCAAACCACCTGCTACAAATGAAACAAGCAACTGGCAGCTGTTAAATTACCACACACCAAGTGCTTCAGCACTTCGGCTGTCACCACAAATGCAGTGTTGGTATTCATTTTTGAATGCCAGTACTGCACTCCTGTACCACCTGCACTTGATTATACCACCTGACACATTGCACCCAGGTCAGCTATCTTTTTTTCTGTGCCCTAGTTTTGCCTATGTGAATTAGTCTTCTGATGGCCAAAAGCATGTATCTGGCGGCATTTTGACATAAATGCAAATATGGAAATATCTTACAAAAAATTTACCTTACAGTCAAAGTAAACATGAATCATTCAGACACAAGGCATGATAGCAAGGTATACGAACAATGAACATAACTTACCCGTCCACCTACACCACTACCATCACAAACTCAAAGAGGACAGGAATATATAACTGAGGGCATGGAGGGATACTGGGACTGCAAATGGCTGCACTCAAACTAAAACAATCATGTTGTAGTACAATTAATAATAGCATTGCAGATTCTACTCATCTTCATTTCCACAATTATAAAAACAGAGTGGAATACTTTTTGTGTTAGAGCACCTGGTGGTGGAACAGGACTGCCTTTTTGCTTCATGCCTGTTGTGGAACAGTAGAGTAGTGTTACCTCTGAACAATGGTTAGCAATTGTAAATGCAGTATTAAATAAATATGGAGAAAATAGGAAATGGTCCGATAAACTCCTGGTGACTTCTGTCAGTGTAGTTATTTTATCCATAATGCCTATAGTTTCAGGGAAATATTTTAGGTCAGGTTAATATAACTGCTATAGCATGCATACTCATCTCCACATCATCATCATCAGCAGCACCCTTTTTCCCATTTTTCTACATGGGGTTGGGGTATCGTGTTAACTGTTGCCAACTCTCTCAATTCAGTGCCACACTCCTGCCTTCTTCAACACTCATGCCTGACTATCGCAGATCTTCTTTCACACAATCCATCCACCTCTTTGCTCAATGTTCTCTCTTCATCTTACCTTCTTCCTGTCTATTCCAAATATTCCTCACTAGATTGCCTTTTGCTTTTCTCCACGTGTCCAAACCCCCATAATCTGTTCTCGTTAATCTTTTCTGCAATTGCAACTCATCTCCACCTTTGCATATATTTAAGCAGGCATTGTGAAAATGTATATATTAGGACCCTTATGTCATTTTTTTTTTGTTTTGCTTTTTTTTTTGGTTTGCTATACGTTTGTTGCCAGTAACTAGACAATGGTCCAGCTTTAGAAAAGTGCTTGCTTGGCTGAGTAAGGATCCAATAGTGCAGAAAGTAGCACAATGCAGCCCGATACTGAATAATGATACAGTAGGGACAATGTTCTATAACAGGGTCAGAATAAGTAGGCAATTTGTCGATGAAAATGCAACAGGTTGCATAATGACTGGGGCAGCACTATGGAGGTCACTTGAAACCAGGAGCCCATGATGATGCAAGCACATCCAATAGCCCAGCTAAAAGCTATACAATAAAATCCCGACAATTCTCATTTGTAAATGGGAAGGGAATGGGTCTATAGTGTGAACAAAAAATGAAAAAGAGCAGGTAGTAGAACAAAGAGAAGGAAAGCGTGTATTGGGATGGAGAAGCAAGGGTACGTATTTTTGTGGGCAGTTGTCCATTTATTATATTTTCAAAAAGGTTGAGGAGGAGGTCATAATAGGAAGGTGTGGGGAAAAAAGAGGATATAGAGATGGCAGCAGGGGCAGATAAACAAATAAACAAGTCAGACAAAAACCAATAGTGGAGGTGCTGCAACAAATAGGGAAGGGAACACAAAGCAGAGACGCAAACAGAGGAAGGACACTTGATATGGTGGACTGGACAACAAACATGGGAGAGAACTGACTCACAAGGAAAGGAAACACAATGATTGATGATAGATGGCTGACTTTCACACTGTACAGTGCTGCACCCAACCTTAAGTCAGTGTCCCCAGGACCACTCTCATGGCAGGAACCAGACACTGTCAGTCTGCTGGTCAGAACCAGACAGCTGTGCAACTCTGACAGTCACACAATGGCGTGCTCCAAGGAAGAACTCTAGCTAGGTTATGTGGCACCCTCTGTGTTCCCCTAATTTAGTCTATATTGAAGAGAGAAAAAAAAAGTCCTCTTATAGCTGAGGACCAGAAAAGCTATTCTGCCCTGAAGCTGTAGCAAACTACTTGCTAGAAATGTAACAAGTGGTAGGGTTAATATATCACACACAAGGTTCTTCAGCACTTCAGCTGTGACACTAAATATAGTAATATTTGTGTTCACAGCTGAAGCACTTAAGTACTTCATGTGTAGTGGCATCAGCTGATCACTCCACCTAACATTTGGCATCAGCTGATTACTCTCCCTAACACATGGCATCAGCTGATCACTGCCCCTAACATCTAGCATCAGCTGATAACTCTCCCTAACACCTAGCATCAGCTGATCACTCCACCTAACATTTGGCATCATCTGATCACTCTCCCTAACACATGGCATCAGCTGATCACTCCCCTAACAGCATGCACCTGGGACAGATATCTCCTTCATCCTGCCCTAGTTGCACCTCTTGTGCAGACTACCAGTATGGGTGTTTAGCTGCTGGCCCACCGAGATTATCATCAGGCCTTTCACCTCCTGCTGGATGACATATTAGGACCAGCTAGTGATGTCTCAATTGGCAGCCTACCTCCTACTAGAAACAGACCACCAGAGGACTCCAAGGAACCCTTCAGCTTTCCTTATCTTATTGACCTTCATTAGTTTACACAAATGCTGATCTAGAGACAGAAGGTGACCCAGCAGGTAATGGCAAGGCAGGTGAGAGTGTCACTGCCACATCACACCCATTGCTACACCACATCCATTACCACACCCAACAGAGCATAACATACAAATATAAATGCAGATGAAGAAAGCAAAAAATGAAAAAAAAAGACAGCAATATAGACAGAAAAACAAGAGCTAAGGCGGTTAGCAGCAATATGTGGCATATTGGGTGACATTACAGTGCCTGGAGAAGTATAAGACAGAAACTAAAAGCATCACACAACAGACTGTCAGATGCTTGCCAATGACATGCAAGGATTAACTGGCACAGGCAGGTGGAATGTCCATTGTAAGAATAAGGCATTGCAGACTGACCATGGGACTAGGTATTAATGGCAGGGGTACAGACATGGAAATGGCATGGAGTGATGCCAACCAATCAGGTCCAAAATAGACTATGACAGAGGTAGAACACAGACTGTCAGCCCAGTCTGCATCATCATGCCACTGGTGAGAATTTTTGTTTGATAGATGGGAAATTGTACTGCTCATCCTGTGTTGACAAGGTATGTGACACATAAAGTAAAGCAAAGCTGTAACCAATGGTTACCATGACTAGTAGCACTGCAAACATGAGCAATAAAGGAAATACCAAGAATGTGCAAGCATAACCTTAATGACATGTATGTATCTCAATGTTTGGACAGTCTTGCTTGCCACCACTGGCAAATCAATCAGTTGTCATCTATTTCATCAGATTCAGAAAAACAAAAAACAGAAAGAAAGATGCCTATGCATCCCAAGAACTGCATAAGGCGGAACAATACTATCTATCTAAGTAAGGTAACCACCAATCACTACTACTTACTATAGATCTCTAGATTCCTCCTTTTAACCTGTTTTTCTCATTGGATGAGAAGAAGGTTATGGTGGCATCCTTTCAGGTTGCTGTGATGATGCCAATACTGGTCAACACAATGGGTGATGCCTTGGACACAAAAGAGCCCATTGTCACCATATAGATGTGCATCACCAACCATAATACTAAGGCTGGGAGATGCACTGGATCAAAGTTATCAGCCCTGAATAAACCACATTGTTGGTCATAATTTCAGTACATGAATTAAGAAGCCTGCATCACCATAGAGGTCAGAGATCTTCCCACACATGATCAGATTGCTTTGTGGCCTTCAATATGCATGCACAGGCCGATAGAATCCTCATCACATAGTTTAAGACTGAACAACATTGCATTAAGTGTATGATTCAGAGACATTTAGCCTAAATTGTTTCATTAGCATATTGTGTGATAAAATAGCTATTGGCATTGTAGTGCTCATTAAGCTATCATATTTGTCAGCTATAGCAAGTGGAGCAGTTTATCATCATAAGGTCGATCGGTGAATGGTCGAGCGAGTATGTCTGAAAGGAATAAGGCAACATCCCAAAATTGCGATTGCAAATGTGAATCGCAAAATCCCGTCCCCTTTTTGACCAATGTTAGCACTCGTTTTTAGATGTAGAGCGGTCGGAAATGTCAATTTTGGTGTTTTTACAACATTCTGACTATTCAGCATTTCAGCAGTCACTGAGAAAAGATGCTGTTATGCAGAGTCGAGCAATGTGTGCTCGACCTTATAATTGTAAACCAAGTGGAGCACAGTTAAGATATTTCCTGTATCCTTACCACAACAGATGTAGATAATCTGATGATGATGATGATGATGATGTATATGACACAGCTAATATATCCCTTACCACAACAATGAAGATCCACTATGCATCTCCTATGAGGTCTCCATCAGTAAGTAATGTGAGCTGCTCAAATAAGTCTATTGCTTGTTTTTCTTTAACGTGCATTTGGCATCCTAAATAGCAGCTCACCATTAAATGTCACTAATAAATACTAGTTTGCACTTTTGTCTATGAATTGCTATGTTTCACAGAGGTGGTCAGGTAACATAAGGTGTAGATATATCCCCCTGCATGTTATCAACATGCCATGTAAACCCACATTTATGTGTAAGCTATGTACTTATATGAATGACTCATTTACAAAGTGCTACAGTATTCTACATGTGATTCACATTCCAGTCTGGGGTGTGTCTCTCAGGCAGAAAATTGTTTAACTATGCATTTGCATATATAATTGCTGAAACTACTGCCTCAGGGACAGTGTCTATCTGGTTGAGAAAGATAGCAAAATTATGGTCTACTTCCTTCAAAGCCAGTTAAGGGTGTGGCTACTGGGACCATGCAGAGACCTTTCGAGACAGGAGGATGCCTGATATGACATAGACTTATGGCCAAGAGTGACTGGCATCCCATGCACTAGTCAGCAGTATGGGCATCAGTATGAGGACCTGCTGTGCTGCAGTCCTGAATGTTTATGGGTATACAAAGTAGATGTGAGTGAAGGATACTCCATAATGTATGGTACGTATTTAGTATAACTGCTGTGGTCAGTATTGCATTCAGTAAATGTTTTCCCGGATTTCACAGATCTTTTCATAGTATTGTTTATTTTTCATTTATTCTGATAGATCTCAACATATTCCATGCTGACATGTCAGCAGCTCTGAAGGAAAATATGGGGTCTAATCCATGTCTCCAGCCAAACAGACCCAGGACCACCACCTTGTGAGTACCAGTAACATACCTCTCAACCTCTTTAGCAAGAAATCTGGACAAAGTCATAAATAATGGGGTTACAAAGGCCCAAAAATAGGGACAATTTTTAAATATTGCTCTAAAAAATGTAAGACATTGATAGAATAATGTGTTTTGCATTAGCATGAATTTTCTAAAGAACTTGACGGCTGAATCTCAAATGTCTGCCATTATTTTCTGGCTTCAGTCCTCAATGATTTTCTAGTGATTTGCAAGAAAACTGCAGTTTTATAGAAAACAGGCTAAAACTATGAGGCAAAAATCTGGACATTCTGCAAAAATCTGTAAAATTGAGAGGGATGCCAGTAAAGTCCTCATGAGTCAGGCTGACTGCTTGCAGGTTGTCTGCACTGGGTCCTGTCCTTAACCATCTGTCTGCTTTTGTTTGTCTGTTCATGTGCCTCCCATGTTTTCATGTAATGTATCCATATCCATATCTGAGGTCTTTTATATGTGTCTGTGTCCCCACTGCCTATCTCCATTCAGCCCCATTTTTTTCTTTTCACCCCTCTTCTTTTCTCTCTGTTTCAATAAAAATAGCGCAATTTCACCACAAAAACATACCATCTTCCCCAACTTTATTTTACAGTGTTCCCACTGTGTTTTCCTCTCTTTCTTATACCCCTTCTCTCTCATTGCTGTATTCTCCTCCCCAATGCTTTTTAATCAACCAATGAGTGTCCAGCTTGCTGGTACCCAATCACAGGTCTTTCAAAACTCTAATATGTTTTTCTTCAGGAATGTGCAGGAGCAGCATGTCACCACAGGTAACAGCTTTTGCCTCTCATCTGCATTCTCGTGTTTTGAGTAATGCGCTGCAAAAGTGCCACCTTGCTGTCCTTCATAAAGATTTGGTAACATCAATCCATTTAATTTTTCCTGCTCCATGATGTATCATTGTCTGCCTACTCATATTATATAGTCCTACATAGTCATTCATGTCTATTTATCACTTTTCTGGAATCTATCTATGTGGTGCTAGCATACCTCCCAAACTGCAGACATTGAAAATAGGAAAAAGACCCTTGAAAAGTAAGTGCATTCGGCCAAAAATCTAGACTTATAATTAACATAAAATTTTAATACCAAATAGCACATAACTCTCCCACTTCCAGCAGGAATGTAGGATACTGCTTAGAAATACAAGTTTAAAAAACAGAGTAACAAAAATGATGGAAAAATACAAGCACATTATCAGAGACGGTGTAAAATCTGTACACTTTAATGAACTGTATTGCAGATTTACCACACAAATTCATTGATTTTTGCTTCTGAAAAAGGGGGAATCTAAGACATGTGTCCTCTTTAAATTACTGTTGCCAATAGCATTTTGGTCATGTATTATGGTTTTATGTGTACTAGACAGATTCAAAAATGATGACGGGGGATTCAGAAAATTGCATGGGTAAATTAAGTATGAAAATAGAGACATACCTCTAACAATATCTGCATCATGTGCAGGGGTAAACCAGGCCTGAAAACAGGAAGATTCCTCCAAAACAGGGACAGTTGAGAGGTCTGAGTACTAACTCTGCACCACACTGACACACTACTCTGCAAATCCCAGCTGTAGTTAGCAAGCTGCTAACCTGTCCACCTGGGTAGCACAAACATTCCTAACCAAATAATCTTCTACTATGTGAACAGAGCTGTCTTAAAGAGAACAGGATTTGTCTAAGCTCATAACTGTGCCAATCTGATTATTTTAAAATCTTCAGCACAAGTTTGTAGTATACCAGTGAGTGGTAAGCTGTTGTTGCTGACTTAACGGATATTTCTTGCCTACTTGTTCTTGAACCTCTTTGTCAGTTACCAAGGTCCTGTGAACATTTATGCTTCTATAGCTTCTTGCCAACTGTGTTCTTTGGTTTTTCCAAATATATAGGTTTGTAGGCTATTGAGCACTAGGGCCTGGATAAGCCTAGCCATGCAACCCAAATGTGCCCCACAAGGTATATGTTTTAGATGTTTATATAGGGATAATTGCTTCTTATGACATTATTTACTGAGTGGCTCTGTCCACCAGAGACATAGGCACCAGACCAGGGGTGCATTTTCAATTTTCCTTCCACTAGTCCAAGTTATGCTTAAATAGGGTTAGGGAAGGACTTTGTTTCACATGGATGGGGAGCCTGTTCCAGAGAAAGATAATTCTCTGAGACATATCTGTCTCTCCAACATGTATTATTTATGTTGCAAGCAACATTTAGGTCTTTACAGCTAGCAGTTCTAATGCTGTTTGTTTTGTGGATGTTCAAAATGTTAATCAGAGCAAGGTCCAGGCATGACATGTATGCCAGGCATAAATCACCTCTCAGTAGACTGTAGAAAACAAAGTATAGAGATAGGACTTTGAGGTGATCCACACAGGACATTGTGTTTATGCCCTGTATTCATCTTGTAAGGAACCTTTCTGGACGTTCCAGTTGCTGTATGTATCTGGTTAGGTACATACTGAAGGGACATTATATTCAATGATGGGTCTGATGAAGGCCAAGTGTAGTGACACAATGACTTCCCTGTACAGAGATGCCATGAACCTACTTATAACTTGAGCAACATAAAAGGATTTCCTTACTACCTTGGCTACATGTTGTTTGAAGGGGTTCTGGCATGTAGCTCACAAGACATTTCCCTGTGAACTACATCTCTGAAACCAAATGGCTGCAGCAGCACTTTGCCGTAGTGCAATATGGCTGAAAAGCATAGCCACTGCAGCTGTAATCTATAAATGGAAATATTATAAATAGTGGTGATCCTTACAGATAGCTGTCCAGCTGTATTCAAGCAGAGACAGCCGTACTGGATGTGTAACACATTCCTTATTCTCATTCAAGAAATGCATTTATTTAATTATTAATTTATTTTGTTGTCAGATGTCTGTAGGCCCAGCACAGAACCTTGCAGGACTCCACTGGTGACTGGCCTCTTTGAGGAGGCAGTCTCACCAATTCTAACTTCCTGGGTCATATCTGTGAGCCAGCTGGATATCCAGCATGTTATATAGGGGTTTATGTCTAATTCCATAAGTTTATCAACAATGCCCAGGTGGAGTATTGTATCAAATGCCTTAGCCAAGTCAAGGTAGGCAGTGTGCACTGTTTTACCCTCATCAATTGCCTTGATAACTTTCTCAAAGAAGTCCACCAGGCTCAGTAGGCATGACCTTCCTTTGACAAAGTCAAACTGGGATGGATCCAGTGTCTTAAGGTTTCCTATGTCTTTGTTAATCATTTCCATGATAATTGTTTCCATGGCTTTGCGAATAAAGCTAGTCAGAGTAATGGGTCTGCAGTTTCCGGGATCTGTTGATGGTATGCCCTTATGAAGAGGGATAATTACTGCAGTCCTCCATTCTCATGGCACAAACCCTGTTGTAAGTCTATAGTTAAATAGTAACTCCAGTGACCCTGATAGATCATATTTTAGACTTTATTCGGGAGACATCCCAGAATATTATTGGGGCTCATTGAGGCTGTGTTATTGACCCAAGCAAGTGAAGCCAGGTCATGATCTTTATTTATAGTGGGAGGAGTTATGTTTGAAGGCATTTCTTGGGAAGTATCTGGGGGTCAATGGGGGGGGGGGGCTGTATCTCCTGGCTCATTGAATGTGGCACCATTAACCACAAGTTCGGCATGCTGTTTTTGAGGTTTCTGTCATAGTTGAAAAAGGCCTTATGGTTATCTTTTGTCTTGGAGGCTATCTTGATCTCATATTTGGCTTTATTGGACTTAATTAGCTGTTTTTGCTACCTGTATATTTTAATAAGACTTCTTATCTTTATGAGAGTTACACTTCCTGATTTTAGCCATGATTTTTTTTCTTTTTATTGTACAACCTATTTAATTTGGGATGCCACCAAGGTGGTTTGCTTTTTAGGGTCAGTTTTGGGCTTACTTCTGTTAGTTACAGTGGCCTCTATGCACAAAGTTTCTGTGAACAATTCTGCATAAACTGCTGTATTCTTTGGGTTTGGAGGGGCATTGAATTTTGACATACTATCTCGTAATGAAAGATAGTTTGCCTTGGAATAGTTCCAAATTGTTACTGGTTTTCCTGGGGTTACCGAGTTGATTTTGAAGGAGACAGCTTTTTGTTCAGATCTTATCAAGGAGGATGTGACATTGGGGGAGGTGTAGTGTTCTTTCATACTTGTGAATATAAGGTCCAGCATGTTGGAACCTCTAGTGGGTGCACATGCTAAATGGTTAAGGGTGTTTGTATTTACAAAGTCCAAGAATCTCTGTGCCTGCAGATTTGGTGCCATGTAGGGTTCCAAGTCTATAGAAGGTTAATTAAATTCCCCCATAAGTAAATCGTTAGGTTGAATGGTGAGTATATTCAGGAGGTTTAAGTATGCACTATGAGTTTTCGTGGGACATAGAGGGTGACCTATAGCTTGCTAGGATATGGGGATTTTATCTATAGTGACCTACATGTGGAGAAACTCCAGTGCATAATCCTCTTTGACTATTTTAGAGGTATGCTTGTTACTGATGTATATCGAGACACCTCCACCTTTAGTCCCTGTCTGTGCATTCCTGTGTGTGACATCTTCATTTCTTATGCATTTACATGATGCAGACCACACTGCTAATTTCTTGCTAGCATGTTTCTTAATTTTGTTTTAGCCAAGTATCTTTTATCTATTGGATAAACTTTTTAACTTGTGTGCATTACCTTTTCAAGATCATGTTGATCTGTGTATCTCTCCGTATCATTTAGGTTTCACTGCACCCTTGCCCCCACTCCATATTTATGCAATCTTCTCTTTTCACTTGTGGGTTTGGGCACCTAAGTCTTTTAGCTGCCTATTCTGAAATCTTCAGATTCTTCCTATGCATATTTGGTTGCATGTAACTTTTTTGACCTGCAGCGCTATTTTTATTTAAATATCTATACAGGGACATCTGATTCTGGCTGGTGATGGACTGTTGAGTTTAGACAGACAACACAGACATACAGCAGAAGGTGAGTGATTTTAAAAATACTATATTTTTGGGGGTTTGGCATAGTTTGCCAGACATTAGCTGGGTTAGCTGCCTTTTATATAATTTCATGAATATGTTGTCAGTGAACAGAGGAAAAAGGTTTAATAAGCACCTAATACAATAATTTGTAGAAGCCTAAATTACATTACTGTTATATTGTTACTTTTTATAGCTCAAAGGGACAGTTCAGTCTATTTTTTATTTAAACTGCTAAGGAAGTTAGGTTTACCTCCATTACTGTATTATGCAAGCCTGTTTTGAAGATGTTAGAAAAATATGTATTTGAACATATATAAAGTGCTAGGTTAAAAGCAAATAGTATGTAATGCATTTTATTCTATTTTACAATATGGCAGTAAGAATGATCTTACATGTAATTGCTTGAAGCTTTGGAGCTGCAGTGTGTTTGAACTCTGACCCTGGCAGTAGCCAACTCAGCAAGCTTATGTTTTTCACTAATGATTATCTGCTGGGTCAGGAAAATGAATGTATAGAGCATTGAAAATCTTTCTTCCTTCCTCTGAGATGGTTGGCCTTGCGAATGTTATCAGAGATAAAGCACAGCTGCTAAAAGTAATGTTGCGAGAAGAACAAAGTATAATATTACAAGACTGAACTGACTATTGTATTCGAGCAGGACTGAAACCTTGAAAGAATAACATTTACAGAAAGACATTATAACTGACCAGGTGCTTTGCAAGGCTGTATTATTCTCATGGGAAAACTTTTAAAAAGTATAACATCAGCTTTTTCTTATGAATAGAATATTGTAGACTATAGTGATGTAGGTGCCCTGTGACTGACCACGTCAGTAAGGTGGGCACAGCTTGAATGTATGATTATAAAATGAAGAACACTTCCTGATTCATGCCAGACAAAACTCTATACTTGTATTGTATGGTATTTTGCCTCCTGGTGTACACTAGTAAAGTTTTTTGCATCTGAGCCTTTTGTGTTGTCCTAATTTGTTTTTACTTAACAGTTTGGTCCATTCTTTGACCAGAAACCCTCAACAGCTACAGATCAGAGTGTACCGGTGGTCGAATACTGCACAGAAGAAGCTACCGAAACGGTTCTTCTTGAAGCATAAAGACCTCCGACTGAATTGTCGTCTTGAGAGGCTGGTCACTTTTCTGATCTGTTGCCGAAGAGCGGTCTCAAACTGGTTGACCCAAGAGGCTCAGGTAGGAAGATTTTTGCCTTTTTTTCTGTTTTAGATCAGGGACTAGGTTACAGTAAATGTTATTGTCATAGATTTGTTGTGCAGATCAGGGACATAAGATATTACTGTATATTTTGTCATAGATCAGGGAAACAGAATAAGGTAGGCAGTTATTCTAGATAAACTGTGTAAGGAACAAAGATACCACATGGTAAAAAAGGGTTACGTAACATTTTTCTTTTGACATGGGAAATCAGTGCACTAAAAAATCACGAGATCTGCCCCTAACTGATGACGCAAAATATATGCAATTACAACGAGCAGATAATGTAAGGTATTATACAAAATGGGTTAACAAATACGAATTTGACGGTAAATTAAATAGAATTTCGTTAGTTAAACATTTAAAACAACTTAAATCTGACGCAGAAGGTCAGGCAAAGAAACAACGACAATTAGGCATTCCTCAGGCACACAGGTGGATTGAGGAAGTGAACCGAAGGGAACAGAAACTTAAAAATGCGAAAGCATTATTTTTAGACAAAGAGGATAATAATACAGTAATAGCGACGGCCCCTCCCCCTCCGCCCCCTCCAATACCTTTTTTAGGATATGAAGCAGGAGGACAGGCTAGTCCACCTCCATGTTATCCTGAAGTTGCAGGAACATTAAAACCGTTTGTTAGAGAACCTATTGAAACTAGGTCCCGGACACGTAAAACACTTAGGGATACATATTTATATCAAATAGGGAGAGACTCACTAGAAGAGAGTGAAGAAATCTGTCCACTAATCGAGGTACCAAACCCTCAGGCAGGACAGGAAGGGCAGGACCCAACTCTCCTAGTGTATAGACCATGGACACTGGAAGATATTCGGAAAGCTACAAAGGGAATCCCTCATCCAAAAATTAATTACACAAAGTTTTTACAAGATTTACATGGTATGAGACTAAGTTACCATTTGAATGGGGAAGAAGTAGAAAGGGTAGTTAGACAGATTTTGGGTCCAGACTGGCACATGATTTGTGGCACCTGGAACTCTCGTGACGCACAACTTAAACCACTCCTACATAGTGACGCAGAATTAGACACCAGAGTAAAAGGTCTTACAGACCGAATTTCTGAGAAATGGAAACCTAGAGCAGATTGGACTTGCATTAATCAATGCATACAACAAGATAATGAAACTGTAGATGGGTACTATAGTAGATTATTGGAATGTTTCAATAACCTTAGTGGTATGGCTATTCCTGAAAGTCAGACGAAAGATAGCTCATATGAACAGCAACTGAAAAATGCATTTTTGAAAGGTTGCATTGCACCTATTCGTAGCTTCATTATGAAGCATATAATAGATCATCGAAGAAGTAGGCTACACACCTTACTTGAGTATGCTAGACATGCTGAAAGGCATTTTAATAGTAAAAAGAAAAAGAAGACACAGGTCTTCACAGCAGAAGATGGAGCGGAAGTCTTCGTTGTACAGGGGGGTAAAAAAGGTAAGAAAAATACTCAGGGTAATAACCAATCTGACAAAAGGTCAGAGGATTTTGAAGAGAGAAAAAAGAAAGGTGAGTGCTTTAAGTGCGGTAAAAAAGGACATTTAGCAAGGGATTGCAGGCTAAATAAAAAGGCGACTACAGAAGATAAAGACAAAGGTGATGAGGACTGACTATATGATAGCGATGACAATCAAAAATCATCAGGAAAGGTTAACAAATAAAGGACAAATGTAAATGTAGTAGAAGGAACAGAGGAAGTGAAAGCAGATGTAGAGGATGAAGAAAGTGAAGTTTTAGACTTAGCATTATTGAGCTTGGAGCTCTATTTAGCAGACACAAAACCGGAAGTTACACTTCTGGTGGAAGGAAGGGAAGTGAAATTCTTGTGTGACTCAGGAGCGTCTCGAACTTTGATACACCCTTCAAAGTTACCAGAGCATTCTGAATCGCCTGACTATATATTAGTGAAAGCAGCAAATGGACAGCTATATAGGGAGCCACTCTCCCATGATATAGCAATAACTGACCCAGTTTCAGGTATGACTCAGAAAAGTAAAATTGTAGTTTCTGCAAAATGTCCAGTAAACTTACTGGGAAGAGACCTTATGCAGATATTTGGCATAGCAGTAGTTCCTACTATGCAGGGTATGGAAGCACAAAGACAAATGGATACTTTTGTGGTGCGATCGGAGGGTAAAGCCTTTTACTGGTACAGCCAGGACCTAGTTACGACTGGTCCAGGGGCAATAACCGAGGAACTGATGAATGTAGCCATCAGTAAGGTCCCCACCCTTGACACCAACCAAGAGCATTTGTTACATTGTACTCTATACTACTGTAGCATGCCAGGACCTGATAAGGAATATGAGCAAGAGTTGTTCAAAAATCCCGCTAACAGATTAATATTACGAACCTTATATTGGGATACTGAGGGAAACAGTGTAGTAAGCTGTTCATTACCTCAGGAATTCATGAAACTGTACAAATCTAATAGACTGCCACATGTCAGCTTGACAAAGAGCAAGGATGTGAGATGGGCAGATTTAGGAGAAAAAGTAACAAAATGGGAAAAACAAACTGATTTAGAATTATCAGAACAGGAAGTACAAAAACAGAAATTGAATTGGCTAACACAGACACGTCCAGCTGTACACTTACAACATAGTGAAGACAGCTTATTAGCATTCTTGTTAGAAGAAGAAGAAAAAGCCTTGTGCGATATACCAAACATTCTTTGGTCAACAGGTAAATCAGATGTAGGACTTATTCGAACAGCAGGACCAGTAACCATTACACCTAAACCGGTATTTAGACCACAAAAACGACAATACCCCTTGAGGAAGGATGCAGAGCAGGGAATCAAGCCTATAATAGCAGCATTACTCAAGGAAGGAGTACTGGTAGAATCTCTAGATTCACCATGTAATACCCCTCTATTTCCTGTTAAAAAAGCAAACGGGGAATGGCGGATGGTACAGGATTTACAAGCCGTAAACAATGCGATAATACCCAGAGCACCTACGGTGCCAGATCCACACACTTTGTTGAACGATTTGAAGCCACAACAGAAATATTTTACTGTGGTAGATATAAGCAATGCTTTCTTTTCAATACCTATACATCCTGATAGCCAGTATTGGTTTGCATTTACATTCCAGGGTAAAAGATATACCTATACTCGGCTACCGCAGGGATATTGTGAAAGTCCAACGATATTTGCACAAGAAATGGCTAGTAACCTGGCAGGATTTACTCCACCAGGAGGTAGTCAGATTCTACTTTATGTAGATGACATCTTGCTAGCAGCCCCCACCCAACAGCAATGCAGGGAAGATACAATAGCATTATTGAAATTTTTAGCAGCACAAGGACACAAAGTAAACAAAAGTAAGTTACAACTTTGGAGAAAACATGTTAGATACCTAGGATATGTAATATCCAAAGAAGGTAGAATACTAGACGAAGATAGAAAAACAGTGATTTTACAGGCACCTAAACCAACAACCAAGAAGGAAATGATGTCCTTCTTGGGAACGACTAATTTTTGTCGAAGTTGGATATCGAACTATGCTTTAGAATCTGCTCCATTGGCTGATTTAATATATAAAACACCAATGGCAGCACAAGATGTATTACAATGGACACCTGAAGCAGAAACAGCTTTCTGCAGACTAAAACAATTGATAGCTTCATCATTAGTTTTAGGACTTCCAAATTACCACAAAAGATTTTTTCAAACCGTAGATTGTAAACAAGGATACATGACGTCAGTTCTGATGCGACAGCATGGGAGTAAGCAACGCCCCATAGCTTATTATTCCTCACAGTTAGATCCAGTGGCACGATCATTGCCTCACTGTGTGCAAGCAGTAGTCGCAGCTGCAATGGCAGTACAGGCTTCGGCCTCAGTGGTGTTATTCCACCCTCTCACTCTGAGAGTGCCTCATGCAGTCGCGATAATTTTACTGCAAGAAAAAATAGCATATCTATCTCCTGCTAGACATCTTTCTTGTATGACCATACTGCTGAGCCAATCTCATATGGTAATTGAACGTTGTACATTAAATCCATCAACGTTACTTCCGACTCCTGTGGATGGCACACCACACAGTTGCCTGCAGGAAATTGAGCAAATAACTTTGCCCAGACAAGACCTCACTGATATGCCCTTGGATGATGCCGAGGTGACATTTTATGTGGACGGTTCATGCAGAAAGGATCCTACGGGGAAGAATCTAGTAGGATATGCAGTAGTCACAGATACAGAGATTTTAGAAGCCCAACCCTTACAGCATAACCTGTCTGCTCAAGCAGCAGAATTGATAGCCTTAACACGGGCTTGCACTCTAGCGAAAGACAAATGTGTAAACATATATACTGACAGTCAGTATGCTTTCTCTACAGTGCATGTTTTTGCGCAACAATGGAAAAATAGGGGAATGATAACATCTACTGGCAAACCGATTAATCATGCGCAACTTATTTTGAACTTATTAGATTCTATTCAGTTACCTACCAAAGTAGCTATTTGTAAATGTGTAGCTCATACAAAACAACAGGATTTGATTTCAAAAGGTAATGCATGAGCTGATGCAGCTGCAAAGCAAGCAGCTTCAGACTCAGAAACTTTACTTTTGAATGAGGAATTACAACCCTCTGAGATTTTAGATTTAGAAATGTTAAAAACAATGCAGACATTGACTACAAAAGCTGAGAAACAGAAATGGGAAAGACGAGGTGCAATCCTCGAAAATGGACTGTACATCTCCAAGGAGAAAAAGCCAATATTGCCATCTAATTTATTTAGATATGCAGCTTTGTTGAGCCATGGGCAGAGCCATGTCTCAACAGGGGGGATGGTACAGTTAGTAAATCGAATATTCCAAACATATGGATTCACGAACTTTACACAAAAATTTTGTGCAGCTTGTCATATTTGTAACAAACATCATGCACAAGGAGCATTCAAACCCAAGCAAGGGAGTTTTCCTATACCACCATATCCGTTCCATACTATCTGTATGGATTTCATAGAACTGAGCAAATGTGAAGGGAAAAAATACTGTTTAGTAATTATAGACATGTTTTCCAAATGGGTAGAAGCTTTTCCTACTAAAAATCCAGATGCAGCAACAGTGGCAAAAGCCCTAATAAAAGAAATAATCTGCAAACTACCCTTTTGACTACTGTGCTCCACAGGGCTTCATACTCTTCCCTCATCTGTTAACTATGTTAATTATGTAAAGGCGTCTTCTGGGAGATGTTACTTGAGTGACAAGTTTGCAAAACTATTTTTATACTACATTTATGACATGTAGTTATGCTTCATGTTCCCTCAGGAGTCCATATTATCCATTAATCATTTCAGTAAAGACATTCAATGCCTCCATTCCTGAATAGTTGAGAACTGGCTTAAACTCAATGCATCAGAGATGCTGGTTATGGCTATACATGCCACTCTTACAGAAATTTCAGAGTCAGTTTTGTCTCCCAAGATAATCTACAATGGAAATAGTCTGCAATTCCTATCTGAGGTGCACATTCTGTGGGTCAGTATTTATTCTAAAAAAGCAAATGCAAAAGGACCAGGTCTTAGTTGATGTCAAATCTCCTTTTTTCATCTCAGGAACATTGCCATCCTTAAGTATTGCATTCCATCTTCAAATCTTCCTATTGTGTCACATGCCCTCATTTATTTCTATCTGGATTTGACTAACTACAGCTTGTACAAAATTTCATAGCCTGGCTACATACTGATGTGTCTAGATGCCACCATATTACACCAGTTCTGCAGAGATTACATTGGCTTCCAACCAAGAAATGGATCATCATAAAGTTCTTGTCTTGTGTCATATATAAAGTTCCTGTCCTAGTATATCTATCCCTTCATGGCTTGGATCCCACCCAGCTGCAAGATCATTTGACTTCATACTAGTCAGCTTGATTCCAGTATTTTGCCTCACAGGGACTGTTAGTTGTTTGGGTGAAGTGAACCAAATCTTCCAAGGATTAGGAATTTGCATGTCAAGATCCATAACTCAGGAAGTGACTACCTGGTTAGCTGACAGGCTCTACAATACTGGGTAGATTCAAGCACTATTTGAAGATATAACAAACACTACTATTCCATTGTAAAACATAATATTATTTATTTATTTTATTTATTTATTACAGTTTGATGACCGAGATAGTCCACTGGACCTGGAAGAGCCTGTTTTCAGTGGAGGTCCGGGGAGAAAAGCTCCACAGGATATAGACAATTTTACAATAGTTATAAAAGAGTAAATAAAGTAGTAGAACAAAAAAAAAGCTATAACTATTTGATTTAGCATACACCCAACTTACTGCTTTGATTCCTTTTTCTTTTATTGAAACATCATCATTCCAGATGATCCATGTTTTAAATGTACTTATTTATCTTATTGATTCATTTTTGTTGTTTTATTTTTATGCCATTTTACTTTCTAGCATTAGTAGTATTACTGCACTAATTATTATTTTGTGTCACTATCTTCCATATTTTGTTTGTGTGGTACTAGCACTTAAGTACTTAAACCTAGAGAAGAAACTGAAGTTAACGTTATACTAATTCTTTGAGGTCCAATGAACTGAAATGGTCCTGTTTGGTGGACAGCTTCATATCATTTAATGTCAAAGGCTCACAAGCAGTGATAACTAGTATCCTCAAAAGCAAGGTCGGCAAATGAAAGAAACAGAATGGGCAGGAATATCTTAATGGGTGAGGCTATATTATACCAGCATCAGCTTTGAGCACAGTTACAGCTTTATATAATTGTTGATACACTATTGTGCCTGAAAAAATAGACTTCAAGCAGAAGTCTTCCTTTCAGAAAAAAAGAGTTTATTTGAGATATAGGAGGTGGTTACAAGTGTTTTATGGACAGTATATACCCCAGACATATGTTTTTGAGCAAATAAAAATAATGATGACATTAATGTATTTCATTTTGCTTCCTCCCAAACACATGCTAGACATACTAAGCTAGATCAATAACTGTTTAACTGTGATCAAATGACAACAGAGACCAATCATGTTCATCTGCAGCCTACTGGTGTACTCATGAATTACAGTCACTTGAATGACTGCATACACTTCAGATGTTTAATTATAATCAGAAGAATGAATAAATAAATACATATGTAATGATCATGGTAATGCATTTCAGCTCACTGTACTCAGACACATACAGTGCAATCCACTGCATCGTCTATTGTACACAAACACATAAATACATACATACATTCATGTGTGCTCACCAGTTAAGCTACTTTATTTTTTATTTTATTTTTTTTTAATTATTTAACATTTGTTGACCGGGAAAGTCTGACTAGGTTCCACAGATCCTGTTTTTAGTGGAGGCCCGCGGAGAAATGCTCCAGAAGCATGATTTAGAATATGTGAGGAAACCGGAGTACCTGGAGGAAACTCACGTGAACGCAGGGAGAACATGCAAACTCCACACAGAAGGCACCCCAGCCGAGAATCGAACCAGAGAACCTCTTGCTTACATAATGGCCATAGGAATTTGTTTCAGATCATTGATGTCACACACACATACAGTAAAACCTGTTTCAATCACCACACATGCA
Source organism: Protopterus annectens (assembly GCF_019279795.1). Taxonomy (NCBI): domain Eukaryota; kingdom Metazoa; phylum Chordata; order Ceratodontiformes; family Protopteridae; genus Protopterus; species Protopterus annectens. The sequence goes on along the minus strand of NC_056731.1, from coordinate 874,157,490 downwards.
TACACACTGACATATACTTGCTCAGTAATTACTGCAACTTTATTGATTATGTACACCTCATGCATCTGATTGTAATCAAATTAATGAATAAATGAATAATGACCATTGTAATGTATTTCTTCTTGGTGCTATCAGACACATAAAGTGCACTCCATTACAATACCCCTTCCACAACCATATCAGTTTTATCCACTTTACTGACTGCGCATAAGCCAGATGAACAACTGGGAGCAAACAGATGAATTAATTGACAATGTCCACACTACTGTATTTCAGCTGGTTGCTTTCAGTCACATGCAGTGAAACCAATTACAACACCCCATACACAAATACACACACAGATATCCCCCAACAGCTGCCACTTTATTGACTGAATATACATCAGATGTCTGATTGTGGTCAAATGAATGAATTAATAAATAATGGACACTGCAATAACTTATTTCAGCATGTTGTTGCTAATGCCACACAATGAAATCCATTGCAGACCTCTGTACACACACACACACACACACACACACACACACACACACACACACACACACACACACACACACACACACACACACACACACACACACACACACACATTACATTATTTTATTATGTATAAAAGAAAATATTGCCTGTCTGTCAGTGGGATTGGCACTGTTAAGCAGAAGAATACAAATATTGTCCTTAACATGAAGTTCATATCACATGGCACACTAGAACATTATTTAATAACACAAACTTATAAAGCAAAAAAAAAAACACATCTTTCATGGTTGTACCATCAGAGTCTATTTACAAAAATGTTGTCACTATTCAGTTAGACTTCTCAGGCACCTGTTCTCTGAGATGCCTGTTCTAAAGGGAAACTGCCTCTTCCTGCTTTGTCTAGCAATCCATTTAGTCCCCATTGAAGTGCCATTGCCTGTCTTTCATAATAAAGGGAAGGAGAACCTGTAGTAAGGTAGATCACCTTGCTTAATATGAAACCACAAGGCAAATGCAGCAAAACCTTCTACCAAAACCAAAAAAAAAAAAAAAATCACTGAAAAAGATCACACTCATATTCCATAGCTCAACTCATATTTTAATAACAATTTGAGTACTTTAATTCTTTTATAACCAGACTTCTTCAAAACTAAAATTTACCACGTCAGTCGTTCGTTATATTTGGTGTTACCAAGATACATGATCAAATATGAAAAAGATCAGCAGGCATTTAATTATACTAAGGTGTTTGTTGCTACTATAAAGTGCCATGGAAATGTGAAAATCAAAATGTAATAACATTAAAAACTATATAAAATATAGACAATATTTGGATGAAGTTAAATACTATTAATTTTCTACCTTTAATTTTAAAACACAAATTAATGAAATGTTTTTATTGATTTCAGGGGTGTTATTTGCCAATAATCTAAGTTGTCAACGTAATTCCTAATTCCTTATACTCCAAAGTCTCACAAACACAGACACTGTACTGTTACAATAACTTATTAGAGCAGTCATCTGATGTATCGGTTGTTGTAACTCTGGACAAATGAAATCACCATGTCTTTGTAGAAACTTATTTCAACAGCCATTAATATTATCAGATGTTGTACCATTGCCTAAAGGTGGTCATTATGTTACCTTGTAATGTGATTACAGCAGACAGGTGATGCATTGGCCAGTACACACCTACACAGACCTTGTAATTACGTAACTGGCATTTTACTACAGCAGCCATAAAACATATTAACCAGTATATCCCTGAAGAAATGCAGTCTTTATTTCAGTGTGTTTGCTTATTTCACTAGCCATCTGAAACACCCCTTGACAAATGCAGCCACTGCATAACTGCAGTAAATAATTATGTTAGCCATCTGATATATTAATAGTACGCATCTCAGGCTGCATATAATGACAGCAGTTTTGCAAAACAAAGACAACAGAAAAAAAACAGGAAGATAATTGACAAGATAAAGGCACACAACTAAAATCAGATAATTTAGGAGATATATGACAAATAAGCAATCTCCAATAAATGAGTAGACAAGCAGACAGTACAACATTTGAAGCTGATTTACACTTTAAGAAATCTATGTTTAGAAAGGGACTTTTCTCAAAAAGGTTTACCTGGAAGAAAAATAGTTGTAATAGGCAACATATCAGTGGTTGTCATAATCCTTCAGTTAAACTAATCTGACACTTGTGTCATAATTCATATATACACACTCTAGTTATTCTAGTTATGAGACAAAGTAAGGTACTGAGCAAATAACTAGAGAGGGAAAGGTAATAGAATGGGAAGAGGCCAAGAATTTATTTGGACTGCAGGTTAGAGATTGTCTTCCCTGTCAAGGATTGATATCAGAGTATAGACAAAGAGAAAGAAATAGGGGGATCCTAAATAAACGACTAGCACTGGTAGAGTTTTTAATAGAATCTAGAACAGAAGCTGCCATTAAAAAAGGAACAATTAGTAAAGCATATGAAATATTGCATGATAATTATAAGTATCAATCACGGGAGCTTAGAAAGGATTGGGAAGAGAGACTGAATAATGAATTCACAAAGAGACAATGAGGGGATATATGTATATCTCGCAAATATGCAACAAAGTCTAGAAGATTTAGGATTTTTGCCTGGAAATGTTTACATAGCTATTTTTATACCCCAAGTAGACTCTAAAGAATTTTTCCTCAGGTGGATAGCAAATGTTGGAGATGTGAAAGGCAAGAAAGAGATGGCTGGGAACATATTTTTTGGGAGTGTAATGAGCTAGCCGACTTTTGAGATTCTCTGCAAACTGCTCTGCCGGAGATAGTAGGTGAGTGGATTGGATCAACTGGGGAGATTATTTTTTTGAGCTATGATACAAAATCAGAATTGCCTAGGCATAGTAAAGCCTTGCTGAGTCTATGGTGGCTGCCAAAAAAGCAATTACTAGAAAAGGGAAATCAAAGTCTAGACCAACTTTACTAGAAGTATGGATATAGTAACAGAAATAAAACAACTGGAACTGGGATCTTTAGAAAAAGGATGGAGCAAACTACATAGAAAAAAAACTGGGAATTGTACGAACAATATATGCAGAGAAGGAACAAGGTTTAGGAGGCAGGATTTGAATGAGATATATAATGCTTAACTGACAATGGCTGGATAGATTGTAAGTGATATATAATGTTTGCAACTACAGTTGTTTCAATGGTGTTTGTGATGTATAATGTTTGCTACTAAAGTGGTGTCATTGTTGTTTGTTTTTCATTTATATAAATGTAATATTTCCTGTGTCATACGTGATAATTTAAAAAAGATGTTTATTGAAATAAAAGTAAGGCATTGAGGAGTGTAGGCTTTGCTTCCTAACTAGATCCTAATATGCAAGACATCAATAGTATGAAGTGATCCAAATAACTTTGTTGGTAATGCTCTAAGCAAAAATCCTTCTATTATGTACTTTACATCATAGATCTTAATTAGAGTTCTACATTAAGGCCACATGAATAAGCATGTAGGTGATTTGGCTATCTCTTTCTTTTGACATTATAGACTTGACCATTTACAAAAAGATTGCTCACCTAAACCTCACTGTCTTTGCTATTTTTGCTCCCTGACTAGAAAGGGTTATGTCTCCAAGATAGCTTGAGATGTTCTCAGGAACTACAACTGATAATATACTGTAATACACATCTAAAATATCTTTACATTTTTCTCCAAGCTGCAAAGGTAAAAGAGCAACTGCATCTGGAATTTTAATAAACAAAAATTATTTTAATAACATTTATGCCACATACTTTAATAGAGGGCATACATCAATTTCTTCAGAAGAACTTCTCCTCCCTTTCTCTATAAGCAAGAAATGGAATTCCCTTCCTTCCACCCTAAGAACTATACCAAACTCAGACAACTTTAAATCCTAACTTTTCAAACACCTCTCCACTATATGGAGATGTACCTGCCATCAGGTTTCCTCACAGGTTCCTAACCTCTCTAAATTTCCTATAATTACTTCACCATGAGTGTGTCTAAGCTCTCCACAATTCCAAGAGGTACTTATCACACAACACAACTGCGTAAATATTGTAAATAGCATCATACTTTAAATGAGTGCATGTAAAGTGTTTTCTACCCTTATTTTATTGCTGTTTCTTAGAGTGTTTGCTTAAATGTATCTGTATAAACCTCTGAACACCCTTAAGCTATTTTGTTTGACTATGTGTTACACTGTGCATATTTTGTAACTGTCCTATACTATGTATCTCTCTGTATGTCCTATATGATGTATCGATGATCTCTTATATTTGTACTGTATTATGTTTACTGGAGCTTTTCTCCCCGAGCCTCCACTGAAAACAGGTCCTTTGGGCCCAGTGGACTTCCCTGGTAATCAAACTGGAAATAAATAAAATAAATAAATAAAGTATATGGTATTTTTAGACACAGTGTCATAAAAATAGTACAACTCTTAAGATTTTTACATGTGGCAGAATTGATTACTACATCTTTTGTATACTTGTATACTTTTTAGCTATTGTTTAACAGCATATTAAAAGTACAGATACACAGCACTGAAAAGGTGCACCCAGGTTTAACATGAAAAAAATACAACCTAGTATATTTTACATTTCTTCCCTTTGTATACAGATTTGTACTGTCTATCTCCACCAACGGGAATCGCAATATTCGCTTACAACCTACTTCTGACTTATAATCATTATGCTGTACCAAATTAATTTCATTATGTGCTTCTTCAGACTCTTTGCTGCAAATCCTTCTGATAACCCCTCCATTTTTTGATGACCTGACAACTTTTATCCATTTTACATCCTACCCTATCTCCATCTGTTAGAAGGTTAACACTTCTCATTCCTTTTGGAACTCTAACCCTGATAATGTCTGTTTATTTTCTAACTCCTGGCAACTTTTTTGTTTTACTACTGAAATCATCATTCTCCATTCCTATTTATCTATCAATTAAATGATTGTCTTTCCCTTTCCTCACTCACAGCAAAGTTCCCAAGTGACTTCTATCTTTTCCTTAGAATTCTCTTCCATTCCATCTGTGCCTGTCTCCACTGTGTTCTATCCCAATCATACTTCAAAAGCATGGGATTCATGCCTGCCCATTCTTTTTTAAATGTCTACCATCTTCCATACATCCTCATTTCTTCTTTCTTCTTCCTGTCATATGTCACAAACCACCTGAGCAATATCTGTAGCTGTTGTTTCTACAGGCATGTCTTTTCTTTGGTGCCATACACCTCCCCAATGCATTTCATGAACTTTCCTTCTGAATTACTGTACTCATCTGCCTTCATCCTTTTCCATTTCCTCTCTTCCCATTAGGCCTCATTTTTTTATGCCCACATATATCATTCACTATTTGGTATCTAATGCCATTTATGTCAATGTGCTTCTTTCCTTCATTGTTTCTATCTTGTGTACTCCTCTTTACCATCATTGCCCCCAAAACTGTTCATAGGTCTTCCACTCCTGATATTACGTTTCATAAAGTAATGGAAGGGTCAAAACCTTACATTGTCTTATCACACTGCTTCAAGCAACTAAGCCTCCTTATATATTCATTTAACTTCCAAAGCTTTTGGCCATTAATCCTATTTTTCTTCCCAATCCTTTTTTTCCAGGATGTATTCACCTCTGTGGTACCCATACATTTACATCCTCACGGGCTCAAGCCTGTTTTGCTCTGTTGTTACAGGTCTTCCCATGTCTACCCAAAGATATTCTACTTCCTGTACTTCTACAGCTTCCCCTTTCCTGCTTACTGTCTCCTTTAAATCATCCTTCACATCTGTACTCTGCCATCCCTTCCTTTATCACCCAACCACTTATTCACTGCAGGATATTAAATGTCATCGTGTTTCTTGGGAAATGCAGTAGACCTAGGCCGCACAACCTCCAATGTAACCTTAGCACCTCTTTTGGTATTCTTCATCCTCTGGGTCTCACTGCTTGCTTTTCTTTCTCTTTGCGCATTCATATCAACCTTGTATCAGCCAGGACAATCATAATATTTCTTATCACATGCAAGATTAAGCACATTGCTATTCATTTAATCATATTAACCTGACCTAACACAAAAGTCATCTTCATATTTTCTTTTTCAAAATTTTCTTTTTTTCAAAATTTCCAGGTTCCCAAACTTTGTATGTGCTACTGAATAGGCCAGCTTTATACTTAAATAATTTGGGTACTAATATCTTCTTATCCCTATCCTAAGATCTCCTTATTTCCTAATCTCACCAGCATCATTGCCCTCTTGTAACAATGTGATCCATTTATCATTCCAAACTTCTCAGGAATCACTGATAAATCCACAAACTTTCTTTCAATTCTTTCTGTCATCAGTACACAACCATCTGTAGAGATAAAGAACCTTATTTTTCTTGAGCTTTCTGATCCTGTTCACCCCTAGTCTTAACTGCACTGACAACTTTTCATTAATGATAAAGAGGCTGGTAGGGAGCAGGCAACATTATAACATTCATTTCCATAAATCTACTTCCTCTGTTACTCCCATGTGTCCTGTTTGCAATATCCTTGAAATGATTGTTCCTGTAATGGGCTTCAGTTCACTGTCACAAAACAATTCCCAAATTTCCTTTAATTTAACTACATCCAGAAAGAAAAAAAGCACCGTACAGACATAGCTTTTAGATAAAATGAATCCTTCCATCCTCTCTCTTCTGATGATATAGTCTTCAGGTGAAATGCAATAATACCCACCAATTATTTAATCTATCATTCACAAAACATATTTTCTGTCATTTTATAACATGCATTATAATGAGGGGACAGGTGATCCACTGTGGCGACCCCTAACTGGGTTAAGCTGAAAGAAGAAGAAGATAATTCTATCCAATATGATTGCCAGTATCATTTATTATCTATACTTTTCAGTCATATTCAGTAACATTTTTTAAGCTTAACTATAATTCACAATTTTCTAGTAAAACCAACACACCATCTAGCCATATTTCAGGAGATATAGGCCCATCTTGGATCTCTGTCTTCTTAAATTCTTTTGTCAGACCTTTAACCACTCATTTTCCTTCTCACATATAATATTCAAAAGAGAATCCATTGGGAAGCTACTATTTACTGCTAACAGTTGCCTTGTGTCTTTCCTAGCCTCCTCTCCCTCTGTCTTTCCATCTTGACTCAGTATTTAATTTTTCTCTGCCTATAAGCCTCGGTACCAGTTGCCTACCTCCATCCCCTCTAATCCTTCTTACAGCTGCTGGTAACATTCCATAACTTCTATCTTGTCTCTTTATGCATTATCTGTCACCTTTGCAATCATCTCCCTTATTTATTTTAATATCCCACTCATTCTCCACTGTTTAAACTTTTTATCCAGCTGCTTCCTCATCACCTCTCATTTTGCTAACAAATAATTCTTCTCCCATATGTTCTCCACCTATTTTTCTATCATTATCAGAATATCCCTTTCACAACACAATTTCAGCTCTTTTCTTAAATCATTCATGTCTGAGATTTATCCTCCCATTCCCATTCTGTTTTTTCAGTAACTTCTTCTCTATCTTTATCCCCTTAACCTTTCTTTATCTTCCTCACTCATTATCTGTCACCTGTAATCACCAATTTAAAGCCATTTCACAGCTCCCCTCTAAGCTATCTCTTCATCCTCTTTCCTTCTACATGACACAGGCCACTCTTTGCCTGAATTTCCTCACCTCTGTGTACCCTTTCTACTCATAGCTCATCCATTTATCTGATTCTCCATTTTTTAGTATCCAGTTTTCAGACCCCAATGATAGGAGTAGAGGAGCATGGTCCTAATATTTACCACTTTTATTTTATCCTGCTTGCACCCTCTGGCTGAAATATTTCCAGTTTTACTGTACTTCATTAAATTGTCACTCATGAAGTTGTATTCCTTAATGGCCTATACATTGTTTTTTATTAATCACGACATTCTGTCTTCCATATATTGGTTTAGCTGTTTACTCATCTTGTTCTGATGTTACTGCTTCCTATATATCCTATAGTTTGCTGGTTCTAGGGTCACGTGTGTCATTTGGTACAAGGATTATATTATTAATTATTATTTGTAAGTATGGTGTGTCTTTAGACTCTTTTTCTCTATGACTGATGCTACATGGGTAAGGGTTAACACATTATATATAGGTGGACAATTTAGTGTAGTTAAGCATTGCAATATTTTCCTATTAATTCAACATCTATGTTTCCCTTCCACCTTCTTCAGCTTTTGAATAAACCTGTATGGAACCACTTGTCATCTTGATATCTATTTACATACCCTACCTTCTGTACGGCATTCTGATCTTTCCTATTGTATTATCCATCTATCTTCTCCACGTCTCTTTACTTCTTCAACAAGTCTTTGCATCCAATTCTTAAATAACATTATCAATCTCCTTTTGGCTTCACTGTACTTTACGATGTTTCAGCATTTTTGTAAAGTCTCCACTCCTTAATTTTCTCCATATTTTATCTTAGAATTTCTCTCGTGAAACAATACCATATCCTCTCCTTCTCCTATTAACTTCTAAAATACTTTTTTGCATTTCATAACATGTAAAAGGCCTCAGATGCTGCAAGCCACCACACTTCTGCTCCCCATTTCCAGCGATATCCCTTGTGTTGGGCACTCTTCCAGTACTTATCTCAATCCACCCAACTCTTCATTCATAACCAGTCCCTGTGCTCTCCATGGCAAGCTGAATCCAAATTGGTCTTCTGGAAAATATCTTCACCCAGACCACTCCTACTTTCTCTGTCAATAGCCTAATGGCATCATCTGAGTACTAGATAGTGACTGCTAGATTTGTTGCTTCCCAAAGGTTCCAGTAATTAAGAGCTGCTTTATAATCTTCATCTCCCTCTCTCTATTTCATTTTTCCTTCCTTACCTCCTCTCTACCTTGCCCTGTATTGTCCTCCAGCTGTCATAACCATCTATTAACTACTGTTAATAACTGTATCATTAACATTTGAGCAATTTTCACTTCAGGTAAGAGCAATTAACTTATAGTGCTAACATCACAGCAATAGTTAAGAAACACTAACTGAAACTGTAATAAAATAAACAAGAATAATTGCACTCCTTCGAAACACATACATCAATCCAGTCCTCTGATCTTCAGAGTGAGACTCCATCATCTTTTATCTTCCAGCTTCCTTCCCTTCACAGTATGACCCTTGCCTAAAGTTCTTGCTCTTTGATTGTGACTGTATTTTGTTACCCTTAATGTAAGCCTTCCCATTTCCTTAATCTACTCTCTAATAAAGTTGTCAATCATTGACAGTCATGGTCCACTGAGATCATTGCACCATCCTGATAAATGGATAGATAAATATATAGATAGATAGATAGAGAGATATTTTGAAAGCCTTGATTGTTCTGAATACATGTCCCAGGTGTTGCAGTTCTGTAATAATGCTGTCTCATTGGGTAGAACCACATTGCTTTGAATTAATTCCCTTATTGCACTTTTGGAGCAGTTGGGAAGGTGCACAATGCCTCCGTCCATCTGTTAATTGTGTTTTGTAACAGTCTATGAGTAGGTGCAAAGAAATAACTTATGCCATGCCATGGCACAGGGGCAGTATATGCCTATTAGTCTTCATTTGAAGTTTAGGCCATTCCCTGCCTCCTACCATTAAGAGGAAGACATCTTCCCTTTTCCCTAATAGTATCTACTTTTCCTACTTTTTGTTCCTTCTCCTCACCTTTGCATCTGCATTTTTCATTACTCATTGCAATATTCTCCTGCTCCAATATGGACCAGTCATAACAGACAGTCAAAACAGCATGCTTCTAACCACTACCAGACCTTCTGAGTCCGCATACTTAACGAGTCTTGAACATCTGGCTAGACCATTTATATTAAGATGTTGCATCTTTTTGACAGCATAAAATACTTGAGGCATGTTGACTTGTTTTCAAAAGCTGTAACCTCTCATCAGTCTCTATCGCACAGCCTGTGATGTACTCTCTGTGATAACAAGTTAGGGTGGCATTGACAAACTTCTAGAAATTGTAGTGTGTTAGGTACAAACCACACTAACAGGATGGATCATTTCCTTCATTCAGTCAGAAATCCATTGTTTAATTGCACGGATGCTGATTGCAAGTAATGGCAGATCTCAAGCTGTGGTATCTAGAGATCTTATCAAGTATACAGAGGAAGCAACAGAGGCATGGTTATTGAATAAGCCAGGAAGGATAGTGGATTCCTTGGAAATTGTCAAGGCATCTACTGCAATGCAAAACGTCATATATTGTGGACAGATGATTATCTGACATTTAAACCTACCTATCCCATCGCAAGCATCTCATCATTAACTTAGATCTCAAGGATTTTTTCTTTATCTATTTTAAAAGGAGGGGAAACACCAACATCTTAGAAGAAAGCTATGGTTGCTATGTTACTAAGACAATAAAGACCCATCAAACATAACTTCATATTGTCCTATTTCAATTTTAAACCATGATTATAAAGTGTTTATGTCTATAGTAATTAAAAGAATGGCAATGGTGTTGCCAAAATTGTTAGATATAGACCCGTGTGGTTTTATAGAGGGGAGGAAAACATTTGACAGCATTAATAGAACAATGATGATCCACAGGGAAGCAGAATGCAAGAAATTACTGCTGTTGCTGGTGGGCCTTGATGCAGAGAAATTAGTTGACAGAGTAAGCTGGGATTTCATGAACAGGACAATGGAAGCATTTGCCTTCCCTGATACAATAATAAGGTCAATTAGAAGGATATATGAAGGATCAGAGGCAAGAAATGAAGTGGAGAGATTCCTCTCTGAAAAGTTGTGTCTGAACAGAGGAATCAGGCAGGGGTGTCCTCATTCCCCTTTGTTATTTGAGTTATATATACAAGACACTGGCAAAGAAAATAAGTGAATCAGAAATTCAATTAAATAATTGGTATGCTAATCAAGAAAGGTTGGCTTTATTTGCAGACAATATTATTTTGTACCTGATAAATCCAGAAAAGGACATTTCAGTGTTATAGAACATTTTGAGACAGTTTCATGTCTTTTCGGTATATAAAATTAATGAAGACAAAACAAAGGCTATACTCGTAAATTATGTACCCACACATAAATGGGTTCAGCAATACACACATATTTATGGAGACACGATAAGACAAAGCATTTAGGAGCAGGGCTTATAAAGGCTTCCATTATGGCAGCTAAGGATATGTGGGAAGAGACTAAACAAAAGATAATACAAAAACTGAGAAAATGCAAATTCTTGTTAATAGATATGTATGGTAAGATGCAAGCAGTGAAATATTTTTTTGTCCCTTTAGTTTTATATTCAAGCCAGGAAAATTCTTATAAGCTTAGCCAATAACCAGCAGTCAGAATCAAACCTTGTACTTTGCATCTCTAAAGTTAAGACATTAACCATTTTGACAACCCACCCCTTGAGCCTGAATAATGTTATGAACTTAATTGCTGTAAAGTAATGAGCTACAGTTATGATGCAAAAGCAAAGAAGAAAAATTTCTAAAGAAGGTGTCTTGATATTTCATTCAACTTCAATGTGGTTTGCAGTGAGGAAGCTGAGCTGACTATTATAGAAATGCCACAGAGGGGATGAAATTGTAAACCCATGCTTTTTAAAGTGTTTGAATCATTCTCTTAGGAAGAAAATATATTGCAGGGAATATTGTATTTAGGGTGTAGTTGTTCATTAATTGTGCAGTTATTTGTTGGCATTTATATACCATAGATGGAAATAATTTGGAAAGAATAAACAGTAAAGGAATAGCAATTGTTTCATACCATATACAGTATTAAACCCCATTCCTAAGGGATAGAAGCAATAGTGTTAATAAGTAGATAAAACATATTACAGTAATATGGTACTATCAGTAAAGCAGTAATGCAAATGAATGAGTAGACCAAGCACCTGAAAGTTAAGTAATAAGGAAACTGGATGAGCATAACTAAAATAGTTAAGTACGTAAATCTTATCCTACATTCTCTACTAGTGGGCACTCCAAATGTAGCTATAACCTGTATCAGGACTTTGAGGAGGAGAACTTGTTTCAACTCTCAGTCTACTCCTGCTCCACTGTCACCGCTGCTCCTGTGTCACTAGTTAGTCTCATGCTATCAGCAGCATAGTCAGATAACCTGCTACTGTGCCAGTGCCAGTGGAGGGCCTGATTGCAGTAAGAACTTCCTTTAGCAGCGTAGAAAGCCACCCTGTGCCCATTCTTGAGTTGCTATACCTTTACTTCAGTTAGCAAGGTAAGAGTCTTCATTTTTGATGTAGAATATCAAGGCTGTGTGGTTATATTAGACATCAGTGATTCCTTTTGCTGGATTGATTGGTAGTATGTCTACCCATTTGAAAGGTCTATAACAGGGGTGGGCAAACTTTTTGATTTGTGGGCCACATTGAGTTCTAACATTTGACAAAGGGGCCGGAACAGGAGCAGATAGATGGCATGCTTTGAAAACATCACCTCATTGGGGGAAAAATACACATCTTGGGATATGGAGAAATAAATAAAAAAAAATTTAAATCTCATAAATGTACAGCATATTTCACTTTATTTGAACTGCATTACACTAGACATGCCTGGAGAACTTTTCATAAACATGCTGTATAACTATAGCTGTCAGGGGACAGATTTGGGGTCTGTTCATTTAATGTACATTTGCATCTGGACTGGAGTACAATGCAGTTGTACAAATGAAAGGAAAACTACAGTAGTATACTTTAAAGAACCAACATGAGCAGGAAGGAAATGTCCAAAGTTGAAAGAAAGACATTTCTTGTGGGAAGGGGCTGATAAAGAATGGGAGGCTGAGTCTGTGATGAATATTAAGCAAGCAAAGCAACCAAACCATAGTGCAGTTCAGTGTGACAACCCAACTGTTGGGAACACACTAAAAGTACAAATATTCAATGGAGTGCCTAGTGATGTGGAGAGAATGCACATTTTACTTATTTTAAGCAGTCAGATCATTTCTTTTTTTTTTGAAGGATAAGGCAAGAGAATAGATAATGAAGCAGATCGCTCACACACACACACACACACACTCTTCACCTTTCAAATCTGCATTCACTAATTTCACTCACTTTCTCTCTCCAGTTGCATACACACACACACACACACACACACACACACACACACACACACACACACACACACACACACACACACAAACACACACACACTTTTCACCCTTCAAACCTGCATTCACTCACTTTCTCTCTCCGATCGCATACACACACACACACACACACACACACACACACTTCACCTTTCAAACCTGCATTCACTCACTTTTTCTCTCCGATCGCTCACACACACACACTCTTCGTCTTTCAAACCTGCATTCACTCACTTTCTCTCTCCGATCGCATACACACACACACACACACACACACACACACACACACACACACACACTTCACCTTTCAAACCTGCATTCACTCACTTTCTCCGATCGCATACACACACACACACACACTTTACCTTTCAAATCTGCATTCACTCACTTTTTCTCTCCGATCGCTCACACACACACTCTTCACCTTTCAAACCTGCATTCACTCACTTTCTCTCCGATCACATACACACACACACACACACACACACACACACACACACACACACACACACACACACACACACACACACACACACACACACACACACACACACACACACACACACACACACATTTGTTACCTTGAAGAAAACTTCAAAGCAAGCTGTGCAGCAACTCCCATTCTGCCTGGAAAACTCTGCAGTTTTATGGTGTAAAAGTCCGTTGAGCTTAAATCCAAAACGGCGGGCAGTCCCATTATTCAAACAGACACGCTCCCGCATGTCCCTTGATCTTAATTCCGACAGGCTGACGGAGCTGATGTCATCGCGCACGTGATGACATCAGCTCCAAAACCACGAAAAATGAAAAAGTCTAAAAAAAGACGAAAAATCGGAAATGAAGGGGTGCCACTCGGGAATCGTGGCACCCCATTACTGGGACCCAAAACTCGGAAAAATCCGAGTAATTCGGGACGGTTGGGAGGTGGCGGGCCAAATCAAAACATTTAACGGGCCGCATGTGGCCCTCGGGCCGTAGTTTGCCCATGCCTGGTCTATAAGGTAGTGCATATGCAAATAGAACATGCATGCAAGTGGATATACCATTTGGAGTTAGATTTCTGGAGCTGCTTGTGGCACAGGGTGTTAGTTATAACAAGTATTTTGTGCCTTGCTAGTGTTGAACACCTAAAGTCTACATGCTAAGCAGTCTGCGTGCTCTTTGTTAGAGAGTTTCAGTTCTGCTTATATGGCTTTAACAGAGTCTTGATATGCAAACTGTTCTTTGACTTGATGGTCCCTATGTTATAATGTAGTGGAGGAAAAACTACGATAAGTGAAAGTTCATTAATGTTAATTAGACATGGTCTTCCTGTTTATCAAATGGAATATAAATATGATGAAAACCAGGTAAATACGGTTTTGCTAAGATTAAACAAAAATGGTTACACCATGCTTAGCTTTACTTGTATTTGACTCCATGTAATCTTATACTGGACAGAACTATATGAAATACAATGGAACAATTTTAAAGGCATATAACACATGGAACATCTCAGGATATTTTAACAATAATTGGCTACAACTTCAAAATATATATTTGTGGATATATCTGACATAGGGCTGTTTCAGTTCAGAAACCCATTTTACATGTTTCTCGGGGCATATGCATTGTTGGACTGGTTTTTAATTAATAGTTATGACAGAGTTTTTGAGATGGGAGGTTCTATTTGAAATAGTCATTGATTACCTACTATTCAAACTGCATAAGGTGTGTCCAAAACTGTAATTTACAGAATTGTCTAACTTTGAAAAGATGCTGTTCTAAAATTGGCTGTAATAATGTTTCTTACAGATTAGCTAGTTTAGATGGGTTCCTATCACATAGTTGAACTTGTACAAGTTCAAACCTTATATGGTTGAGATCATAAGTTCGAACTTATACAAGTTTGAGTATTTCAATGGAAATCTCTGTAAGGGGAGGTTTCCATTCTGTTGAATGAGTTGTGATCTTTGAGTTGGTATATTTAAGTAGCGGGGGGTGTGGAGCATGCAGAGGGGCTTGCCCCCTGCTTACAACAGTTTATTTTGTTTTTCCTTCTTTTGCTTTTTTTTTTTATTCATAGTCGAAGTTTTGTAACTTCGAATGGAATTGCTCTTACATTTCATGTTCGAAGTTATAAAACTTCGACTATGTGATATAGACCCAGTTTAGATATGATTGAAGTTTACTTAACTGTTAATGTTGACAAAACATTTTGTATTTTTAATACATATGTTCATCAAAAATTGTGAGAAAGTCGGTTATTTGTTTTACATGAAGCTTAATAAGTTGTTTTCCTGGTAGAGATAAAAATTGTATTACTATGGTTAAAATCTAAAGATCCCTTTTTTACAATGTATCTGAAATTTCCTTCAGTAAATAACTGAAATTATTTTAATATGGTCCACAATGCTTGATAGATAAGCAGTCAAAAGAAAAGAAGCAATCTTTGATAGAGAGATTTCAACTTAAGTAGGGAAATAATAGTATACTTGGAAATTAGTCAAGGAGTATTTAAGCCATGAATTGAAAGATGTTGAAAACCACTTTTGGAAATGTATTGCCTTCTTCTATGCATATAGCTGAGCACTTGATGTTTTGGTTAGCAGACATAGCCAGGCTAGATATCCAAATGCAGTTACTAATATGCATAAGACTCTTGTTTTTTGTTGATCCCTGAGAATGTGTATGCTGTAATTATTTTTAGTAAAACTAAACATATTATAATTCATATAACTACAAAAACTACTACCACTATGAAAGGCTCACTTACTGTGTCCAAAGTAAAAATTCCAGCAACAAAGAAATAGGAAGACACAGAGACAGCTGATATATCCAGTTCAAACCTTTTACTGCAGTGCAACAAAACACAAGCACTTTCACCAAACAGGCATCAGCAGGTGTATTACAAAAGCACTAACAAACACACCCCTATTTATACATCAAATGTCACATGATACAAATTTAAATTTAAAACCACAAGTTTAAAGATACAACACATATAAAAGACATATAAATTTAATTTAAAAACATACATAAATCATGCATACTAAAACTATACTTTAATACTAGTA
The DNA here is from genome assembly GCF_019279795.1 of Protopterus annectens. Classification (NCBI taxonomy): domain Eukaryota; kingdom Metazoa; phylum Chordata; order Ceratodontiformes; family Protopteridae; genus Protopterus; species Protopterus annectens. The sequence goes on along the minus strand of NC_056731.1, from coordinate 874,141,298 downwards.
ACTACCTTCTTAGGGGTCTCTTCTTTAATTTAGGTACTAATGGAACTGATTCATTAAGCTCATGTCCTACATCAACCCTAAACCTCACTATCCATGAGGATTCCAAATCCTCGGTCTTAGCACGTATATCACCCTGCCTCACATTCTCATAAACCCAAGCAATTACTAAAAATTTAAAGCCATGACTAGAGTCAGTACTCAAAACATGCTTCGCCAATGCACTAACCACATTGCCTTTATTCATATGGTATTATAATTCACGAGGATATTGATTTCTGATTTATTAAAACTGTAATTGAATTGCTGGTATGGTCTACTGCCAAATTATTTAATTATTCTTTACTGCACATATTTTAATCTGCATGGTAACATTTTATTGATGATGGTTTTCAAAAAGTACAGTAAATATTATTTTTGATTTATTGCCAAATTACCCTTCTTACACCTCTTTCTAAAATCTTTAAAATGTTATTTTGCAACCAATTGACTGAATATATTGAATTCAGCCATAGATTTGGAGAAGACCATCCTGGTTTTAGGCAAAAATATTTTAGTGCTATCACTTTCATGTAGTTCTAGATTCGGTATTCAATGCTTTTGTTACCTGTTTACCTAGTGCTATTAATTTGTTGACTATTCTAACATTTTTCCATTGATCACAATGGCGTATTCACATCCTTAAAGGAGTTTGCTTTTTTCAAATCATAGGTAACTGTTGGTATCAGCTTAATTGATATAACTGGTATTATTAAGGTCGGGGAACCTTGTATTCATGTCATTGCAGTGTTAGTGCTCCCCAGGAGTCTGTATTGGGTTCATTATATTCTATCATTAAAGTAAATTCAGCTTTTAGTATTGCTTTAATTCAAGATTATTAATAATGTATGCTGACGATTTTATTTATTTTTTTATCTGTCTTTGTTACTGGGGATATTGTAAGGTCTTATAGCAACTCCTTAACTACTGATGCAAAAAAATAAAGGAATTTGATTTTATTTCTGACCGCACAGTTATAAGTCACGTGGTGAAGACAGTTTTGAGACTGACTTTTGTTACATAGGAATTGATATCCATTTAGAATTTAATTCACATGCATAATTTTTTGAGAAATATATATTTTTGTTAGATTAGTCTAGCTTTAAAAATTGAACATTTAATGTTAACACTTCATTGTTAGAACTGTTTGATTATAATCTTGTAATATTTTCTGGATGTAGATAGATTATTTTAAAACATTAAATAATACCATTCTACTCTAAGATGAATATGCAAACAAGATCTGAATAATATCCATCTCCAACAAAAGTATCTCACTTTAAGAAAGCAATCTAGAATTGCAACTAACACTATTAAAGCACCGTATCTAGCATCTAAACTAGTAACTGCTACAGGTTATCCAAAACTCTTTTGGAAAAAATTGAAGCAAATAATTGTCCAATTTACCAAAAATATCAGCTCCCTTAGTCAGATAATCTTTAACCCATCAATCAACCTTGCTGAAGAATAGAAATCCTTTCTCAGCTCATCCATCAAAGATATCTCCATCACATATATTCAGATATAGAACTATCAGTCCACAATCATTAATAACATTCAACCACAATTATACTCTCTGACTGAGAGAAATCACTGTGAAAAACCTAAAATCCATCTCAAAAACTTAAAACACTCCTCATCTAGGCTCTTCATACTTCCTTCGGATAGCAGCTAATAATATTACAAATCCCTTACCTTCATATATAACCTGTCACTCCCTATTGGAATCTTTTCCCAAGCATTAAACCACTCCATCATTATCCCTCTTCCTAAAATACCCTCCCCAGCATCCCATAAAAACCTCCTCCCTGTCTCCACCCTCTGGCCTTTTGTAAAAAAATATTTGAGAAAATACTTTAAAAATAGTTGCTAATACATACAAACCATTATCATACATACAAACCATTATTGTAAGCAACAAGGTTTTAAACCCCCTTCACAACTACCACATTACTTACAGCCATAAACGCAATATATAGTAATAGCAATTAGGGACTTATTACTGCAGTAATTTTTTGTAGCTATGACAAGGACATTTGAAGTGTTTGGCCATGATTTACTTCTCAATAAATTGGTGAAGTTCAACTTTGGCCAAAATACCTGAAATGACTTGAAAGCTATCTCCATAACAGAAAGTTATAGTTTCATGCTAACAACTGTCTATCTAAACAAGGTACAGCTAATACAGGAATACCTCAAGGATTTAAGACCTAGGACCCCTCCTATTCTCACTGTGAACTAAGGATGCAAATAAATGGCCCTCCACCCTACAAACTAAATTGCAACAATACTTCAGCAATCTTTGCCACTGGGCAAACTCTAATAAACTAGTGATCAGCCATAGCAAACCCAATGTTATGCTCTTCTCTTCCCTTCACCCAAAAAATTCCCACCTACTTCCACCTATTAGTATTATACACAATAAAATAGTATCACCCCCTTTGTCACTGAATATAAATATTTACCTTTCATCTTTGATTCTTGTCTTATTTTCTCTAATCATACTCACAAAATCATTAACAATGTTCTATCCCAGCTAAAACTCTGTTACAATATTTTACACTTACTACCCCCAATAGCTAGAATATACTTAGCTAAAAAGAACCACTCCCTAAGCTGGAATATGACCAACCTATGCTTACTTCTCAATCTGCCTATAATACACACAGATTACAAATTACTGAACATAAGCTATGTAGATTTGTGCTTGTTCCTGACAACCACTTGCACCATTGCTCACTTCTAAACAGACTTATGTGGATACCTATTGCAGAAGTATCACTCTTACTAGGTCACCATATAAAACTTCTCTTGTTGAATGGACACGCTCCAGATAAGAGCCTACATTATAGAGCAAACTATCCATTGAAATAAGGTGTATAGAATCCCGTCAGGATTTCAGACCAGCTCTGTCTGAACATCTTTGTAACAATTTTGAATGAAAATGTTGTAATGATTATGGTGATCACTTTTAGGAAATTCTACCTAACCCTCAACAGCCTGAAACTGCCTTCTTATACTTTAGGATCCTATTATTCACATAAAACACATCTTATTTCTTACTATAATCTAATATTTTTCTATGTTTGTCTTAAAGTATAACAATTATTGCACTGTTGTAAATATGTTTGTTACTTATGTAATTTTATAAATATTCTCTGTACTAACATCATTTTATTCTTTGTATGCATTCATTTCTATTCCTAAGTTGTGTCTGAAACAGTCCTTGGACCACCCCCCTACCTGGTTATCAAATAATTAATAAATAAATGTGATGTGTCTCTAAGAACGCATCATTGCTTATTATAATCTTTGATAGATTGCAGAATAAAAATATCTTGCTGGTATATTAGTAAAAAGTCCACACCACAGACAACTGATTTCTTATATTAGTAATTTGCTCCTATATTCTATTGCTAAGAATACATACTCTAACTTGTATTCCCTCAAATCATTTCTGTTTTTAACAGAAGTCAATATTCTTAGGTTTTAAATGTTGTTTTCTTATCATAATATTTATTTTTAGAGTGGTATGATAAATGCTATTTTATTACTTTTTAAATTGTTATTAAAACATATTTTATATAGGAGGTTTTGTTGTTTCATATAAATACTACTCTTATGTGTGCTTGGTTACATGAAAACATTCAACTGCTTGCTGTTTCCAAGGCTAAAATAAAATGAAAAACAAAATAAGTCAGTGTGTAAAAACTATTGACTTCCTTCTCTGATGTGCCTATGGGAATTCTATAGTACGTTGCCTTGACTATCCCCAGAATTCAGTAAACTCTGTGTAGGCTTCTGCAGAGCCTACATGGAGTGTACCTGCTACCATGATAGTGGTCATCGCACAGTATCCCACAATGCATATTAATGAGGTGTGTCATGTCTAAGCAAGGTTTCATGGCTCACAGCAGTGCTGCTGGTCAAGAAACCTTGCAAGTGAATATTGACAATAATTCTGTGTAAGTCAAAGCACCAGTGGTCTACAGATTTGCTTGAAATGCCACAATGACCACCAGGGCTACACAGAAACAGAAACATACCTGTCATTCCCATTGAGCAAGACCAAAGGCATAGATAATGGGGGGACAACAGCTCATAAAATATGTACAGTTATGTAATATTGCACTTCCACACCTAGAAAGTTAAATAGGTCATATTAGCATGAACTGTCTGAATAACATAAATATATATATATATATATATATATATATATATATATATGGGTCCACTTCATATGATCGACAGTTCATATGACTGAAATTCATTTGGTCGACAGTTCATTTGGCTGACAAAAAGTATTCAAGGCAAAAACCTGGGATTTGCCCCCCTCCCCACTGTTGTGCGACCGTGGAGTTGTTATATATAGTTGGGGGGGTGTGGGGGGCTTCGCCCCCCACCTATACTTTTTTGTCAGCCAAATGAACTGTCGACCAAATGAATGTCAGTCATATGAACTGTCGATCATATGAAGTGGACCCATATATATATATATATATATATATATATATATATATATATATATATATAGTCTATATTAGAACATCGAATGTTTAACAGTTCGAACGACTAAAGTTCGACCTTTAGTGAGCGAACTGTTAAAATATCGAATGTTCATAAAAAAAATAAAAACAAACAAACAAAAAAAAAAAAACCTAAAGAGTGTAGGCAGGGGGGCAAGCCTCCTGCACCCCCCACGTGGGGGCATGCACCCCCCCCCACACTACCCGCTACTTAAATATACCAACTCCGAGACCGCACTACATTGCAGTAAATGGAAATCTCCCCTTACGGAGATTTCCGTTTTCCCACTTGATTTTCTGCACTTTCACTATTTTCGGGTCTACAATGTCAGATTCAACATTGTCAGCTTTTGAGAATTTCATATAGACCCTACAGCTGCGGTGGTGGTGCTGCGGTAGCATTGTCACCTCACAGTTACACGTTGCCCATTCGATTCTCAGTTAGAGCGTCTTCTGTGTGGCGACATGCGTGAATGGGTGTTCCTTCGGTGAAGGTTGTGAGTTAGGCCCGGCAAGCCAGCATGTAAAAATCTACTGCCAATCATTAGCGGACCGGAGTTCCGCTGTGGCGACCCCTAACCGGGAAAAGGTGAAAGACACAAAATATAGACCCTACACATATATATTTATATATATATATATATATATATATATATATATATACACACTTGGATTAAAACCCAGAACCATCTGACCCCAAGAAGGAATGGATCAAAGCATTAATAGTTGGTGCCACAAATTCTGTTAAGTAGCACATGTATTTTAAACAATCAGTAGTAGCTGTCACAGTTTAGCAAGGATTTCCCTTTGTACTCCCCCATGCTTGCTCCCCATATCACCACTGTCCTATCCTCCCCATTTCTTTTTTATAAAGCAGCATTCCAGGATGGTGCGCATTGCACATCATTGTTAGGCAAGGGTGAGTGACACCTGTTTATAAATGTATGTCAATGTATCATAGACACCTGTAAAATTACTACAAGCACCTGTACTACATACACCAGTACCATCCAACCCAAACAACAAGGAATATATCAATGCATTAAGACATGCTGCCACAGAGTTGGTTTTGCAGTTCATATATTTCATATAATCAATCCTAACTGCCACAGTTTGGCAGGAAATTCCTATTGTTCTTCTCCCTTCTTGCTCCCCATGTAACCACTGTAATATGTTCCCCATTTATATCCTTTAAAGAATTATTGTGCGACGGTGCACATTGTACACCAATGGGCAGAAATGCTTATAAAAAAACAGTTAAATGTAATAGATACAGCTGTATTCGGACCCACTGATCCATTTCTTTTTGGGTCCAGATGGTATTGGGTTCTAATACAGGTGTATGTAACACCTTCAAATACTTTTATGTTTGCTCCACCTAACGTAATGCAAATGTGGTACTTGAAGGTGCGCAATGCCAAGCACCATGTTTGCATGATGGTAAGCGTCCAGCAACACGTTCAGTGTGTGCATTTCCAGTAAACTTGATAACAGCAGTTGGAAAGGAAACATTATTCTACATTGGTCTTGAGCCATGGTAGGCATGGCAGGCATGCTAGATGAAAGACTGAGATTCTGTGCTTAAAGATGGGGTGTCCAGGAGTCCAAAGTGTTTGCTGGACTCCTAGTGAAGGAACATGGGCCCATGCTATTGCAGAGGAACTATTCCACCTCAGAGTACAAGTCAAAGGCATATGATAGTCTTTCTTGGGCTGTGACTAGTGCTACCAGTATCACCCGCACTGGTGAGCAATGTAGGCACCACTACAGCAACATCCAGAGGAGGAAGAAAGATACCCTTGAGCATTGGATTGAGGAATGTAGGACTGGGGACACTCTACAGATGCATAAGTATAAATTACAGAGACTACTTATAAGAGTTAAAAGCTGAATATAGTCAGGACAGGTATTCTTCATGGTATTCTGTTCTGTTCTGCTCTGTTTTTTCCACAGCTCTCATAGAGAGAGAACTGAATGTGAGAACCCATGCCGCTTGATTATCCCAGATGAGAGAAGCATGTGGTTTGTATGCATCTGAATAGTACTGCTGCTGTACCATTAAAAGTTTAAGATAGTTTTTTTAGGTATCTTATTTATTTATTTATTTATTTTATTTTACATTTGTTTTACCTATCTAAATGTACAGACTACAAAACACAGTACTTAACGCAAGCATCGCAGCACAAGTCTAATTTATACAAGAGTGCAGATGCACTTATAGTAGATGACATCAGCATGCCATGTGGGGGCAACGGCTTGGGATTCCTGCATAGGCACACAGCTTCATAGCATCATATGAGGCTACTAGGCTAATAGCACTAGGCTGTTTAAAAGCCTAGCTGTGTAACAACACAAGTACCCTTATTGAGTATAGTTAGAGGTTTGAGTTTCGCAACACGAGGTCATGACCACCACCAACTGGCCCTATCTATGAAGGAACACACAACATTATATATTGGACTTTGCAGTGTAGTTGCTATATATGTGGAAAAGGTACTGAGACCCCAGGGTTGTAGTGCTTGGTGGGGGGCAACACATGGATGTATTCTAAATATATGACAAATAGTTAATCTGGCCTTTAGTTTGCAATGTTTCTATATATAGTTTTATGTCATACAAAGGAAATGGACAATAACCACCAATAATAAATCAAAGCCAAAAACCCACAGAAAGAACCACGATCCACACTGTGTTGTAAATCCAAGAACCGAATGTTCTTTAATTCAAACAAACTTCTGTACAATCAATAGTTGAGTGCTTTCATGTAAATAATACACTTCTTCAGAACAAGATGAAAAGCTAGAGAAACAGTTTTAACAGAAAAAAAAACAACAAAATTAATTAGTAAATGCAACGCCCTTTCCTTTTTTTAAAAAGACAGTATGCAAATACAATAAAAAAACTCATAATACTATCTAATCCTAAATACATCAACAATTCCTATGCATTTAATGTTTAAAATAAGTAAATCAGTTAAAAACAACATTTAAAACTTAGTATATGACAAGGTAGATTAAAAATCTACCACATCAATGTAACTCAAAAGAACAAAACTGTTGTACAATAATACAACGTTCCTATGCAAAGAAACCCAAAATGGGGGAAATAAGGGACCAAACCTAGAATAATGTTAAAAATACTTCAAAAGTTAATTAAATAAATAACAGTTTACAATAATAAGATTAATGTACACTCCAGTATAACAATACAATCTATGCTTTCTTCCAATAATTTCTGTTTCCAGAAATGGTAAGTTGTATTTAACCCCAAACAAAAAGTATTGTGTAGAATGGGAGTATGATTTTTTACAAAAAAACTTATGAACCTATAAATGTCAAACATTCCTAATCAGTGGCTTAGTGGGAATCATCTCATTAAGACCTGGATAACTGGCTGCATTCAACTTGAGTTGCCATTTAATTTCCTTCTCTCCCACAATACTCTTAATGTCACCACCTCTGGGATTCGCCCTTATGATTTCCAAAATTGCAAATTTAAACTTATCGCAAGTGTTGCTGTTGGTAATGTGTCGGAATAAAGCGTTGTTGACATCTTTTTTCCTCATACAATATGTATGGTCATATATCCTGTTTTTTAGTTGCCTGTCAGTTTTCCCGACATAAAAACAGGGACATGTGCAACACATTGCTAAATAAACCAAATGGCTTGACTGGCAATTCCCGTTGGCAAACCTAATTTTGTTCCTGTTAACATTTTTGAGAATGCAACAGTCATCCTCAAATATAAAGGCACATTGAGAACAACGACCACATTTCTTTGTTCCACCACTCTTGTTGTTCATATTCAAGGCTTGTCTGTTGGCCTTCAGTTCAATAAGATTTTTAATATTGGGCCCTGTTTTATACACAAATGTAGGCCTATCACAAACATATTCTTTAATGGTCTCATCACTAGTGATAATGTTCCAGTTGGTGGCGACAATATCTTTAACATAACCAACATGTTTACCATATTTAAGGATGAAAGATTTAGAATACTTCCCATCACTTTTGCTGTTATCTGATGGGACCTTAGAGTAGTTATTACCCTTGGATTTGGTACTCGTACCAAGTGGGACAGGCCCCTTCCCTAATAGTGGGGTATACTTCTTTCCCCACTCTTGTACCACATACTGTGTCACATCCTTAATCAACTGGGTTGGATACCCTTTCTCCTTGAACATTCTCCCAATAAAATCAATTTCCAACTCCATTTCCTTTCGACCAGTTGTCATCCTGGCAGCTCGAATACACTGCCCCTTGATTATACTACGTTTCTGGGAATAAGGATGACTACTAGTAAAGTCGAGATAACCATTGCTAAATGTATCTTTTCTAAATATTTTTGATTGAAAGGATGTGCCATCACTGTATAAGAATACGTCCAAATAGTTGATACCAATGCTATTGTGTTGGTATACAAACTCTAAGTAGGTGGTTGACTGATTAATGTAATCCATGAAATTGGATAGTTGTTTGGTATCCCCCTTCCACAGAATAAACAAGTCATCCAGGTAACGAACATAACAAGAAATATGTTCCATCCATTCACTATTTAGAACAACCTCTTCTTCCCAATCCAAAAGTACAAGGTTGGCATAAATGGGGGCACAAGCTGCCCTCATAGCCACACCCGAGATTTGATGATAGTACTCGCCTTCAAAATAAATGTGATTGTTGTCAAGAACAATCTCTGTGAATTCAACGGTAAGCTGAACCTTCTCCCAGCTGAATCCACTGTGCTTCCTCAAACAAGCTGTAAATCTACGTAACCCTTCGTCCTTAGGGATACAGGAAAAAAGATCTTTGATGTCAACCGTGACGAAAATCATGTCAGACCACAAGTCATTGGTAAAAATGCCAAGGAATTCCCACGAGTCTCTGATGATATGCTGAGTCCTTTCCGTGATATGCTTCAACCAACAGTCAACAACTCTACCAAACTGGAAGGTTTTGCTGTGGCTACCTGCAATGATAGGTCTAAAAGGCGTATTTATCACGTCTTTGTGGACTTTAGGAATTCCGAAAATAGTGGCTAGTTGAGGAAAATCAACCTTCAAAAACTTGTAAAGGTCCTCATCTATTCTGTCGTCCAACAGGAATTCTTCCAAAAATAGATCAATTCTGTGATGGGCTATATTGATCTGGTTGAGGCTAGAAACCTCGTAATGGGTGGAGTTGTTTAGAATGTCAAATATCTTCGCTGTATAAGCGTTTTGATCATACAACACAATACCACCCCCCTTGTCAGCTGACATGATCCTAATGTGGTTCTCACTTAAAGTGTCCAAACTGTCCCTCACTAATCTATCGTGGTTAACATAAGAGGAATAATTTTTCTTTTGATTAAACAAAGCATAAAGTTGCTTAGTAACCACATTCTCAAAAGACAGTAAGGTTTTGTGGGTAGGAGGTGTGAAAGAACTTCTTTTTTAAGTCTGTTCCTAGACACAATATTACCTGACTGGTCATGGAAAAATATACCCAGATTCAACTTCCTAAGGAATAGTTTAAATTCAACTAAGATGTCAACTAAATCAAAGGATTGACTGGGTATAAATTTCATCCCTTTCATAAATACCAAAAAATGTTCTTTAGTAACCGGGTATGAAGTGTAATTGTACACTTTGATATCCCCTTGAATGTTCACAATATTGTTGGTAATTTCTGAAGGTATTTGATTGTTGCTGTCATGGCTAAAACCTCCACCAGTTAGTCCCTGTGATGGTACCAATGTTTGTTTGTGCCCTGTTTCGTTGCACACTCCGGCCTTCTGTGTCCCCTCCCAGCCTCTTGGTATAAAAAATCATCCACACCCATGCCACTAGAATAGTCGGCTCCATTAACACCATTGTTAATACCTTTAAAAAAATCACCATTAGTTCCTAAATTGTTCCTATTCCATTTGTACATAGTCCCATTCTCATATTGTTTTAAATCCCTGGAAAATTTCTTACATTTCCTGTCAAAACATTTCCTGCCATTACTCTCAGCATATGAAAACTGTTTTTCATATAACTTCTCCCACTGGGGAAAAATCAAATCATGGGTAATGGACTGACTGTCCTGATCAGCCTCTTCTAATAAAACACTTAGTTTCTGATCATTACAAACTAAAATAAATTCAATGAATTGTTTCCCAAAATTGTTAAACATTTCTTCACATTTTTTAACATTAGCAGCATTCAAGTCAATCCCTATGGGTTGTTTGAAAAATCGAAGACCCATGGGAATGATATTACATTCCAAACATTTACGGAGGTACATATTATCAACCTGTAAGTTCTTAATTTTGTTAAGTTTATTACCAAATGCAAAAATATTGCTTTTCAAAGTATGATTAACCTTGTCAGTTTTGTTGTTGTTGTTGTAATTAATATCAGTTTTAGTTCCACAACTGAATTCAAATGGTAGTTTCAAAAATTTGTCCAAATTAACTTTATAGTTACCACTGCTCGGCTCACTAATGTTAGGCACAGCTGGTTTCACTGTACCTTGCGTTGCTTCAAAAGTTCCAAAATGAAGCCCATCTTTAACCGAGTAGGTCCTTTTCGGTGGTGCATGCTTGGGTTTAGCACCCGAGATGAGAAACACGTCGTCCAAATGGTTAAGCGACCCACCAGTGTGGTTAAAGAATTCCCTGTTGCTACCAGGTCCAGCCGTACCAGAATTGGAAGCCACCACAAGTCTCTGCCCGTTCGGAATCTCATCCAAACTATCGTGGTCAGAAAGTAAACGTACTGAATTGGAGTGTGCAGGAGATGGCGCCTCCTGCTCGCCCCGATTGGCCGTTGCAACTGTCCGTTGAGTAGGCGGCGACAACAACTCAATCAACCGTGTAATCTCTCCCTTTAGTATAGCCAGTTCGGAATGAACCTTATCCATTTCGTCCCTTCGGACTGGAGAGAAGTTGCCAAACCCTTCATTCATGGAATCCATGGTTAGTCCAAACAACGATCACCAAAAGATAACTGAGGGTACAACACGTAACTGTAACCAAAGCCAAAAACCCACAGAAAGAACCACGATCCACACTGTGTTGTAAATCCAAGAACCGAATGTTCTTTAATTCAAACAAACTTCTGTACAATCAATAGTTGAGCGCTTTCATGTAAATAATACACTTCTTCTTGTTGTTTTTAACTGATTTACTTATTTTAAACATTAAATGCATAGGAATTGTTGATGTATTTAGGATTAGATAGTAATATGAGTTTTTTTATTGTATTTGCATACTGTCTTTTTAAAAAAGGAAAGGGCGTTGCATTTACTAATTAATTTTGGCGGTTTTTTTCTGTTAAAACTGTTTCTCTAGCTTTTCATCTTGTTCTGAAGAAGTGTATTATTTACATGAAAGCGCTCAACTATTGATTGTACAGAAGTTTGTTTGAATTAAAGAACATTCGGTTCTTGGATTTACAACACAGTGTGGATCGTGGTTCTTTCTGTGGGTTTTTGGCTTTGGTTACAGTTACGTGTTGTACCCTCAGTTATCTTTTGGTGATCACCAGTAATAAATCATCATATATACAGTTCCATAAAGCAGCGAGCAGTGGGTTTGCACAATGGTTAACAAAGTGTACACACATGCAAGATACACCTGTTTGCACATAGGTAAGTAGGGCACAAACGCAAGCCACATTGCTAATGTATGACAGTATTGAGTATTTTAGGTATACCTGTTGGTCATCAGCACTGCATTTGTGTGATGGCAGGAAGAGCACAACAATGGCAAGCAATGCAATTTCAGGGTTATTGCATGTACAGGCAGTTGTGTATGTGTTGTTGACAAAAGTGATGGCCATGCTGGTCCAGATAGCAGGAATATACAGGACTATAGTACACAGTATACCCACAGTCATAAATTTGATCATAAATGTGATAACACATAGATTACCAAATCAATAAAAGTAATACTGTAAGTAATATGTTGTACTGAAACCCAGGAACATGTGTTTGACAGCAGTCCTACACTTACAACTGTTGCCACAAAAAGATTGAGGAAACAGTTGTCTATGTCACACTTCATTGCTGTAAACTGCAGTGTCACAGCAGTAAAACAAAGGTCGCGCACTCTGTATGCACTACCATCACTACTCCAGGCTGGTTTTTCACAATGGCCAAAAGCAGTGATTGACTGTATCAGGTTTTTATTTTTGGTTGTCTGAGTCCTAGGTGGTCTGTTTTTTCCTGTTTCTGTAATGCTGCACTTTGTGCAAACCAGATAAGCACAGCCAAATCTAAATTTTTTTTGTTTTCCCGTTCCACTGTTTGTGTTATGCATCACTCAAAAAATGGAATTAAAAACAGGAAAAATAAGGGAAAAAAGGGAGACATATGTGAAATGAGGAAAAGTAATGTATGACATGCACAGTAGAAAATGATAGTACACATGAGATAGTTCTACATAGTTTGGGATTCGAACTCTCACACTAGTGAAGCTTCAGAAAACATGCCTTATTCCTCTTTGCCACACAAACAGCTTTACAGCAAAGAACTGAAGTCATTCTTCATGCAACCAACTGCAACAGAATATACACCGCTATCAAGCCATCACCTGTTACCTGTACATTTAATTATCTTTAGTATATTTGGACATAGTGTACTTAGTGAACACACAGCCTGTTATGATTATGCTTGTAAATATAAAGCTCTGTCTTACATTTCTGCGTATCTTGGTAATTCATTGCTTATCTGACCAGTAGTGTGAGACATGCAGTGTGCAAGTCATTCCATATCATTAGCCTTAAAATGTTTGAAGAAATTAACTGGGAGTAATATGATATGCAGTTGCCAGATGGCACAAACAAGCATATACTGTTCTTTTGGGGGGAGCCTAGGTGAGTTACTGTTATGGCACAAGCAAAGGTACACCATTCTTTTGGGGAGGAGGAAAAAGCTCAGTTACTGTTATGGCACAAACAAGCATAGCCTGTTCTTTTAGGTGGAGTAAAGGTGAGTTACTGTTATGACACAAACAAGGATATGATGCTCTTGTTACACTCCTTGTTCTGCATCCTGCCTGTTGTTTGATCTTAGGAAGGGTTGTGAAGTCAGAAACTGCAATGGGTATCATTACTTTCTAACTCCTCTCTTTAAGTGATTTACCAGTACAAAGGTATGGTGCTAAACAGAGGGCATGCAGTGATTATCAATATTTTTGAGAGTTATGACTGTGTGAATCATTGATGCTTGAGGCCTACTACTTACTAATGGACACATATAAGTAAAATAAGTCTCTGATATCACATGTTAATGTACTTTCTGTACAAATCCACTACTATTTACTTGATTACTGTACAAAGTTAAAAAATACAAGGATATGCCATAATATTATTAAAGAATACACTATAGGTTCAGGACTTACCTTGCAAATGCAGCAGTTGACACAGTTTTAGTACAGGGCTGACTCTGTCTGATGCAAGCAGTACACAGCCAATAGATTGGGAGTTAAAGGTTGTGTGAGTTGCCTGGCATCAATTTTACAATATGTATGTGAGTAGGAGGAAGGTATTAGGCACCTAGGTGGTCAGTGAATGTGCTATGTGTTGTCTCTTAGCCAAAGCAAGGGCCTATGTCTGCCTCCAGCCACAGCAGCTGGTGGTTCCCCCTCCAAGTCCTCCTCTGACTCTGGCTATGGTGACCCAGACATTGGTGTGAGGATGTGTGTCCCTTCCCCTTGCTGATCCTGCTGTAGCTGTTTCCACAGAAACAGATTTTGTAGCATAGCACATACTGTGAAGATTTGTGTACATGTGCATGGATTATACTGCAGAGCTCCACCAGATGTATCTAGGCACTGGAACCATGACTTCAGCAGCCCAAACTCACACTCTATGATGTTTCTGGTTTGAGTGTGTACCTCATTATGGCATTCTTCTTCAGCTGTGTGTGCACTTTTGATGGGTGCCATCAGCCATGGTTCCAGTGCAAAGCCAGCATCCCTCAGTAAATGGCCATGTTGGATATCCCCCCTAGCAAACATCTGGTACAGCTGCGATGTCTGTCAGATATGGGAGTCATGATAACTGCCAGGGTTGCCAGCACACATATTCAAGATATTTCCCAGGGTATTACACATGACTTGGCAGTTGATGGAGTGGTACTCCTTGTGGTTAATGTAGATTCAACTCTGCTCACCAGGTGGTGCCTTAATGTATACATGAGTGCAATCTATGGTGCCCAGTACTTCACAGTAGTACACTACATGGTAGAACTGTTGCATATTTCTGGCCCTCTCCTCAGAAATACGGGGAAAACATGTGCTCACTGGCATGTATGAGCACAGCATCCAGGAAGTGTGCTAGCCTGTGTAACTGAGTTATTACTGTTGCCTGCATTTCTGTGTGCTTTCTATCTCAAAAACAAAAAAAAAAAAAAAAAAAAAAAAATCCTTGTTTTCCTGCCTCTCCTCAACTAGTTTAGACCAGTATACAGGCTTTGCTGTATTCTGGGCTGTGGTGTAGTTCCTGTGTTGTCCATTGCCTTACTTGGATAGAAGGAAGTTTCTTTGATCACCAGTGGGAGTGGGGAGCCTTGAGCAGCCTATCTGTCCCTGAAGGAGTGACCTCAGCACAAGAGCTTGTAGTAATTGGTTGTTTTGGACCATTTCTAGCTCTTTTGAAGTTCCCTGTTTAAAATCCACCTCTGAGCATTTTTTTCTGGCTATACTACTCAGAAACAGCTCCTCGTGGTCCTGCAGAGAGGTCTTAGCAGCAGAGAACTGAGAAAAGTGACTACTTTCCTGATTTAAGTATTTTTTGCTGTTTTTTACCTGCAATACCTTCTCTTGCTTACTTTGAACAAGCTTAAACTGTTTTTTTTAACTGTTTGTTGCATTATATATTATCTGCACTTAAAGTTTCATTTAGGCGAAAATTGGTTGAAAGTTGTTTGTTTGTTAAATTTAACTGTTGAGGCTGCCCACTAAAGTGTGCTAGCCTGTGTAACTGATTTATTACTGTTTCCTGCATTTCTGTGTGCTTTCTATCTCAAAAACAAAAAAACCCCCAAAAAAATATCCTTGTTTTCCCATCTCTCCTCGACTAGTTTAGACCAGTATACAGGCTTTGCTGTATTCTGGGCTGTGGTGTAGTTCCTGCATTGTCCATTGCCTTACTTGGATAGAAGGAAGTTTCTTTGCTCACCAGTGGGAGTGGGGAGCCTTGAGCAGCCTATCTGTCCCTGAAGGAGTGACCTCAGCACAAGAGCTTGTAGCAATTGGTTGTTTTGGACCATTTCTAGCTCTTTTGAAGTTCCCTGTTTAAAATCCACCTCTGAGCATTTTTTTCTGGCTATACTACTCAGAAACAGCTCCTCGTGGTCCTGCAGAGTGGTCCTAGCAGCAGAGAACTGAGAAAAGTGACTACTTTCCTGATGTAAGTATTTTTTGCTGTTTTTTACCTGAAATACCTTCTCTTGCTTACTTTGAACAAGCGTAAACTGTTTTTTTAACTGTTTGTTGCATTATATATTTATTTATTTATTTAATTGCATTTGTTAACCGGGTTGGTCCAGCTGGGTAAGAATTACCCTTTTTCAGTGGAGACCCGAGGGGAAAAGCCCCAAACAGACATACAAATACATATGAATAGAGACAAATTAACAATATTACAGAGAAAAACAATATTATGGGTACAATGGATAAGAAAAACAAACAATGAAAGTTTGAGAATATGAGTAAGGTAGGCCAGAGGCATGCATGCAAAATATTTATGAAAAGGTGTTCTGAGCAAGATCTCTGAATTAAGTTAAAGTAGGCAAAGAATGAAGAGCTTGTAGTAATTGGTTGTTTTGGACCATTTCTAGCACTTTTGAAGTTCCCTGTTTAAAATCCGCATTTGCACGGCTTTGCGTGTTTGTGCACATAGCGCAGCGCCGGTTAAACAAGGTTAAACTTTTTCTGGCTCCGCCAAGTCTGCTCTTCACATTTTCCCTTAAGAAAGCTCTACTCTTATAATAATCAGTCTACACGCTTTATTATAAGCCTAGCACTTGTTCTCAAAACCTCTCTTCTAAGTAAGCACTCGCTAACTAAAGTAAGCACTACATCCACCTACCACCCCTGTGAGTACCCACTTCCCTTAAAGGCACAGCACTCCCTTATAATGTTCTGGCATGTCAAGTTGTAGATTACTAGCATCCCCTCCGGTTCAGCTGGTTAATCTGGGAATCTTGAGACAATGCTACAATTGTCTCATGTACACAGACAACCCTCTCCTCCTCCCAACAAACACAAATACATGTGAGAGATGCAACTATATAGCCAAACTGGAGGCTGAACTCTCTCAACTCAGGACTGGCAAGACCAGACAGGAGGAGAAGGTAACCACACACACACACCAAACCCAGTCCCACATAGACCTACCACAACTGCAAACCAAACACATAATAACACAAAGACATACTCGGAGGCTCTAACAAAAAACTTACCAAAACAACAGAAGCTCCCAAAGCAGACACCCAAATATCCACCACCTCAAAACATAACACATGCAACACATACTTCAATAAATCAGTGTGTCAAACAATCACAGCCCTTAAGGCCAAACACCATGCCTGATACACTAGTAATAGGTGACTCTATAGTCAGACACACTGACATTCCGCTTACCAGGTTGAACAAGGAGAGGGTAATGGTGAGCTGCCTATCGGGAGCTAGGATCCGCCACATAACACATGCACTCAGGTCACTCCAAAGCAAGTACAAATATGACTCAGTCATTGTCCATTCCGGCGTGAATGACCTGAGACGTACCTCCCTGGACTACATGAAAAGAGACATAGATGAGCTCTCTGATTATGTAGCCCAGGCTGGTATGACCCTGACCCTGAGCACCATCTTGCCCTCACCAAGAATGATGTCACAATACAAAGACAAGATGATCAGCTTTAATAATTGGCTCAAATACTCGTGTCATTCTAGGGGGATCCAATGTCTGTCTGCTTGGGATGACATGCTGGACAAGCCAAGCTGCTTCGCAAGGGACGGCTTGCATCTGTCACCACTGGGCTTCCGGATATTGGCTAAGGCTCTTGCCACCCCATAGTGCCTTTTTTAGGCAAGGCTCAAAAGACAAACCCACCTCCTTAGAAAACAAAAATGGAAAAAAATTAAGGGTAATGCTGCTCAACGCCAGAAGTCTAAATCTCAAGATGCAGGCTCTCAAAGCACTCCTCAGTATGGAGAACATCGATGTCTGTACAGTAACTGAAACCTGGTTCAAGGCTCCTGAGAGCACCCCAGCGCTACCAGGCTATACCTCGTATCATACTTTTCGGCCAAAAACTCGGGCCAAACCAAAAAGGGAGGGGGAGTGTCCATATTCATCAAGGACACCCACACCTCCAGGTTAGTGGCAACACATGAAGCATCAGATACCATCCAGGTGCAACTAACCATAGGCAAAACTGCTATACAACTGGTAGCATGTTACAGACCACCCTCCCAATCTCAGGAACCCCATTCGGCCTTCCTGAAAACATTGGAGGATATGAATGTCTCACCAAACACCATCATATTGGGAGACTTCAACTACCCTAACATAGACTGGGTGCATTATTCTAGCCCAAACACCCTAGCCCAAAGGTTCCTGGAATTCATAAATTCAAATGCAGTGGAACAGCTAGTCACCTCTCCCACAAGGGGAGATAATATACTAGACCTGATCTTCACAAACATGGGGACAAAGTGCTCCACCCCAGAAGTATACCCCTCACTAGTGAGATCTGACCACAAACTAATCACCCTGGATATACATATCCCACCTCCACCCCCAACACAAAAGACTACAGTGAAAAACTTCTCAAAAGCCGACTTTACACTTCTTAAAACTGAGATGGTATCCTTTAAGCCCACTGGGCCAGTGGAAACCACATCCCACAATGCAGAATCCTTCATAAATGCTTTCTACAGACATCTCAAAGAATGCATGGATCATGCAATCCCAAATAAAACCAAGAACCTCTCCACCAAGGGCAGGCGTCCTGTCTGGTGGACCCCAGCCATAAACAAATTGTATAAGAAAAGAAGGAAGCTACTGCACGACAGAGCAAAATCCCATAAAGAGAAGGCATCTCTGATCAGCACTAGTAGAAAGCTACATACTCTCATAAAAATATCCAAGGCCAACTTTTAGAGAAACATCGCTATGGACACTAAAGATAACCACAGGGCCTTCTTCTGCTATGCTAGAAACCTCGGCAGAAACCCTCAGATATGTTCAGAGTTAGTTCACAATGACAAAAAATACACTGAACCCACAGATATTGCCAACATTCTGGCAGACAGGTTCAGTGCAAATTTCTCCCCTCCCTCACCCCCAAAAGAAGAAATACTTATCCCAGCTGAATGTAACCTCCCTGTCATCTCAGATGTCCAGGTGAAAACCGCCCTCAGCAAAGCTAAAAACACAGCATCAATGGGACCTGACGGTATCCCGGGTTGTGTGCTACATGAACTCCAAGAGGAGCTAAACCCGCACATAAAAATGCTATTTAACCTTAGCCTTACTACAGGATATGTACCTGGACACTGGCGTACAGCAACAGTAGTCCCACTCCACAGAGGAGGCACCTCTACAGACCCTGGTAACTACCGCCCCATAGGCTTAACCAGCCTGGTCTGCAAAGCTATGGAACAAATCATTATGGAACTCATAAACAGAGACATTGGGGACTTACAGACACTTGATCCCATCCAGTTCGGCTTTGTAAAGGGCAGATCCTGCCTTTTGAACCTGGTTGACTTTTTCGAAACAGTCACTAGAGCCATTGATGAGGGCAAAGCAGTCCATACAGCCTACCTGGACTTGGCTAAAGCTTTCGACACAATACCCCACTCATAGACAAGCTCAACAGCTTAAATGTAAATCCATATGTCACAAGATGGGTTGCAAACTGGCTAAAGGATAGAACCCATAAAGTCAAAATCACTGGAGCCATGTCAGACTCAAAGCCAGTCACAAGTGGTGTCCGACAGGGCTCTGTCCTGGGACCCCTCTTGTTCGGCATTTATTTCTCAGATGTGAAAGCAAACATGGGAGGGTAGTGGCTGACAAAGTTCGCAGATGACTGCAAACTAGGCTCCATAGTCGATACACCAGCTGACACATACATCCTACAGAAAGGCCTCACTGAAATGGACAACTGGTGCTGGAGTCATGGCCTTAAACTAAATGCCAAAAAATGTATATTCATCCCCTTTGGGAAAAACAAAGTACCCACAAATTATCACATAGACAGTAACCCACTGAGTACGGAAAAAGTAATCAGAGACCTGGGGACCCAAGTCGATAGTGACCTCTCATTTGACACCCACATTGCCAAAGTGGTTAGAAAGACTTTCTGCCTTGCCCACCTTATCATGAAGGGATTCACATCCAGATCAAAGGAGGTCATTGTACCCCTATACTTCTCCCTTATCAGGCCCATGATTGAGTACAATGCCCCATTTGGTATGTACCTCACCCGGCACTTGCAACAGCTAGAGAGACCCCAAAAGTACCTCACCAAGAGGATCAAGGGTCTCCAACATATATCATATGCTGCCAGACTAAAGATACGCCAGCTTTATTCAGTAGCATACTGCCTACTCAGAGGTGATCTGTGCCTGACGTACAAGGCCATGTCCAATCAGAAATTGATGGACATGCTCCACCTCAAAAAATCCAAATCCATCAGAACCACGAGAGCTAAAGATTTAAACCTCAACACAAATATGAATAGGACATGCTGGAGGGAAAGATTCATAACTCAGAGGCTTGCCATACTCTGGAACAGAATCCCAGTTCATGTTAGGCAGAGCCCCTCACTGACTCTCTTCAAGAGAAATCTTGATGAGTGGATGGGAGATCGTAGGTTTACCCCAGGGGTCATCTCTGTGTCACTACTAGACAGAGGCACAGTAAACTAATTCTATTATGTAAGGGGATCTTCACTGTGTCACTACTACACAGAGGCACAGTATTCTAAATCTATTCTGTACACTTTTGTACCATTACATGGGGTGGCGAAAGCCACATCATTATGGCTAGGCTTATAAATGCCCCATGGCAGATAGCCTAGTACTAAACTATGAAACTATGAAACTATGAATTAGTGGAGGATTCTGGATGCTGATGCCTGTGATATACCCATCATGTCCCCAGCTGGTATTTGAAAGGTATCTGTAGCTAAGATTCTAAGGGCCACACATATCTTAGTTTCTACTGGGTTGAGTTCCCCTTGGTTGGATGTGGCTCTGAGCTGAAGGCGGCAAAAGTCACAGAATTCTTGTAGTGTGCCCCTGTCCACCCTGTAGTGATATACAATCTCCAGGTCAGGCAGCATCTAAAAAGTTACCCAGGGCCTGAAAACCCTTTCCTTCTCTGCCTAGGCATATTGGCACCAGCAGCAGCACCACTGGCTTCAGCCTGTAGAAAGCAGCAACTGTCTCTAGCACTGAGACCCTGTAGATTTTTCATATCACTATTCCAATGGTATGCAGGAAAAAATAGTATTGAATCTTCATGGATACTTTATATCTTGTTGAATAGTTCCACCATGTTGGATTGGTTCATTGAAATGCAATTCACCTGCTTATGCTGTAATTATCGTCTATTAAACACACCTGCTGCTTGCTCATTAGTGCACTATAAGCACCTCTGTGGACCTTCATGCACCTCCATGTAAATAAGGTAAGCACAGGCAAAATTTTTATTGTTTTCCTCCATTCCCATAATATCTGCAAACATGGAGCACAAAAAGTGAAGGAAAGATTGCACACTCTGTTCTAGAACCCAGGACCATCTATACTCCAGCCTTACACATACATATGCTGCCACAAGAATAATTACATGACAAGCACTGGGAAACCTGCCATTCATTCCTCCATTTTCCATGATTGCACTAAGCAGCATATCGCGCAATGACCAAAATAATAAAAAAGTACTTAAACCAGACAGAGACAACAGATTTTGCCAAGAAATGAAGAGGAGGTTACATCTTAATGAAACAGAACTTGTGACTTGTGCACTGCTTATGTGCATTTTTACCCTTCACAGACCTACATGTACACCTCTGTAAGTCTAACCTGACACAACCCTCTGATGTCATTATTCACTGTTACCATCCATTGAAAACAAAACACAGAGGGAGTACCTACATGATGTGAACATCCCTACATAGTTCTAATTTATTGGGATTCAGCAATCCTAATGAGTTCAGACCTCATTTGCATCTTCACCATGCTAACAACCCTGAATCTATATGGTTGACAACTGTGTAGCCAGGGAAACTGAACGGAAGCTGAATATTGAACACACAAAGGAGGTATTACTTTGCCTTATATCTGCACAGAGGAGTACTGTTTTTGAGGAAACATGCCTGTATTTCAACAGCTGCATACTGCATATGCTTACATGCCATTTTGAGTAGTCTGTTTCATGGAGTTTATACTTTTAGCTGTCTGTATTAGTTACAAGTGTATTCTTCATTTGGGGGTAGAGGATCATAGCTGCATTTATGTTGTGGCACTTAAAAAGTTATGTTGCTATTGTTACTCTCTTTTTGTTGCATTCACCCCTTATAGAACTGGAATTATGTGTCGCTGTCACATGTTAAGGTCAGTTCTGTACAAATCTAACAACTTTTACTTGCTCTTCTGTCCGTGTATACTCCTTTCCATGGCTGTATTCAAAAAGTTTTTGAATACACAGGAAACACCAGCATGAAGTCTACATGGCTGCTTTAGAGCTTGTTGAATCACTCCACCATGTTGATTTGCTTAATTAGCATACAATTCAGCTACTTATGCTGTAATTAGCATGCCACAGTATTTACCTTGTTTGGCGTGAATGCGTGCCAATAGAGTTTACTGAATCTAAAAATATTTGCGGCCATGTCCACATTGTGACTCGCTGTACATATGGTGAAAAATGACTGTATTTAACCCCCCCTCCATCTGTTGTTTCCAATTTCCATTGCATCAAGTGGAAACATTGTAAAAACACACATCTTATCTAATATGCATTCAGCTCCTTTTCTTTTCTGTGCAACTCATTTTATTAGTTACTTACAGAGTGACGTTCAGAATGATCATGACTACCTAGAAAAATTAATCAGTGACTCTGGTCTGTACTATAACATTAACAAAACAGAATTCATAAGGCCAAATTAGAAAATCTTAGTGTAGCAAGAGCAGAATGGTAAAGTCTGTCCACTCTCATGACACTGAATTGTGTAATCCACCTTGACTGCAGGGATGCAGGAGTATATCATACAAAGATGGGCAGTGTTCACCCAGTTCAATACCTCAGAATGCCAAGGTGTTGAACTGACTGCCACTGCACCCAGACAAGGAAATGAGATGCCTTTACATTCTGTGTTAATGAATCTCATCGGGATCAGTGCTAGCATTTTGGGGCCCCCAGCAAATGTCAAGTTGTGGGTACCTTGGACAAGCGTAATTATCACCCTGTCACTGCAACCCCATTCTAAGTAACCCTTTAGTTCAAGCTGCACTTCAGAGCATCTATAATCCTGTGGCTTAATTGAGCTATTCCCTATACAGTTATTACTGTGCGGTCTTGGAGAGGTAGGGTGTTTCTGTGTGTAGACACAGGCTGAACTGTAGCTAATGCTCTTACATTACAACAAGCCCGTGTACCATACTGTGTTGGCCCATGTCACAGTGGGACATTCACAGTGACTGTCCTTTAGTTGCAATGATTATGATACATTAGAGCAACTCTGTGTACAGGGCTGGACTTAGATGAAATGGTGCCCAAGGCATTGCCTACTGTTTCAACCCCCATACACATAACACACACACACACACACACACACACACACACACACACACACACACACACACACACACACACACACACAAACATGCACAAAGTGCTCCCTTCTACTTTCCCAACATCCCAACATCCTGGGCTCCTACACCATGATCATTATGTCTTTCTTTTTTTTCTTACATTCTGTCTTTGCCTTCAGCTTTTTCAAGAAAGTATGATTGCCTATATGCTCTGAAGAACATTTTTTATTGTTTTATTTTTTACATAAATTTTTAATCCAATGATGGCTTGAACAAAAATTACTATTAAGGAAAAAAATCAGTGTTGTTCAACTTTAGTTTTCCTTGCATCCTTTCAATGCACCCTACCTGTCCAAGACCACACAGTAATAACTGCATAAGGAATAATCCAATTAAGCCATAGGATTATAGATGCTCTGAAAGTGTATTTTAGAGCATTTTCCTATGGTTTAAATCCAGTGGTGGCCTAAACAAAAACATGATTAAGAAAACAATCTGTCTTATTCTTTCAAAGAACACATAAATTGTGCCCAAGGCTTAATTTAATGTTCAAAGCTGATAACACAGTAACTCACAATATATTAACAAGACAATTGTTTGTGAGGATACACAAGTCCTATTTGGGACAACTGCCTGACCCCCCCCCCCCCAAAAAAAAATACAGTCAACGCCTATGCATTCCTCTGGCATTAGAGTGGGGTGAAAGCAGAGGTTCAAAGGGCCACAATCATATATTTCAAGTGATTTCTGTAAACACATATATAGCATGCCTCCTCACTCCTCACCACTACCTCAAAAAGACATCCACCCGCCTGTTGTGTGATTGTGAGGAAAATGAATACGTTAATTATTACAGTAATGTGTTCCTGCTTGTTGCTATCCCTACATATGCTATAGTAATCTATCTTGCTCAAAAAAGTAAATGAAATAATGGCTGTACTGTCCTCAGTCCTAACTCAAGTTTTAATGACCTCCGGTGCACATCTCTGAAGTTTGACTATGATGAAAATTAAAGAAGTAATGGCCACACCATCCAAAGCCCCCCACACAAACTCCAGCAACCTTTTGTACACATTTCTGAGCAGGACTGGTTTTGGAATGGGTGTGGTTGAAGGCAGAAGCAAACATTGTAAGTTCATGCCAAAATCTATTTGCACATTCTAGGGTGCGTCTAAGTGTCTGAATGTTCTGTGACGAATTTTACATTTTATACCTTCCTTTTGAAATGTAATTACTTGTTAAGGGCATTTCTTTTACTGCTACCCAGAATAGTTATATATGTCCCCATCAGTACTGTGTGAGTACATACACACACATTGCATGTTCACCTTCGTGGAAAATGGAGAAATTCCATTTTACCTGCTGCATGTTTTTGAGATGCTGGAGTTTACCAGAGCCTATTGGCGGACACACACACACACACACACACACACACACACACATAAATAGACTTCCAAGAAGTGATTTCTGCTTAGCCTTCCATCCTATGAATGACCCAGGACTTTGAACTCCTACTCTTAAATTGAACTAGTTAGAGAGCAAACATCCACTCTACATAATACCTCTCAGCCTCATTGCTGATCTGGGATAGGTTTCATGTAGATATGCCTGTGTGTATATATTAACTTGTTATGAATGTCAAAACCTGACAGTTTTGTTAAACTCTACTCTTTTTTCCACCAGCACTCCTTTCCTGTGTCTTATCAGCCTACATTATATCCATAAGCTCTTGCATTATACAAGGGAACTGCTTAACACCAACTTATTGGTCTTCATATACATAATCTAAGAGTAGTGTGTGCTGAACCTGTTCTTGCAATGTCTTTGTCTAAGTTGTGCCACATTGCTTTGTCTCTTGTAATTAATATTTGTAAAGTGTTCATTATTCAATTGCATTTTGCCTCTTTGGTATGTTATAAGCATCTTAATTAGCTGAAATTATTTTTATTACAACGCTAATACATGTGATATAATCTTGAGTGCTGAAGCCTGACCTTGAGGACAAAGCATGCACTGAACTATTACAGTAGTAAACCTCACTCTAACTAAAGACTAGTAGCCAAGATTATAGTGCTTATTTTAAATGCAAACACCAGACCAAGACACAAATTCACAGATCTGTGAAAGAGACAGCTGCTGTCTTGGTAGAATGACTTCTGATAGTCTGCAAAATTGCTTTTTAAGAAAGTAATAATACAGTTCAGTTTGGACACCATTTGGTAACTGTTTAGAGGTTCATTTCCGTGAATTATAGCTAGTATTTATCATTATCTGTGTATAAACAGTGAATATTTATGTTAAGTCATATGACTTCCTATCCCCATCCAGAAGTTTGATAGAGGACTACAATGCAGTTACAAATGTACTGGATGATCAAAAGGATGAGAGACTACTTATGAATCCTCGGATATGGTGATATTTTCCCGTGTATTGACTTCTAATGCTCAAACCTGCGGTGGTGGTGCTGTGGTAGCGTTGTCGCCTCACAGTAAGACGCTGTCCGGTTCGATTCTCAGCTAGAGCGTCTTCTGCGTGGAGACATGCATGAATGGACATACCTTCATTGAAGGTTGTGCATCAGGGCTGGTAACTCGGCACGTAAAAATCAACTACCAATCATTAGCAGACCGGAGTTCCACTGTGGCGACCCCTAACCGGGAAAAGCCGAAAGACACAACAACATTGACTTCTAATGCTGTTATTGATATGATACATGTTATCCTATTGGAGGGTTTGTGCCTTACTTGCTATATGCTTACTATATGCTTAAATAGTCTACATACTTTGAGATACACAGAGTGGTGATAACAGGGAAGTATTCCTACTTCATGGAGTATTTTAGAACACCCCCATTCTTATTTCAGACCATCCACATTTGGTTTTATACCTGACTTCTTATTTAAAATCTTCACTGTGACACTGAAGATTTAGTTCTTGCTTCTGCTCACCTAAGTGCTTTCAAGAGTAGTGTAAGAGTCGCCTTGTGGAACAGGGGTAGTGCATATGGAGGCAGTTCTGAAAGGAGATGACCAGTGGGGTTCTTTTAAAAGTTCCCTCAGAGGAGCTATTCCTTAATATAAAAAGGTCCATACAGCAGTGAACTAGGATTATTTGAGAAGTGGCACAACTGATTTTGGTGCACACAGGCCAGCAGCCTCTTTAGAGAGTGGGATGGGAAATGGATATGGAGAAATCTAAGCAGGAATTTTTAAAAATAATGAACACTATTCTGGAATAAAAGAGGAAATAATTGCAGTTATGTAGGTTTAGTAATTATTGTGCTGTTCAAAGGTCCCTGTTATTGCACCTTCTTCTGGTGAAAGCTGAGAGAATAATGGTGGATGTTAAGTGACAGTCAGGTCTGACTGCACTTCTCAAAATATTATGAGCATTACAGAAATCTATTAGCATTTATAGAAACTGACACTTTTCATGCTTATGCTCTACCTGTCTTTTTAGCCATGTTGTCTTACCTCATTTAAGGGAAAATCAGAAAATAGGGCTACTGACCATTATAGCAGACAAAGAGCCTGTGTATGTGCCAGGAAGGTTACAAAAGAGGAAATCTCTGGGCCTGGACTGGCTCCAACTTGAGCTTTATCATTTAGTGGAGACTGATTGCTGAGTTACTTGTAGACTATTCCAGCCAAGGAGTTGAGGTTGATGCAGATGTTTCACTCTTGTAGGGAATTAATTATTTTCATGGTCCCAAGGCAAGAAAGTAATATGAAAGTTATGAACTTACCATAATGCTAGATCTCTGCGAGTGGGCCCATCATCTGTAACTCATACATTGTTACTCTTAGTACTAATGCCAGAGACATAAGGATTGGTCAGAATCCCAAACAATCTCAGGCTGTTACCACCACCTCCATATCCAATAATATGTCATGCTGTTTTGTCTCTTTGTAAATGAGGCAAGCGATGCTAAAGAAAGAAATATAAAACATATAGGTTAGTTTTGGCCAGTAGGGGTGTCGGAAGTGTTGTTACAGAAACTGGACTCACTCCTACAATTCTAGCATTTGGGTAAGTAAACAACTTTTGTATCTTGTAGAAGTGAGTCCAGCTTCTTTAACTCCTAAGGTAAAGTCCTAAACTCTTCCTACAGGTGGACCCCTAGGAGAACATACCCTGTCACAAGGGCAAATCTGGATCGGGAATTGAGATTCAGTTTATAATATTTTACAAAAGTAATTATGAAAGACCATGCAGCCACTGGACAAATATTATGAAGGATTCTGAAGGACTGTATTTCTGAGAAAGGCTACACAGGCAGCTCTAGTAAAATGAGCTTTAGCAACTTATGGCAATATCTTTGTATGATTGGTGCAACAGCGTTTTATACAGTCAGATGGCCATCTAGCAAGGGTACCTTTGGAAAGTTTATGGTCCAAATTATTTAAAATAAAAGGGAACAAAAAACAAAGGGTCTCTATGGACCTGGTTGAATTCATACTTCTTTTTCTTTCAGCTGCTCCCATTAGGGGTCACCACAGCAGATCATCTGTTTCTATTTCTTCCTGACCTCTGCATCCTACTCTGTCACACCAACCACCTGCATGTCCTCTCTTACCACATCCATAAACCTTATCTTAACCCTTCTTCATTTCCTCTTACCTATCAGCTCCATCCTTAGCATCCTTTTCCCAATATACCCAGCATCCCTCCTCAGCATATGTCCAAACAAATGCAATCTCATCTCTCTGGCTTTGTCTCCAAGCCATCCAACTTGAGCTGACACTCTAATATACTCATTTCTAATCCTGTCCATCCTCATCACACCCAATGCAAATCTTACCATCTTTAACTCTGCCACCTCCAGCTCTGACTCCTGTCTTTTCTTCAGGGCCACCGTCTCCAACCCATATAACATAGCTGGCCTCACTACCATCTTGAAGACCTTCCCTTTCACTCTTACTGGTACCTGTCACAAATCACTCCTGACACTCTTCTCCACCCATTTCACCCTGCTTCTACTCTCTTCTTCACCTCTCTTCCACACTCACCATTACTCTGAACTGTTGATCCCAAGTATTTAAACTCATCCACCTTTGTCAACTCTTCTTCCTGCATCCTCACCATTCCTCTGTTCTTCCTCTCATTCACACACATATATTCTGTCTTAGTCCTACTGACCTTCATTCCTCTCCTCTCTAAAACATATCTCCACCTCTCCAGCGTCTCTTCAACCTGTTGCCTACTTTCACTACAAATCACAATGTCATCTGCAAACATCACAGTCCACAGGGACTTCTGTCCGATCTCATCTGTCAGCCTGTCTATCACCATTGCAAATAAAAAAGGGCTCAGAGCTGATCCTTGATGTAATCCCACCTCCACCTTGAACACATCCGTCACTCTTACTGCAGACCTCACCACTGTCATACTGCCCTTGTACATATCCTGTACTATTCTTACATACTTCTCTGCCACTCTTGACTTCCTCATACAATGCCACAACTCCTCTTTAGGCACCTTTTCATATGCTTTCTCTAAGTCCACAAAGACACAATGCAACTCCTTCTGAATTTCTCTATATTTCTCCATCAACACCCTCATTGCAAACATCACACATGTAGTGCTCTTTCCTGACATGAAACCATACTGCTGCTCACTAATCATCACCTCTCTTCTTAACCTTGTTTCCACTTCTCTATCCCATAACTTCATGCTGTGGCTTATCAGTTTTATTCCTCTGTAGTTACTACAGCTCTGCACATCACCCTTATTCTTAAAAATCGGTACCAATACTCTTCTACTACACTCCTCAAGCATCCGCTCACTTTCCAAGATTTCGTTAAACAATCTGGTTAAAAAACCCACTGCCATCTCTCCTAAATACCTCCATGCTTCCACAGGTATGTCATCTGGACCAACAGCCTTTCCATTCTTCATCATCTTCATAGCTGTTCTTACTTCCTCCTTGCTAAATCGTTGCATTTCCTAATTCACTATCCCCCACATCATCCAACCTCCTGTCTCTCTCATTCTCTTCATTCATCAGCCCCTCAAAGTAGTCTTTCCATCTGCTCAACATACTCTCCTCACTTGTGAGTATGTTTCCCTTATTATCCTTTATCACCCTTACCTGCTGCACATCTTTAATAGCTCAGTCCCTCTGTCTAGCCAGTCGGTACAGGTCCTTTTCTCCCTCCTTAGTGTCCAACCTTTCATACAACTCACCATACATCTTATCCTTAGCCTTTGCCACCTTGTTCTTCACCATACACCTCATCTCCTTTTACTCCTGTCTATTTTCTTCATCTCTCTGAAAATCTCACTACTTCTTCACCAACCTCTTCCTCTGTATACTCTCCTATACTTCCTCATTCCACCAACAGGTCTCCTTGTCCTCCATCCTTTGTCCCTATGTCACACCAAGCACCTTTCTAGCTGCCTCCCTTACCACCTTTGCTGTGGCTGCCCACTACACTCTACACACTACCACCCAGTGCCTGTCTTAACTCTTCCCTGAACTCCACCTTACAGTTATCCTTTTTCAACTTCCATCATTGATCCTTGGCACTGCCCTCACTCTCCTTCTCTTCTTCTTAATCACCAACATCATCCTACAGACCACCATCCTATGCTGCCTAAGTATGCTTTGCCCTGTCACCACTTTGCAATCTCCAATCTCCTTCAGACTGGCCCTCCTGCATAGGATAAAATCCACCTGTGTGCATCTTTCTCCACTCTTGTACATCACCCCATGATCCACCTTCTTCTTAAAATATGTATTCACCACAGCCATGTCCATCTTTTTCACAAAATCCACTACCATCTGACCTTCTGCATTCCTCTCCTTAACACCATACTCACCCATCACCTCCTCATCACCTCTGGTCCCTTCACCAACATGCCCATTGAAATCTGCTCCAATCACCACTCTGCCCCCCTTGGGTACACTCTCCACCACTTCACCCATCTCTCTCCAAAATTTTTCCTTCTCATCCATCACACACCCAACTTGCAAAACATATACACTAACAACATCACAATTGGTGCTGAGCATTCATCCATATAGTTTAGCACATACTTCTTATGGTCAGAGCAGATCAGAATGAAAACAGGCACATGAATGTACCTGTTGAAATTTGACTCATATGCAACTTTTAAGTATAAAGGTATGTAATTCCTAAAAGAAATGCTATATAAATAATTAAAATGTGTAAGGTCATTCAAAAAGAGCATGACGTTCTGATTTCTTTCTAGCTGAAGTAATGGTTACCTAGAAAAGCATTTTCAAAGCAAAATATTCCAAGTTTGTGGTTGCAGCATGCTCAAAGAGAGCTTAAGTCAATTTTCCAGAATGAAGTACAAGAAATGGATTGTATAACTGAAGTGTCAACAAGAAGAAGTCCTTAGGGAAGGATTTGCAAACCTTTAAACCAGTCTAACAAATTAATATTTTGCATAAGATGAAAGCTAGAGATGGCAGGCAAAAACTTTAGCAGAGGACTAAACTCTATCCAGCCTCAAGAATTTCTACTAAAACTTGAGCAATGAGGGAGAAGTAGCATTAAACAGATCTAGGAATTTGGTGGTACTCGTACTATGGAGCATGCCTATTCTTCCATGTACATTTTTTTCATAGTACTTTAATCACTCTATTAGAAAAAGAGGGTTTGCTATAACTACGGGAAGTGAAGCCAAGTGGTGAGCTACATAGGCCTAGTGTAAGACTTGCATGATGTATGAGCCGTCAATGTTCTTGTAGGAATTTAACAGAGGATCTTCTTCATTAGATGAGGCAGAAGAAGAGGGCATCAAATTTGTATGGTTTAGTGAGGAGCAACGAAGAAGCCTTTGGCTTTGAGAAGTTCAAACTGTTGAACAAATCTCATCATGAGAGGAAGTGGGAGAAAAGTAGAGGAGTCTAGCAGTTATCCTGATGATGAGAAGAATGAGAATATGTCACTGCACTTGGAGCGGGAAACAGATCACAGCAAGAGATGCCCCATTTTGAAACGCATTCCTGTCATCCATGAGACAATGTATACACTAGAAGCAGGTACTTGTTCAGCTTGTCCAAGAAAGGAATAGCCTTTCCAGGGATATGAGTGGCCACAACAAAAAAGATTTTGTCCCCTCCACCCTGTTAATATACCATACAATTGCCATTTTCTTTTCATCTCACTAGTTAGAGCTCCCACTGGGAAGGAGTCCATGAATGCCTAAGCATTGATAAGACTCTGTCACCTTCATTATGCTGATTTGAAGGAAAGCTCTGTTAATGTCCTCACTCCATGAACAGTCTGCCCATTGAAATTTCCCACTTCCACCCATGATGTAGCTGCGAAATTATTGCTATGGAGCGGGAAATGGTGGCAAGAGTGGAAGTGAGTGTTAACTTGAACATGGTATCCTTCTACTATAGTAAATGGCATTTGCAAGCTTAAGAAATATGGACTTGAGATGCCACTTGACCACATTCTGACACAATTAATCCCGAAGAGTCCACTGAAGAACTTTCTTTTAAAATCTTATGAAGGAAACAATGGGTATGGCTGCAGCCATGAGACCCAGTACCCTGAGGCAAAAGTGAGCAGCTGATGTAGACAATGGAGGATGAACACAAACCTTTGTATGAAGAGTTTAAATCTCTTCCTTGGGTGTCTTCCTCTGCAAAAAACCTGCTCTTCAGACTGCAGCCTATAAACATAAGTAAATGAGAAGACTGCAGCTTGTTGTTGTTGTTGAGATTTAACATTATTCCCCACAGGGCTTACCTTAGCAACTGTTGTGGGGCCAGCTTTGTGCTGCTCCATGATTTGGCAACCTTCAGCTTTAAACTGAGAACCACAAAAAAATCATCTACTTTTAAAAACATTAGCAAGCTGACTGCTATATTTGTAACAGCTGGCTTGCTGCAACTTATATGACACATTGCAAGCAGTATTAGAATTCATTTCCAAGACAGCATTCAAAAATGCCAAAACAGAAATGACTGGTGTACTGCACTATTGAACTATCTGCATCTGGCGATAACACAACTTAACACTTTGCAATCAGGGCAGCTGCCCCCTTTGCCCGACCCTAGCTAGACTTTTGTTTGAGAACCCAGGCCACAATTATGCCTCTCAACGTTTTTACCCAAGAATTTTGTACAAAGGCAAAAATAATGCTGGAACAAATCTTGAAAACCAGGGACATTTTTGAATACTACTCTAATTCACTTAAAAAGTTAACATCCATATGCATTTTCCAGACAATATGAAGTATATGAAACTCTGAAGTCTGGCATTATTCACTGCCTGTAAATGTTTTTCCTTTGGTTTCAAGATGAGGAAATTGTTCCTTGCTACTGAAGCTGCCAGGTGTTGCTATGTAGTGATTTTTCTCTTCAGAGGAAAACTCAAGTAATCCATACTCCATTATGACACAAGGACAAAAGAGAAAAGATATGTCAGGCTCCTAGCTATGCCACCCAAAGTCACAGAAATTCAATATATTTGCCTGGAAATGTCTTCACAGATATTTTTATACCCCAGAGAAATATGGTCAGGGGCATATAGGAATATATTGGAAGTGCAGTAGGAATGAAGGATGCTCTTAGGAACATATATTTTTGAAATGTGAATATTTGCAAAAATGTAAAATGGATCTTTATACAATTACTGTAGACTTAAAGTAATGGCAAGGTGGCCATTACTAAGGAAACATTTTCCTTGATTGGTTAGAATTAAATCAAATAGCTCAAATATGAGAATTGATAATAGTATTTATAATATTAGCAAAGTAAGTTATGACTGAAACCCAAAGTAGAAGAGGTGAAGAAAATGATGAGAGGTTCAGCACCTAGAGCTAAACCGCAGATGTACAAAAAGAAGGTGTATTTTGTAAATGGAGGGTATAGGAGTTATTACAGCACAAAGACCAAATACTTAAAGTGCACTGAGTGTTTGGGCATAATGGTAGAAATGGCTGTTAGTATGCATACTACTACAGTTGTTTTTCTGCAAAATATTCTTGGACTTTACAGTTTCTTGTTAATGGGTTAGGTGATTGTTCTGCAGATATGTATTAAGAAAGTGTATGGAAGCATAACTCATTTATGCGATTACTTACTGAATATAAGGTGGCGTAATGTTATGATCATGTACATTTTTCTCAATGAGCCCCTGGAAAGTAGTAGGATAAAGTATTAGGAAGCTGGTGTTATTTGTCACATGTGATGGCTACCAGAGGACAGTTTTGGGGATATTGATGTCTCATATATGTTGCCTTCATACTACCCTTAAAGGTTTTGTTGTCTCTTTTAATAAGTCTGCTACATCAAGTAATAGAGGCTAAATAAGGAAAAGAAAGATACTATAGCCTCTGCACAGATTATTTAAATTTGGGATAGTGGCAGATTACAGAGTATTCTCAAGGATCAGCTGCCAAAAGTGGCAGCGCACCATGTATGAGGACTCCGCAATTTGTATGATTAATGTGATTACAATAAAAGTATGTTGCCTTGCAAAATACTGAAGCTTTA
The DNA here is from genome assembly GCF_019279795.1 of Protopterus annectens. Taxonomy (NCBI): domain Eukaryota; kingdom Metazoa; phylum Chordata; order Ceratodontiformes; family Protopteridae; genus Protopterus; species Protopterus annectens. Next base: position 874,107,452 of record NC_056731.1, on the reverse strand, counting down.
CTCCAGATATGGGGCTACAAACCTGGATGGCATGATTATTCATTCAGAGACTGTAAGTCTCATCTACCAAAACTGTAAGCTGTGCCCATAGCATAAGGAACACCCTATGTGCTATATCAGTAGAAAATTGAGCAATGCAGAAAAGAAATACAGTGGTATAGAAAGGGAATGATTAACAATCATGGAGGCCTTCTATTCCTTTAAGTATTTTTTACTGGGTGGACATTTCATCTCAGTAACTGACCATGTTGCTCTTTGAATACTGAATAGGCAGGCTTGTGGCAATACGAAGCTGTGCTGCTTGGTGCTATTCCTTGAACCCTTTCAGTATGCAGATAATGGCAGTCTTGACCTAGCCAACAGAAATGCTGATGGGTTATTAAGATTGTACAACCCATTGCTTTTTGTCAAACCCTCTCCTTATTCCTGTGATCGGGATTAGTTATAAAAATGTTGAGTTTATGTGCCTTTAAATGTGCTTTGCAAATGAGAAGTTTCCAGTGTGTTAGTCAGGAAAACCATGTATTATCCAGATAACAAGGCACAGTTTTCCAGCTAAAGTTGTACAAACAGTGTTAGGTTGCAAAAGCAAGACAGGAAGCTCATTCTACATTTACAGGTGCAGAATAGGTAAGTAGCAACTTAGCTAAAAGATCATGGAGGTACAGAGTGTGATAAAACAGTTGGGACTAACCCATGGAGTATACATGAAATATTGACTTGACCTGCAGAGTTGGAATTGGGGCCTGCAGACAGGGACTTTAAAAAACAGCCTGTTCACTTTAAGCTGCATGGAATTATAAATAGTTGGTGGAAAGAAACAAGAGGTATAGTTTTATTTTCATTTAAATGACAATCCAAGTGAGATATTATTTCTATTCACCCAGTAGGTTATTGAGTAAACCCATGCTTTGTGCAATCCGGTACATCCAGTGATTCTTTGGACTTACAATGACTGCATATTTATACAGCCTCAGCTAAATAAAGGTTATCACAAACCAGTTCCCCATACGCATTGTCACCTGGTCAACAAAGTGGACAATCAAGTACCATTTAAACATTAAAACTAGAATTACAATTTACTGTGCTACTTATCAGTAAGTATTTCCTCATGGCTAAATTTATTTATAAGAAAACTGCACATTACTACATGTAATATACTTCACACAAATGATATAGAGACTGTTCCAGAATCACTCAACACAGGACCACCAAACTAATTCTTTCAAAACATGCAACAAGGATAAAGAACTAGGTGCTGCTAAAATAATTTTTTTTCTGTTATACACTTTATATACAACAATTGAGTGAAGATGGCCATAGTCTCAAAAAATAATACAGTCCCAGTCCAGAACAAGGTTCTTATACTAGATTATTCAGCATCACCATTAATCAAAACCTAAAGTTTGACCAGCCCATTAACCAACTCCTAGCTAGCCAAATCTAACTACAATCTTGTTATGTGGTTTAAAATGAAACCCTGCCTCATACTACAAGCACAACTAACAACAGTATAATTTCACCAGCTCCCAAAACAACTATATGCAGTATGTGTTTTAACTAACTTCCAAAAACTCAAATGCGTAAATTAGAGAAGAGTTACAATAAAACTGCTAAACTTACATCTAACGTATCAAATAGGATACATCATTGTAGAGCACTCCAGGAGCTCCAATGGCCCGATCTACAGAACACCCTGAATTACACCCAGCTGTGTATGGCATTTTCTACAAACCCAAAAAGAGTCCATTTCTAAATCATATTATTACTAAGCATGCCCTCCAAAGAGATCTGAGGTCACAACATCTGAACTAGCTCCTACTCACTCACTATATTCTATCAGCATAACACAAATTTGGAACTATATTCCACCTAGTATCAGAGCTGAATTAATATTCATAAACTTTCTAACACACCTAAAACAGTTCCTAACAACCAAAACTTCATGTTACAGCATACAGTGAAGCTTACAATTTTCCTTTCTACTTAATACTTCTTCTTCCTTTTGCCCCCCCAAGACATAGCTGAACATCATGTTTCACATCTACCGCTACATCATTTTCCTCTCGTTGCCTGTCACCACTACTACTCCCTTTTGGCACACTTTAATTTTCCCTTCTCTCTTCCTGCTCCCTTCCTCCTCTTTTACCATCTTACTTTATTACCTCTTCTTCTCACTGCCTTCATATTACTCACCACTAAACTCCTCCTCAGTTCAACCTTATTCTTCTTTTTCATCACCACCTCACTATATTTCCAGATCCCCATATCTATATAACTTCCTTCTAAGTACTGATGTAATACCAGTATGTATCATTTCTCCACCCCCATATTATCTGCTATTAAGTTATTCTTCAGCAAATATTGATTTACTTACTTTTGACTGTTTCGTTTATAGTCTACTTGTATTGTAGAGCCTTTCTTCCTGAGACTTTACTGAAAAGAGGCAATTTGCCTTGGCTGGCCATTACAGTTAATACCCAGAATACATACATACATACATAAAATTCACTGGAGCTCTGGAGTCATCAGCAAAAAGCAAATGTTGTAGCTTTAGCAGATAAACACATCCAAGTAAAAGTAATCATGCATTTCAAACAACGGACCTTCATCTCACCCTGGAGGTGGAGTACATATGAATAAGGAAAGGTATTGATATCTGCTCAATTTTAACATCTAACAATAGCACTGTTGATGAATTTTCCCCATACTGGCTAATGGCCCAGTTTACAGTTGACAATGGCACCAAAACTATTTAATCAAAATGTTTTACAACCCATCAATGAGCAAGACTAGTTAAAAATCACATAAGCATTATGCAAAGGAATGAGCATCATTCTACTTTGTGACGTAAATATTAATTGCTTAGGCAGAACAAGAACTTAACTGGAGAGTTGTAATTTATATCATAACGGGACACATATAATGTTAGAAAAACGTCTTCTGGGCACAGAAAATAGATGCTTACAGCCTGATAGCAGACTGCATACCTCTCAACTGTACAGATTTTTGCAGAATGTCCAGATTTGTGCCTCGTATTGTGGTCCAGTTTTCATAAAATTGTGGTTTTCTGGAATATCACTGGCAATTCATTAAAGATTAACATCTGAAAATAATGACAGACATTTGAGTTTTAAACTTCGTACTCTTCAGAAAATTCATGCTAATTGAAAATATGTTGTTATCAACTTTCTAGCTTGTAAGAGCAATATTTAAAAACTGTCCTTATTTTTGGGCCTTTGTCCCTCCCCATTATTTATGGCTTTGTTCAGATTACTTGTTCTAAGAGGTTGTGAGGTATGATTACAATCTAAACTGAGGTATGTTTATGTATTTATTTTTTTCACTTTCAGCAGACAGACACATACTGCACAAGGAACAGGAAATGACTTCAAGCATATTCCCATAAGTCTCCACCAGAAAACACTGCTATCTTATGGCTAAACATATTATTACACATAACCAAAATATATTATACAAACACATAATAGTTGTTGATGTATATGTCTAACATCCCCACTCAACAACTACTACTTAAGCCAACCCCATTTGTGATCTAAAGTCTACAGAATTGTTTACTGTGAATGTCTTTATCATAGCATCAGCCATTATTTTATCACTTTCACAATATGAAAGCACAATCACTTTTTGTTCAAGTCATAAATGTAATGGTGTCTGACATCAATATGTTTGGTTCTTGCATTGATCTTCTCACTGGCTGCAAGCTTATGCATGCCTGATTGTCCTCATATAAGACCGTAGGCTGGGACACTGGCTTTCCAAGATCTTGAAGCAACTGCTGCAACTAAATGGCTTCTTGACTAACATAGGCAGCAGAGATATATTCTGCCTCTGTAGAAGACAATGCCACTGAGATCTGTTTCTTGCTGGACTAGGATATATGACTGTTTCCTAATTTGAACAAGTAATCAGTTGTGGATTTGCATGTGTTGAGGAGACTCGCCCAATCAGAGTCCACATATTCTGTAAGGTTTAAGTCACCAATTGCTGACAACTTTAAACTTAAGACTTTTGTGTCTTTGAGATACTGCATAACATTTTTATTGAATTCCAGTCTCTTTGATGTTTTTTACTTAAACACCTGCAGAGAAGTGACATGGCTGCTGCAATGTCTGGATTTGTAGTGGTTGCAATGTACAGAAGTGCCTCCACTACTTGTCTGTACTGCTCACTAGATGGTAGAAGATCTTCCTCTCCTACCAACTTTGGATAAGCTATGTCCATGGGTGTGACACTCCTTTAGCCTCAGCTGTGTTGAACTGTTGAAGAATTGAATAAATTTTTGTACTCTAGCTCAACAGAAAACCCCCATCATTCTCATGCCATACGTTAATGCCTAGGTAGTATGTCACCTCACTAAGATCTTTAGTCTCAAAATGCTGATGGAATACTGATATTAACGTTGCAATTGTTTCATTCCTTTTGTAAGCAATAATCAAGTCATCTATGTAGACTAACAGATACATCCAATGAGCATCTATACATTTAGAATATACACATGGATTGGCTTTCAAAAATCCTTCATCTAGCAGAACTTTGTTTAATTTTGAGTTCCACGCTCGAGGTGTTTGTTTAAGACCATACAGGGATTTTTGCAGTTTGCAAACAAGTTGCTCTTCTCCACTTTCACATATCCTTCTGGCTTTGACATGTATATTTCCTCTTCTATATTTCCATTAAGAAAAGCTGCCTTGATATTGTGATGTTTCACAATCATTTTCTGTAAAGCCACCACTATCATCAGTGTTCTGAAAGTACTTTGGTAACTGGAGCAAAAGTAGCATCATAGTCTTCAACAAATTTTTGTGAGTATCCTTTTGCAACCAACCTTGCCTTGTGCCTATAGACGTTCCCTTCAGAGTCACATTTTGCTTTAAAACCTATTTACATCTGACTGCATGTTTGCCTTGAGGTAGCTCTGAAAGTGTCCATGTCTGGAGTTCATTGAGTGAGTAATGTCATCTCTTCATCATCAGCTCTAATCCACATTTGCTTCTCATGTGGTAGTTTTAGCATTTCTTCACATGAACCCAGCTCAGCCTGAACTGCTGTGCGAGCCATATAAGGCAAGGGTTTAGGTGGAATACCGTTATTGCTTCTTGTTGATTTCCTAACCGAAGTTATTTGTGGTTCATCGTCTCTTTTATCAATTTTTGAAATTGTCTGCAATAATTTATATTTCTGTGTAGCTTTGTTCTTGTTTTTCTTGTGACACGGATATGGATTTTCCTCAGACTGAGCTGTTTGTCTCAGTTCCCGAAACTTTGAACACACAGAACTTTCAGCAATCACACTTCTGCTGACCGTTACCTCATTTGTGTCTGGATGTAGAATTCTGTATCCTTTTTGAGACTCACTCTAACCCATAAGTATACCTTCCTTTGCACATAGATTCCATTTTGTACATTTTTCCTTTGGAATTTGCATATAGGTTTACATCTAAAAAAATTGATTTTTCTCAAATCTGGCTTCCTTCTGTTCCCAGTTCATATGGAGTTTTCCCTGGCAAGCAATTTTGGAGATAGCATGCAGTCATGATAGCCTCTTCGTGGTATGTGGTTGGCATACCAGCATCAAAATGTATGCTCCTTCTACTCACACAGACAGGTTGAGTCATTCTCTGTGCAACCTCATTTTGTTCTGGGTTTTATGGTACAGTGGTCTGGAACATAATTCCATGTTTTCTGAGAATGGCTTGTTTTGTGCCACTTGTATATTCAGACCCTTGTAGCACTTTTGGCATTCTGCCAAATGTATTACTTACTTGAGCTAAATACTGTTTTAACTTTGTTGACACTTCATCCTTGTGCAACAGGTACTATGTAGTGTACCTAGAGTAATCATCGATGAAGCTTAGAAAATGCATCGTCTTTCCTGGAGTCATGTTTTTCATTCAACCTCAAAGACTGAATGAATTAAGTCCAGAGGTTTTTGAGCTCTGCTGTTGCTCTGCTTTGGAAAAGGCTTTCTCATCATTTCTCGCTTAATGCAGCTGCTACATTTCATTATTTGGTCACACTGCCTAACCTTTACACCACTTGCATAGTTGCCCTCAACTATTTTCTTTATTGTGTCAGGACGTCTGCGCCCAAGGCATCTGTGCCTGCCAAGTGTGAATGCAGTTTGAATGTTTTTCCTCTTTGGCTGTATTAACCATTTCACTGCAGTTTAGCTGATACAATTCTTTTGTGATTTTTGCCTTTCTGAGTAAGCAATCCCCTTTTGTAATGACACAACTGTCACTTTGGAAAGTCACTACATTACCTTGGTTTGTAAGCTTCTTCACTGACAATAGGTTACTTTCAAAATCAGGCACATACAAAAGATTTCTCATGTGTATCTTTCTGGTGATATTCTGACTGATGGTAAATAAAACCATCTCCAATTCCTTCTAACTTTATTACTTGCCCATTAGCTGTGGTTATTTTTTGTTTTGCTTTGACTGAGTTGAATGAAGACATTTTTGTCATTGGTCTTGTGACTTGTAACTCCTGAGTTGACACATCATGCCTACATAGATGACATGCCACATTTGGACTCAAATGCAAACTCAGTGTCTGAAGTGACATCTGCTTTTTGCTTGACAGTCTTAGCTTGTTGTGATTTAGCTTTCCTTTGTATTCTAGCTTTATAAATTCTGCAATCTGCCTTTAAGTGCCCTGTTTTTTTACAGATGAAACATTTACATATTTCTAACTGCATATTACTCTTTAAAGCAGCCTCCGCACTGGATATACTTTTGGTCTTGCACTTGTTTTCATCCACAAGCCTGCCTTTAACATACTGTAATGTCAGCTCATCCTCTGGACATGCATCAAGTGCTGTAACAAGTGTCTCATAACTATCAGGTCGATCACTAACTAAAAGTGCTGCAATGTGAAATACTAATATCCTTCCCAATACCTCTCAGCCTTTCAACTATTTCTAAGGTATGGCTTATATAATCCTGCATATCCTGGTCTTCCATCAGCATGGTCTGATATAGTTTTCTAATTAAATGTAGTTTATTGCTGAGATAAGCTCTTTCATGTACGTTTTACAGTTCCTCCCACATTTCTTTAATAGATTCACAGTTGCATACATGTATAATTTGATCATCATGTATGCAAAGGGAGATTGTGCTCTGAGCTTTTTGATCTTTTTGTATCCCCTCATCAGTGGGTTCTGCTGGTCTGACTTCATTTACACATTTACACATACCTTCTCTTATTAGAAGTATCCTCATCTTGAATTTCCAAAATTGGTATTTCTGGTTCATCAGATTTGTTACTGAATGCTTTGCTGAAGAAGTGTTGGTAGCCATTTTTACCATCTTTCTCCTTGCTTTATATTTTGCTATGTCTTGCACATCTTTGCTGTACCTGGTTGAATGTATCTGGGAGCCAGAGTGTCTGGGCCCATAACCTGGTAGAAAACCTTATGGGCACAGCAAATAGATGTTCACAGCGTGATTGCAGTCTAAACCGAGGTATGTTGTATGTTTTTTTTTTTCAATGTCAGCAGACACACACTGCCCAAGGAACAGGAAATTACATCAAATATATTATCATAAGTGTCCACCAGAAAACACTACCATCTTATGGCTAAACATATTATTACACATAATTGAAATATACACACACATTTATTTATTTATTTTTATTTTACATTTGTTGACCGGGCTAGTCTAACTGGATACATGTCCATTTTCAGTAGAGGCCTGGGGAGATAAGCTCCAAAATTAAGCTAATATAAACAGGAGTAAAAAATGAAAAGAAAAGGAAACATAAAAATAAAACATTAAATACATTATTGCTGGAGGCTAACATTGTAGAAACTAACATCAAAAAGAATCATGAGTACAAGGTTTAGCAATACAGTAGTTCTAGAAGCAAATATCTATGGTTTAGGGTTTGACATTTGACATGTAGAAGATAAGGAAAAGAAAGAAAGATTCAAACTAATTATTAAGTTTGTTCAGAATTATACACTCAAATAAAATAGTTGGTATACATTCAAAGCTGAAATACAAGTGCCTGGAGCAGGGGTAAGGTTCCAATGTACATACTACAGGGTAGCTCACAGACAAAATAAGTAATTGTTCCTATATATATATATATATATATATATATATATATATATATATATGTGTGTGTGTGTGTGTGTGTGTGTGTGTGTGTGTGCGTGTGTCTAGCATATAATTTTGCAGCAACATGACCTAATGTCATAATCATAACCTTTCTCCAAAACTGTTCGAATTTGCAAATTCTGATACAGGCCATCAGGGATACTGCCCTCTGTATTTCAAACCAATTAGAAGCTCTTCAATTGAAAATTAAAATGTTTTCAGTTTTTGCTTCCTTAGAAATAACCCTATTAAATAAATGTGATTATATTGTCGAGACCCCCAAGCTACCATGGGTGTAATATCATAACGCCATGTTTTAATTTTTACAGCCTACAGTGTTGTTTATATAATAAAGAATGGTTAGGGGATGTTATTCTCCTAAGTTAACTAATTATTAAATGAATTTGATCAAGGAAAGAAACCAGTCATGGTGTGCTTGGAAATGTGACACCTCTAACATTACTTATCTCAGCAGCTTTCTCCTGCATAAAAATAATTGTAATAGAAACGTCAGCAAAAATTGCTTAAAAATCCTCATTTTAAATTTATGTGTTTTGGCAACTAATAGAGATACAATCGGTAGGTACTTGCTTAATGAAATGAAAGCTCTATGTAATCCATTACAATCATAGTTTCATGTCTATTCCAAAATAAATACAATTGGTAGGTACTTGCTTAATGAAATGAAAGACCTATGTAATCCATTACAATCATAGTTTCATGTCTATTCCAAAATAAACCTCTACACATTCCTAAGCAGATTATGAACTAATAGGAAGCCCAATGATCCCCATTATGTCTATAGACAACAAATCAGTAAAGTGACTGCTAGTAAAGCTGGGCTCAAACCTTTCACTCAGAAGCCATAGCCTCAAGCTTCTCTGCAAAACATATTGCCCACTTTGCCATTTTTGTTGCCTAGGCAAAGCAATCCTTATGACCTTACGTCCACAACACAAAATGTACAGTACCTTCAAACATAACTTTGTCACCAAATTGTAAGTGGGACAGTATTTGCAAAGACTGGCACCATCATCTTGGAATGGGTCTATATTAGAAAGATGAAATGACAGAACAACGAACATGCTTAGATCAACCAAAAATGATTGAACCTGCTCAACCTCGAACAGCCACAACAGCGATTTTTTTCAATGGGAAAAATTTGCTGGGCCAACACAAAAAAAAAAAAAAATCTAAACACAAAATAAAGTAGGGGGCTTCACCCATTACATCTCTTGATGATGGGGGCTGTGCCCCACAACCCCCCCCCTACTTAAATATACCAACTCCAAGATCGCTCTACAGTGGAGAAAATGGCAAAGGCCCGACAATGGCCTAGCAATTTTTTTCCCTGGGAAAAAAACGGTGTTGTGGCCGCTCAAGGTTTAACAGATTCGATCATTTTGGGTCGATCTAAGCCCATTTGTTATTTTGACGTTTCGTCTTTCTAATATAGACCCTCTTGGAACATACTATTATATGATATTACAAATATTAGTGAATGCCTCATCTTCAGAAAAAGAATTACTAAAGATTTGAAAAAGCAAGATAAATATTGCTGTTTCAGTGACAATGGCTTACATGACTTCTTCACATTTTTACATAATACTAAAAGTTCATTATTCCTAATTACTACTTGCGTATATTGCTTTCAATATGATGTGGCCATTGCCTTTAACTTATGTATGTAAAACCTACACATATATTTTGTTTTGATATTCTTTAAAAGTATCTCCCATATGTTAATGTATTTTTCTATTATTAATGTTTGCATATGTAGGGTTTTTAATTATCTATGTAAATGTTAATGGCTTGGTTATCAGGGACCTGGGGACCCAGGTTGACAGTGGCCTTTCTTTTGACACTCACATTGCTAAAGTGGTTAGAAAGACCTTCTACATTGCCCACCTGATCATGAAGGGATTCACATCCAGATCTAGTGAGGTCATTGTTCCCCTGTACTCTTCACTTATCAGACCAATGATCGAGTACAATGCCCCATTCGGGATGTATCTCACCCGACATCTGCAGCAATTGGAGAGACCCCAAAAGTTCCTCACCAAAGGATAAAGGGACTCCAAAATCTGTCATATGCTGCCAGATTGAAGAAACTCCAGCTCTATTCAGTCGCATACCGTCTGCTCAGAGGTGACATGTGCCTGACATACAAGGCCATGTCCAACCCGGAATTAATGGACATGCTCCACCTCAGAAAATCCAAATCCACCAAAACCACTAGAGCAAGCGACTTAAACCTTAGCACGGATATAAATAGGACATGCTGGAGGGATAGATTTATCACTCAGAGACTCCCTATGCTGTGGAATAAAATCCCGGTCCATGTGAGGCAGAGCACCTCGCTGACTCTGTTCAAGAGAAATCTAGACCTGTGGATGGGAGATCGTAGGTTTACCCCAGGAATCATCTCTGTGTCACTGCTGGACAGAGGCACAACAAACTAATGGGCACAGTATTTTTTCATATAAGGGGTGGCGTAAGCCACAATAATTTGGGCTAGGCTTATAAATGCCTTAGGGCAGATAGACTAGTATAAACCTATGAACCTATGAACCTATATGTTTTATTATTTTGAAACTGTAATTGTCTTTGGCTACAGTATTGGCTAACCTAGCTTACTAGCAATACATAAATAAAACCTGTTAACAGACTGCAATTCAGTCTGTATAGTAAGTCTTGTTTCTAAGTTCCAGAAAGATCCTGTGCATCTATTTGTCTTTCTTCTAGCTCTTGGCTTGCTGACCATTAGCTACTTTGGGTGATCTCTCATGGCAGCTACTCCTCCTCTGACAGCACCTGATTCAGGGGAGGGTGACTGGATGATGTCACATAATACCAGTATTACTCCCTGGTTGAGTCCAGGTTTGAAAGTCATGGCAATGAGCTTCAGAGCAGAGCTAGCAGGTCACAGTATTACATAAGCTGGAAGCAGAGTTCTTCCTGCAACTATTCCTTCACCAGTGTGGTGTTCCCACAGCATGCTGAGCGAGTAGTGAGGTGCAGCCTGTGAGTGCATGTCTGGCCTGCCTGGGCCCAAGGGCAGCCACACTTTCTCAAATCATACACGTGCATGCGCGCGTGCACACACACACACACACACACACACACACACACACACAAACACACAATCCGACCTGATGAATTTCTAAAAGTCCAGCTTTCCATGACCGAAGATGGCCAACTCTGCCTTAGGTCCACATCTGTTTAGCTGACAAAATTTGACCAGGTGTGTGAGATTAGTCTCGTGGTCGTGAAATATGCTCTTTCCCAGAGGTTGTGTGATCTTGGAGTTAGTACATATAATTATCAGGGGGTATGGAGGTGCAGGAGTGGGGGTTTTCCCCTGCAAATATGATATTTCCATCTGTTTTGGTTTTGTAAATTTTTGCATGTGCAAACATTGCTGATTGGCCCATGTCTAATAGTGTGTCAGTATTTGCAAAGTCAATCTTTCAGTATCAGCTTTATTAATGGCAAAATTTTGGTGTTTAGATCTACATCAGTGCACATATTTTTTAATATATACATATATATATATATATATATATATATATATATATATATATATATATATATATATATAGATAGATATATACGGATCTACTTCATATTATCATTTAACCAGATGATTGAATGTCACAACGTCGAGACCATTACCACGAAAAATCACATAAGTGAAAGTTTAAAACAACGAATCCCAAATCTTGGAAAAGGGGAAAACAACCAAACCTACCATTTCTACCTACATTCAATTTTGCAGAGGGGCTAACCCCCCTGTACCCCAACACCCCCTGCAAATTAAACATACCAAATCAGAGATCACACTACCTTGAAGGAAACAAAACATCTACCAATTGCTAAATAACAACTCTCTTCACATTCCAGTCCTATGGCACAAAGCACAGTACTGACTAGATCTTCCCACTTCACCAAGATCTCCCTCGACATTATAACTAATTTTTTTTTTAATTACTAAGCACCAGCTACACATATATTAAGACCTACACCCCTGTACTAATCACTACTTTTCTACATACAAAACCACAATACTTTAATGTTAAACCTACATCCAAAACTAAAGACTACATAACAAATCTAAAACAATCTAAACTTACACATACTACTCCAAATACAACTAAACCATCCAATGACAACTCAGCCATAACGTTGTATATCCTCACTGCAAAACCTTAAGGTGACAGTGTACATCTAACTCACTTAGCCTTTACATTTTGCATTACAGTTTGATATTCCGGAATACGATCTTCTTACTTTTTGCTTTCATAATTTTTCGTGTTTATGGTCTTGAGTTTGTGATGTTTGATGATCTGGTAATGTGATAAAATGAAGGGGATCCATATATATATATATATATATATATATATATATATATATATATATATATATATATATATGGCTTTCATGTAGTAGAGTGATTGTGTGTGTTTGTGTGGTGGATGGTGTGTGTGTGTGTGTGTGTGTGTGTGTGTTTGTGTGTGTGTGTGTGTGTAGTAAAACTGCGAAATTCAAAACTTCCGGTATTCGAGGTTTTGAATTTCATGGTTTTTAGTTTTCATTGTTTTGTGGATTCCACTTCTTGGGCTTGAGATACTGAAATTCAAGATTTCAGTATTTCAAGCTTCTGTAGTGAATCCGTGTATATATATATATATATATATAAGTATTATTGCAACCAGATTTCCGAAGTGCACTAATTCGTTATGTTTCTGCAGAAACAAGTTGCTTAATCTAAAATGGGGTGTATAAAGAAGTGAGTACTACTTTGTCACAGTGGGAATGAGGCAGGAAGAGGAAAAATGGCGACAGTTTGTACTTCTGGGTGACGCGCCTCATTTCTCCCACAACTCCGCAGTGGTGCACTGCTTTCCAATTCATGCATTCCTCATTATCCTGTTAGCTAAGGGCTAGTGACTCACGAAATACACACTGACTTTTCATGGCCAGTAGTCACCAAAAGCAAAGGTGCCTGTAAGGAAGAGTAAGTAATGGCTCAATGCTTGCTTGGGGAGTGCTGCCTTTCTCCGCAGTGACAGACTACTTTACAAAGGGTACATTCCTGCTTAGGGATCGTGCCTGTTTCCAGTCCACAGGATTGTATGCATACTAACACTTTAAAATAAATGGGTTTAACTGCTTTTTAAAGGCAGTACAGCTTTTAGCAAGTCCTGTGTCATACACAGCAAGTAAATAGCATTACAGAGAAAAAAGGCAGGGACTTATGTCTGTAAACCTCCGCAAACAGAACAGCAGTTTTAAATCAGTACTTCCAAGTATTTAGAGTGACTAGATGTCGGAAAACAGCATAGCTTGAATCAAGCACTCTTTCCTTAAATTTTACAATGTTTTCCCTACCTAAACAATGTTTTTAAATAAAGTTAACATTGTCAGTGTGATTCTGCATACATTTCTTTTTAAATTTACAGAGTGGGAAGCAAGCGGCATTATCGTGAAAATCTGGTTGCGATAATACATAAGCACTATATATATATATATATATATATATATATATATATATATATATATATATATATATATAAAGGGGTATGTGGGAGGAATAGCCCCCCCATAGGTGATGTGGGGGGTGGGCTTGCCCCCTGCAAAAGCACTCTTTCTTGCATTTTGCTTGTTATTCAGGGTTTTAATGACTTTGATGAAAACCTGTCACTTAATTTGACTGTGTTTTAGTGGATCATTCTTTGAGTTAGATGTAATGTAACACACATACACAGTCTCTCACACACATTTGTGTATATGTATATATATATATATATATATATATATATATATATGTATGCATGTTTGTGTGTATTTCTGTGTATGTTTCTGTGTGTGTGTGTGTATATATATATATATATATATATATATATATATATATATATATATATATATAGATTGATATAGATAGATAGATATATAGATATAGATGGATAGATGGATATTTCTGTGTGTATGTTAACATTTTGGATATCTAAGATCACCCATTCAGCCATTGTACCCATGCTCTCTGTTCTTCATTAGTTTTTTCTTGTTTAGTCTAAACAGAATGATCCATTCTGTTCTTTTCCTGTGTACATGAGACTGCTAGCGAGAACCTTTCACCTCTAGGTTAGGGTTAATAAAGTCTGAATGCCTAAATTTGAATATTGTAACATCAAATTTGACCAGATAAAAATACATCACAGTATTTCTGTGTTTTGCGGTCATTTAGCATTGAACGAACTTACTACCTGCATATTTTAGTTTAGCCTTTATTCACGTTAAGACCCAAAGTTTTTTTTTTTTTTTTTTTTGTTAATTCTAATTCTTTTTTCCTCTGATTTCTTTGTCTCCAAAGATTTTTAAAATTCAGTGTCTGGAAAACACTTCAGGCCTTTCAAGTGGAGCAATGATAGTCCTTATGCGTGCTTTCAGGAACATCTGTCATCTTATTTAAATTCTTTTTTTCATTTCAAACTAATTATATCGATACCATAAATTAAACATAGGTGACTGCTTTAGGATTTGCTTAAAACAAAACTCTGCACCTGCCCAGCTGTTATTGTCCTACCTTCTTATCTTTACTCTCAGATTTCCAGTGAGTTAGTCAAAAGGCACATTAAGGTTTTATTGACAGAATAATGGGGATTGTATGACCAAGTTCCCATTCTGAGTCATTTCAGCATGTATGTCACAGTGTTGAGCTTTTTTTTGCCTCTGAAATGTTCATTGCTAGGTTTCTTCAGTGAGTCACAAGAAAGTTTAAGATTTATTGTTCTGTTTGTTTTAATGAACATTCACATCTTCTTTTTGATAATGGCAATGGAGGCGATGTCATTGTTAGCCGGATAGGAGCAGGTGGCACCGTTTTTGTTGCATGTATCACATGGAAAAGGACAGGAGAGACATTGTAAGTTAACCATTTGAAAAGATACATAAATGAAAACAAAAGATTTAAAAGGATAGGCATTGTTAAATGTTAAGTATCATGTAAATATGTAAGAGAGCCATACTATGAGATAAAACACATTTGTAAAACTATATAACACTAATTCATTGCAAATATTAAAAGGTGTGTATGTTTGTACGACATTTTAAAGATTCATGCCACCCATTTTTTGTTACTGCATTTGCTTTGTGGAGAACAGAACTAAATCCAGTTATTACAGTTTTTCAGTTAACAAATTTGAGAAATATACCATAGAGCAGTGTCTAATATGCTTGACTGCACACGCAGACACACACGCGCACGCGCACACACACACGCAGACATACACACACACACACACACACACACACACACACACACACACACACACTAAAAAGTCCACCACAACCTGTTTTTAGGCTAAATTAAAACCACTGTTTGCCTATGAAAATGTTCATTGAAAATGCTTGTGTGACCTCTGAAATTTGCACCCAGATGCATCCAAGCAAAAACAAGAGAGGCTATGGCAAAGAAGCTAAAATCCCCATTCTAGTTTTACTATGTATAATGGAACTGTTCACTACTTCCTGGATTTATTTACTCTCAAATTCACATGCAGTGTTTAGTATAGTCCTTGATAAGCTGAAAAAAATCTCACAGAGAAAGTATTCATGCATATCAAGTCATGATTATTTCTTGACACCAGTAAAACAGGTAAGTGATTGAAAGGGGCACATTGCACCAAAACATTGACCCTTTTGCTGTACAAAAATAACTGAAAAGCCCATGTCATTAAACTCAAAATTGTTCAAAACATTGAATACAGTTGAGAGTATGGATTCAAAAGTTTTCGGTCATGTCAGTTCTCTAGACCATAACTGGTCTGACATGCTCACTATGTACCTGCAGACATAATACACAATTTATATTATACATGTATACATACACATATGTGCATCTACAGTCACAGGAATATAGCTCATAAAGCTACACACACACACACACACACACACACACACACACACACACACACACACACACACACACACACACACACACACACACACACACACACACACACACACACACACACACACACACACACACACAGACAAAAAACATAGACACAAAACACACACACACACACACACACACACACACACACACACACACACACACACATCAGATATTTTAAACACAAACTCCTATTTGCAACAGAAAGCTACAATGACATCAGTACTGTCAATAATGGTCTATAATGTGCAGAACTTTACATTTTTGCACATTAGTCATAGAGTATGAGGGAAAAATCTGATAACATGAGCAGTGGTACACAGGATTTGGTAGTAAACACAAAGCAGTTCTGCACGTTTATGAACTGCTTTGGTCCTGGCTGGTTACTTCCCAGTATTGTGAAATATACTGAGTAGTGATATCTCTAGTATGCTACCTGACACATCCTTGCTGCAACATTTAGTAATGTTATGGTGGCAGCTATGGGCCACCCTGTGTAGATGTACACTGGTTCTATCCATTCTACACTCAGTATAACAATACTATCCCCCTGACCTATGTTCTATGGCTCTGTGCTCACTGTAGGTTCTTAGAAAGGTGATGAACGTGGCCCTTGAGTATGAGGTGTTGTGTATGAACTACCCTTCTATAGGCTCTGGAGAGGTGAGCTGTGCTCCACAGGCAACAGAGCCGTGTAACTGGGTGTGGGGCTACTGTTCTGTCTCACAGTTTTCATTGTCAGCAGTGACACTGTGCCCTGAGACTATGCAGTAGGCTACTATCTATCATCAGTGGTGTCTGGCGCAGCCCTATTGCACACCAGAAGACCTCGTAACCATAGCACCTATAAAAGCAGACAGACAAATAAGTGTATGTAACCAACTAATATGCGACAATCCCACTTTTCTGGGAGATAATAGCTATACTGATAACATAAACAAATAAACCCTGCATGGTATGTCTTCATGTCTCCATCCCAGATGTACCTGTGGATGGGATATTGTGGTGTTGAGCATCAATGAGCTCACAGCATAGGTGTGCCATTAAGCCACGTTATTGACATTAGGAATAATAATGATGTTTAATAACTTTAGTCTCACTGAGTTTATGTTGACACTTTGTTGCCTTGTGCCCAGGCAATAACTGTACAAGGTCTGCTGACCAGCTCACCTACCCTGTTATCAAACAGTAAAAAAATAAATACATGAATTATAAATACTAACTTGGTACATCCACAACAGAGATGCAGGATGGTGTATGCAGGTCACTTCCCACACTCAGGCCTCTGCCATGTATCAGGGTCATTTCAACCTCCTTAGAGAGGGACAACATGATCTCCTTCCATTTCAGTGAGGGTGGTCTATGATGTCAGACCCATACTCATGGCCATCCCCTCACATAGAGTGGTGAAGCTCTTGTGGACATGCAGAATCATTTCAATGACCCTGCAATGGCCATGATGAACTATGTTGCTGTGGCCACTGACTGCATTCTTACCTGCCATATACATTCACAGAAGGCTTGGTCACTCTTGCCTGTGTCTATTATCCACTGTTTTGCATACAGATGGCCTGCAGTAGCAAATCTGTCTCTTCCTGAGTGAACTTATATAGGTGATTCCTCTCATTAAGTGTCACATATCAACCTTTAAATGTGGACATAAAGCTATGGTCAACCAGTGGGCATAAAATATGTACATTACCATCTGTAGTGGTCATACACCCATGGTGCAGCTACACCAATGTAAGATACAAGACCTGTCATGCTCTAATATCACAGGAAAGTTTTCTATAGCAGTTTGGTATGGAAGCATGGGAACAAACTTTGTTGTGATACGCACCCTGTCAGCAGCCTACACCAACTTGTGCTCATGAAAGCATAGTCATCATGTGCTCCACATATTCACCCCTGCACAGTATCTGTTATCCAATGTGCTGTCCCCACCTCAGCTTGTTCACTATTCTCCATCTATGCTTCATAGATTCAGACTTTATGCATTAAAGTACAGTCTTCTCTGTCTCAGCCACATACCAGGGGTCTTAGTGCACTTAACACAACTGCACAGCCCATACCTTGATGAGGTACTTCACACAACCCCACAGCCCATACCTTGGTGGGGTAATTCGCACAACCCCACAGCCCATACTTTGGTGGTGTATGTCACATAACCTACATAACCCATAACTTGGTGAGGTACTTCACAAAACCCCATAGCCTGATGCCTATACCTTGGTGGGGTAATTCATACAACCCCACAGCCTATACCTTGGTGGGGTAATTCACACAACACCACAGCCCATACCTTGGTAGGGTAATTCACACAGCCCCACACCCCATACCTTGGTGGGGTAAGTCACACAACCCCACAGTCCATACCATGTTGAGGTACTTCTCACAACCCCACAGCTCATACCTTGGTGGGCCATTGCTGCCTGAAATTGAGCCCTGTCTACTTTCACCCATCATTGTTACCATCCCTGCTCCCCATATGCAGGGTGCTATGGAGCAACATCCTCCTATACCTCTCAACTGTCCAGATTTTTGCAAAATGTCCAGATTTTTTACTCATATTTTTGGTCTGCTTATCATAAAATTTGTCGTTTTCAGGATTTTTGTTGCAAATCAGTGAGGAATGTATTTACTATATAATGACAGGCATCTGAGTTTCTGACTTCATATATTTCAGAAAACGCAAGGTAACAACACATTTTATTCTTGCAACTTTCTAAGTCTATAAGAACAATATTTAAAATGTGTCCCTATTTTTGGGGCTTTGCCCCCCATTATTTTTGGCTTTCTCCAAACTTTTTGTGTTAAGAGGTTGAGAGCTACTTCCCCCAAAAATCAAACAATCCTATAGTTATCAGTAAATCTTCCCACTCACCTATGACATGTGATCCTTACCCACCTTACTCAGCAGATTATGGAAGACCAATATAGTTATTTACTGTAAAGAGCCATCACAACCCTTTTTGTACTCCCCACTACCCCATAAATAGGTCGCTGTGGTGCAACCCTATTCCCCAACAGCAAAATAATCTTACATTTAACCAGCCTATTTTCCCATTGCCAGATGTCACAGACTGCACGCAATGGTAGGACTAGACACTCAATGGTGTAAAATATGGTTCAAGCTGATTTGGTCATGTTGACTAATGTTGCCATATTGGCATGGGTATTTGCCTGTGATAACTGGGTTGAGGATCTGGCCTACTCCAACATACGCCAGGGACCTACGCTAATGGTTGAAGAGTTGTATGTGCCCATATTGGCCAGTGTGTGCCTGACATAAAGCCAAGCAGCCCTGAATCAATAGGTTATTGGCTGGCTGGTGTCCAGTTGCCCAGTCTGGGTTACCTGGGATAGCTCTGTTGAGCAAAAGCTGAACATAAAACCAATCAAACATGAACTAAAAATTGCTATACTCAGTGATGATGATGAAGATTGCAATGATGCTGCACATGTTTAGTTCTCACTGTTGAATGCCTCCTGTAACAGTAAGATAGTGCAGATCTCAGTAGTGCTCAGTGTTACTCATGCTTACTAGATTCATCTGCAGCTGTACCCTATGGTAATCATGGGCCTGTTCATCAGCAATCCTAGCTTGAGATGGCTACTTACAGAATCAGGAAAGCCAACATCTCCCCATGAAGTCTGCTTGATGTTGTAATACACCACAGTGGTGTCCTGCGTGCCTGTGCTTGTTAGTACAAAATTAAATATAATGGTGGGACACCATCCTTATGAATCCTGAAAGTGCCACCTTGCAAAAAACAAACCCACACAATTGTGGACTCCCTCCATACTCCATATGGTGTGCCCTCACACACAAGTAAGACTGCAAGGGACATCCACAGATATTACCCCTCCTATCATACCCCACCCCTTTCATAATGGAGGACCTCAACAGATCCTGGAAACTAGAGACCTATCAGTTTGACTAGTCTTAATTGCAAAGCCATTGATAGAATTATCATGGAAATTATCAACAAGGACATAGGAGACCTCCAGACACTGGATCCATTCCAGTTTGACTTTGTCAAAGGAATATTATGCTTACTGAACCAGGTGGACTTCTTTGAACTGGTCACCAAGGCAATGGATGAAGGGGAAAGTGATGCATATTGTCTACACAGATCTGGCTAAAGTATCTGATACAATACCTATGGAACTAGGAATAAACCCCTTTATAACATGCCGGATAGCTAGCTTACTCAAGAGCTAAGGATCAATGAGGCCACCTCACAGAGACCTGTCACCAGTGGAGTCCTTCAGGGCTCTGTGTTGGGCCTGCTCCCAGAGCCGAATCATGGTCAACTGGGGCCCTAGGCAGGGTAATAGATTAGGGCCCCCCCCCAGAGCAGCTCCTTCTGCAGCAATCCCCTACCACCCCCCAGCACAGCAGCCTCCTCCCTGCCATTCCAGTACTCTATTACATGGCTATTTCTCGCCAGTTACCATAAACAGTTTTCAAATCTGTTACTGTACATAGTGTTTTCTTATTTACTTCCAAAATTATTACAGATATTTAAATAAAACAGCACAAGATTCCAGGATTTACAGGATTCTAAGATGGTGGACATTCAGTAAACATCCTCTCCACAGAGCTCCTAACAAAGATCAAGTAAACTAGCTCAAAGCCAACTATCTCTTAACAAGGAGTGAATATTTTAAATAATTTTGCAACCTTCTTCTAACTATCCTTTCTACTTGGGTCTCTACTAGAAGCAGCTTAAAGAAAAAACATTATTTTACTGCCTGTGCATTACAGGAATTTCACCACATGTAAAGCTAGGCGTGAAGTCAACATTACATTCCTGAAGTTCAAACCAGGTGTGGTAAAATGTTAAAATGTCAAAAGACACAGAAATAATGGAGGTCCGGACCACAAAACAAAACTCTCGACAATAGCCTCGCCTGAGAAAGACACGCTTTCCAAAAGGCAGAAAGTATCTAAATAACAGGAATCTACAAAAGTAATGGCAAAGCAGAAGTCTGAATCCAATATCCAAATGGAGGAGCTCAAACAAGCTCTCCTTCCTATCCAAACAGCAATACAAAACTTCTCAGAACAACTTTCTAGCTTTGGTAAAACAATGAATCAGATAGCAGAATGCATGAATCTCATTGAATCTAAAACACAAGAAAATGACTATCAAATCAGTAAACTAAAAGAAGAAATTGGCACCAAAAATGATACATTACTTGAAATTCAACAGAAACTGGTGGATTTAGAAGCCAGAAGTCATCAGAATAACATATTGATCAGAGGGCTACCTGAGAGTTATGAATACAGCCAACTACCAACAGTTACTATCCAGATTTTTCAAAGCTTACTTCCAAAAGAAGAGCACTCTAAGGAAATAGTTATCAAAAGAGCCCATTGCTCACTGTACAAAAAACAAGACACAAACATCCCAAGACAAATTTATGTCAAGCTTTTAAGTTACCAAGATACTCAAAAAATGGAAAGCAAAAGCAGATAACCTGGAATGGCATTAAGATTACTCTTTCACAATACCTCCCTGATGAGATTAAGAAGAAGTGATAGAGCCTATCTCCATATTGTGCAGACCTGATTAGTCGCAAGATAAAATTTCAAATGCAATATTCTAATACTCTCACATTTCAGTATAAGGACATTAAATATGCAGTAAACTCACCCAAAGAGGCAAAAGCTGTGTTCATTAAATGCTTTGGCAGATCTCCGGACCTTTAAACTCTCTTATGAAAGACCAATCCTTCAAAGTACTAGGTATCATCTTTGGTTTCTTTCCATAATACCTCGCTAACTATATTGCTGTAATTCTGTTTAAAATTCATCCCTGGGAAACCAAAGGACACACATTATCTAAATTCAATAGCGACAGAACAAAAAGTGCGATGTATGTTGTCCAATAGGGGACACTTCAGATAACAACTTCTTATTCAGTCAAAGTGTACCTATCATTGCAATGACACCATAGTGAAACGTGAGTTAACGAAGATAATTTGCAGTAGACAACCTCACGAGGAATACCTGGACAAATGTAAGTTTATAAAAATGTTTCAATTTACCAGACTTAAACTATATTATAAATTGGACACATGGATTTTTATATCCCAGACATTCGCTTTGAATAAATATCACAGGCTTCGATGGTTATAGCAGCGGCAGTGTTGTTTACATGATTAAGTATGTTCTATATGAGGCATACCTCGATTTCTCATAGTGACTTATATTGAAATTACTTTTGGAACAACTTTTGTTTCTTCTTTCTTTTTTCTTGGATTCTCGCTAAATAATTACACATGGTGCTGAGTTTGTTCGTAACATCTGACTTTTTCCTTGGCGAGACCTTACAGTAAGATGGCAACAGGCAAGTGAAACAAAAAGCCAGAGAGACGAGGCTCTGGTTAATGATTTTTCTGATCCCGGAGCATCATACTAATGGTCCTGAAGCCTGGGCTATTCACCACTCATGTATATAGGTTCTTTTGTGAGGTTCTGCTACATAGAAATTCATGGCATAGATTTCTCTTTATTGAAACAAACAACGTCGCTGGACACTGCTGTTCCTTATTAAAACGTTTATTCAGTACAAACAGAATCAATAAAAATGGTAAGCGCTTTCGGGACTACTCCCTTCCTCAGACAAAATTACACATACAAACAATACTCTATTTAAGGTCATGATGGATGTCATGTTATTTTGTCATAATTTAACCTTAAGGATGTCGTATGGTTTACAGAATGATTACAGTTTAACTCTAAGGAAACCTAGTGTTTATGTCCCCCCACTCACACCCACTATGAACTTGTTTCTTAGGAGCTGTGAGAATGACCTCATAGAGTATTTTAAGCGAGGCAACTTTAGTAAATTTTATAATTTGACACAGAAGCAGAAGGAAAGTTTGGACAACCTAAGTAAAAACAAGGAAATTATAATCAAGCCAGCAGACAAGGGAGGGGCGGTGGTCGTCCTTGATGCAAAGTGGTATAACTGTAGGTTGAAGCAACTTTTAGCGGATGAAGTTACATACATATGCATCAATCCCTTGGAAGTGAAAAGAGTGGTTGACAGAGTTCACACAGCTCTGAAAGCCCTACATTTTGACATGAAGATTAATGATGAGGTGTTTGACTTTTTATGGATAGAAAATGCCATAACTCCTATCTTCAAAGCTCTCCAAAAGATACACAAATCCCTGGAGAACCCACCCCTTAGACCGATAGTTTCGGGGAGGGGGTGGGTGACTGAGAACATTTCGATATGGGTGGAACATCATCTTAGACCTTATGTAGATAGTGTGGACAATATATTGAAGGACACGGGAGACTTTTTGAGAAAATTAGGTAATGTTGAGAAAGGCATACTCAACAATACTAAATTGCTGATGGTAACATTAGATGTTAACAATTTATTTACAGTAATAGATAATAGTTATGGCATAGAAATGGTAGGCACCTTATTGTTGGAATCAGGGGCATCAGATGATAAGATTAATTTAGTGAAAACATTTTTAGGTTTAGTGTTGGAAAATAATGTCTTCATAGGGGGTGATTCTATGTACAGACAGGCACAGGGGGTGGTGATGGGCACCCCCTGTGCCAATACGTATGTTAACCTTGTATTATCACAATGGGAGAATGTATTTGTACTGAATAGTGAAACTTGGTGAAGTTATTTGAAAATGTATGTACGTTTCGTGGATGACGTTTTTATCTTATGGGATGGGAGTTTAGATACATTGCAACAATTTGTAGACTATCTACATTCCACGACCACATTCTTTAGGTTTACTATGAAAGCCTCTACTGAATGTATAGACTTTTTGGATGTGAACATAATACAAGGAGGGGAAGGTTTTAAATCTAAGTTGTATAAAAAGGAATGTTGGAAAAATAGTTTACTCGCATATGATAGCATGCATCCACGATATACGTACTCTAACATAGTACAAGGACAGGTTAGTAGGATCTCCAGGATCTGTTTGGATGATGAAGATTTTGAGAAGGAGATAGTGACACTTAAAGGTTGCCTGCAAGATAGGGGGTATCAGAACGAGAAGGTTAACAAAGTTATTAGTGACAGTAAGGGTCACAGGGGTAATAAATATCGACCCTGGTTAAAACGCACGGGTACAGTAGAAAGTGAGGTAAGGGATAGGATTAGAGCTTTTAAAGAACCACAGGTGTCGTTCACATATAGTAGTAATATAGGGAACATATGCCACATTGTCCAAAAAAACTGGAATATTTTGACCAGTGATGTGAATTTGAATAATGTAGTAAGACATGGACCCTGTTTTAGGTATAGAAGGAATAAAAACCTTAAAGATATACTATGTGGAGAAAAACCTATTAATAATGGATCAGTTTCCCTAATTTCGGCAGGGACAGTACCCTGTAGGAGATGTAAAGCTTGTGGCCATATTAACAACAAGAATTCAGTATTCACCCACCGTGTAACAGGTAGGCAATTTATTTTAAAAGGTAAGGCAACGTGCCATACCACTGATTTGGTTTACCTGGCAGAATGTGAACACTGCCCTAGTTTTTATGTGGGAAAGACGAATCAAATGATTAAAACCAGGATCTTTCAACATATGTCAAGTATTAGAAATAAAGATCCACATAATGCACTTAGTAGGCATATAGAAGAGTTTCTCATGCATAGTTTTTTGTTTAGGGCTGTTGTTAACGATCTGAAGCATAAACTGAATTATCAGAATCAAAGTGGATTGTTGAATTAATGGCTACACGAGCACCTGGCTTGAATGAAGCAGTACCAATAAGACCCACACTTCAGAATAGGTGGGTCTTTTACTGAATTTTATTTGAATTTTATTGGATGAGTTGTTTTTTAAATAGAGTATTGTTTGTATGTGTAATTTTGTCTGAGGAAGGGAGTAGTCCCGAAAGCACTTACCATTTTTATTGATTCTGTTTGTACTGAATAAACATTTTAATAAGGAACAGCAGTGTCCAGCGACATTCTTTGTTTCATTTTGGCTTCATATCGTAAGCTAGACTTTGGTGCAGTACCTAACTTCTTTGTGCATCGTTGTTATATTGGATTGGTGCTGTACATGCTATGGAAGGACAAGCTAATGGTGAGATACAATGCTCGACAGAACAGCAGATGCCTGGAGGAGAGACTGTTAAATGGAGTTATGACATATACTCAGAGAAGGCTAATCTGCTCTTGAACTTGGGGTTTGAACATCAGAGAGATGGTACTACAGTACACCAAACACCTATGCCGGTAGACAGAACACTTGATGACTTGATGAGAGACTTGTCATATAAAGTTAACAAACTGCAGCATCTGCAATGGCAGAATTTCCACTTTGAAGCATGCATAGAGTATGGTATTGTCCCTAGGGGGATGAGAATTCTATGCATGCCATCGCAAGGAGACCGCTATCCAGATCTCTTAGCAAAATGGCAAACATTGAATCTGAGTACGAGTTTCAAGTATATGGAACTTTTAATTGAACATTTTACCCCAGAAGTTGAGAGCCTTAAGAGAGAGATAACGGAACTTCAACACAGGCTGGAAGGTAACTACACTGATTACAGGAGCAAAGAACGCATCAATCAGTTGTATGGTGATGAAAGAATTAAGAAACAGAAATTGGGCAAAATAAAAGAGATTATGAAGATTTTTCGAATGGGAATATCTTACATATTGAGGTTTTTGAGAATCGTCAACTAATGACAATATCGTGGGGAGACTATCGTCAACAAGCTTGAACCAGCAAGTTAGAATGAACCGGCGAACACGATTGACTGAAGCACCATCAAATGTTGAGAAAAATGGATGTATGAGGGGTGTTATGCCTTCAGTTAAGCTGACATCTGTAACTATGGAACCTCAATTAGATGTATCGACACATAATCCAGATAGATACGAGGAATCTACAACGATTATGGTCAACACCATTTCTACGCAGTCTTCTGATGCCCTGAATAAAACTCCCACTATAATACCTCAGGAGCTATGGGAGCACGACCAAAAAGGAGCAGCGGGGGGCATTTTTTTGAAAAATGTGCCCCAGGAAAAAGGGGCATGGAAGAGATCTTACAGGAAAAGGAAGTTATTGGACTGACTGACTATAGTTTGGATTATGGTATTGTTTATAATTTATCTAGCTATGTCTTGAATGAGGAAGAATTGTTGATTTTGAATAGAGGGTTAACGTTTATACCCAGTAACAACAGTGTTTTTAATGAAGTCATGATGGATGTCATGTTATTTTGTCGTAATTTAACCTTAAGGATGTCGTATGGTTTACAGAATGATTACAGTTTAACCCTAAGGAAACCTAGTGTTTATGTCCCCCCACTCACACCCACTATGAACTTGTTTCTTAGAAGCTGTGAGAATGACCTCATAGAGTATTTTAAAAATTTTATAATTTGACA
Source organism: Protopterus annectens (assembly GCF_019279795.1). Lineage (NCBI taxonomy): Eukaryota > Metazoa > Chordata > Ceratodontiformes > Protopteridae > Protopterus > Protopterus annectens. The sequence goes on along the minus strand of NC_056731.1, from coordinate 874,080,956 downwards.
CAGAAGCAGAAGGAAAGTTTGGACAACCTAAGTAAAAACAAGAAATTATAATCAAGCCAGCAGACAAGGGAATGATGCAAAGTGGTATAACTGTAGGTTGAAGCAACTTTTAGCGGATGAAGTTACATACATATGCATCAATCCCTTGGAAGTGAAAAGAGTGGTTGACAGAGTTCACACAGCTCTGAAAGCCCTACATTTTGACATGAAGATTAATGATGAGGTGTTTGACTTTTTATGGATAGAAAATGCCATAACTCCTATCTTCAAAGCTCTCCCAAAGATACACAAATCCCTGGAGAACCCACCCCTTAGACCGATAGTTTTGGGAGAGGTGGGTGACTGAGATTCTCGATATGGGTGGAACATGATCTTAGACCTTATGTAGATAGTGTGGACAATATATTGAAGGACACGGGAGAGGTTTTGAGAAAATTAGGTAATGTTGAGAAAGGCATACTCAACAATACTAAATTGCTGATGGTAACATTAGATGTTAACAATTTATTTACAGTAATAGATAATAGTTATGGCATAGAAATGGTAGGCACCTTATTGTTGGAATCAGGGGTATCAGATGATAAGATTAATTTAGTGAAAACATTTTTAGGTTTAGTGTTGGAAAATAATGTCTTCATAGGGGGTGATTCTATGTACAGACAGGCACAGGGGGTGGTGATGGGCACCCCCTGTGCTAATACGTATGCTAACCTTGTACTATCACAATGGGAGAAAGTATTTGTACTGAATAGTGAAACTTGGTGAAGTTATTTGAAAATGTATGTACGTTTCGTGGATGACGGTTTTATCTTATGGGATGGGAGTTTAGATACATTGCAACAATTTGTAGACTATCTACATTCCACGACCACATTCTTTAGGTTTACTATGAAAGCCTCTACTGAATGTATAGACTTTTTGGATGTGAACATAATACAAGGAGGGGAAGGTTTTAAATCTAAGTTGTATAAAAAGGAATGTTGGAAAAATAGTTTACTGATAGCATGCATCCACGATATACGTACTCTAACATAGTACAAGGACAGGTTAGTAGGATCTCCAGGATCTGTTTGGACGATGAAGATTTTGAGAAGGAGATAGTGACACTTAAAGGTTGCCTGCAAGATAGGGGGTATCAGAACGAGAAGGTTAACAAAGTTATTAGTGACAGTAAGGGTCACAGGGGTAATAAATATCGACCCTGGTTAAAACGCACGGGTACAGTAGAAAGTGAGGTAAGGGATAGGATTAGAGCTTTTAAAGAACCACAGGTGTCGTTCACATATAGTAGTAATATAGGGGACATATGCCACTGGAATATTTTGACCAGTGATGTGAATTTGAATAATGTAGTAGGACATGGACCCTGTTTTAGGTATAGAAGGAATAAAAACCTTAAAGATATACTATGTGGAGAAAAACCTATTAATAATGGATCAGTTTCCCTAATTTCGGCAGGGACAGTACCCTGTAGGAGATGTAAAGCTTGTGGCCATATTAACAACAAGAATTCAGTATTCACCCACCCTGTAACAGGTAGGCAATTTATTTTAAAAGGTAAGGCAACGTGCCATACCACTGATTTGGTTTACCTGGCAGAATCTGAACACTGCCCTAGTTTTTATGTGGGAAAGACGAATCAAATGTTTAAAACCAGGATCTTTCAACATATGTCAAGTATTAGAAATAAAGATCCACATAATGCACTTAGTAGGCATATAGAAGAGTTTCCCATGCATAGTTTTTTGTTTAGGGCTGTTGTTAACATTAATCTGAGCAAAAACTGAATTATCAGAATCAAAGTGGATTGTTGAATTAATGGCTACACGAGCACCTGGCTTGAATGAAGCAGTACCAATAAGACCCACACTTCAAAATAGGCGGGTCTTTTATTGAATTTTATTTGAATTTTATTGGATGAGTTGTTTTTTAAATAGAGTATTGTTTGTATGTGTAATTTTGTCTGAGGAAGGGAGTAGTCCCGAAAGCACTTACCATTTTTATTGATTCTGTTTGTACTGAATAAACGTTTTAATAAGGAACAGCAGTGTCCAGCGACATTCTTTGTTTCATTTTGGCTTCATATCGTAAGCTGGACTTTGGTGCAGTACCTAACTTCTTTGTGCATAGATTTCTCTTTATTAAAATATAGATTTATAAGGTTAGAAGTTGTTCTCACCTCTAACCCCTATATCCAGATTAAGTATCTGGGGAAGAGCTTTATTAGTCTATCACTAGTTTACTGTTCACTATGGAACTAGATGTATTCAAATGGGAAAACTGTGCCTCTATGGGTGCAAATCAATATAATGGACTCGACTTACAGAAAAATACAAATCTTTGTCACAAAGGTTATTAGCACGGGGAATTGGATTGCTAGAATTTATTGTGAATAGGGATTTGATTATTTTTTACTATGCTTGTATAATTCATAAGATTGTAGTAAATATGTACTAACCTGCTTTTAAATCTCTTTAACATAGGCTTGATATTAGATATTAGATGTATAACTTAAGGAAGATTAGCTTCAGCTATGTGATCTATAGTGACTTAAACTTAGGTGATATTTGATGATTATGTTGACAGACTAATACCTGCTCTTAATTCTATATCTCCCTGCTATTCCTTGTAAATTCTTATTTTTTGTCACCTCTACCTACATAAATCTGACGAAAGCAATTTAAGCTAATAACCAAATAGTTATGCATTGCTATACACACTTCTGCATCATACTGGCACTAAAGACAAACAGGAGTACAGTGGTTGTGCGGTGTTAGATAAAGGATGATTCATTCTGGGGTAGTCACAGCAGTGTATATTAGTTTTAGATGTGTGAATGAGTTTAAACAATTAAGTTTAAAGATTTTCATAGGTTACATGCTCACATTATTAAATAGTATAATATTCAACTATCTTGTAACCTACCTTTATCTCTCTTCCAGTTAAGGTGGTTAAGTGGGTAGGCACAGGTTTAGTTCTGGAAGAGTTCATTGCTACTAATATAAGACATATGGTCAAATCATCAGAGAGAAAGAAATATGGGTGTATGAACACAGTAACATATCTATCTCAAAAACTGGTAATAATTGTACTAGTTCATAAGTCTTAGTATGTGGTTATTGAATTCATGGAATATGAGAGGATTGCAGGATAAGAACAAGTTCAAAACTATTACTCCATGTAATATTTAAGTCCAAGGCAAATGTCTACTTCATACAAGAAACATATATGTTGAAGGATGAGTGGGAAAGAGATATAAACAAGAAGTGGATAAAAACTATCATTGCATCCAGAGACAGTACTGACTTAATTCCGATACAAATGGTAGAGGGTGTTACTTCACAACAGCGAACCTCAAAATGTTAAAACCAACTTTATTCATAAATGTATATGGCCCATGCTCAAAACAACAGGAATTTGTTTGGGAAATTCACAACCTGCTCTGTAAATACCCTGACCACTACCACATATTAGGGGGAAACTGGAAGGCAGTCATAGACCCTATGATAGATTGCACTAGTAAAGCAAACTCATACAGCCTTCAAGCTTCAATAGCCCTAACTAAACTTATTTCGGACTTCTATCTCCTTGATCCTATATCTTTTGGTGAGGACCTAGAGAAAAATAACCAGTATACATATTATTCTAAATGTCACAACTCCTGGTCCAGGCTTGATTTCTTTTTAATTTCTGAATCATTGGTTAGAGGAGAAATAAAGTATTCCACTGAGCCCAGATTTTTATCAGACCACTCAATGATTATGTTTAAAATAAACTGGACAACCAAATCATCAAACAACATTAGTATAAGCAACTGGTCCTTAAATGATAATTTACTCTTTAAAACAGAAGTGACAAGAGAGATATCAGACATGCTAACAGAGCTAGATAACAATCTAACTTCTATAGATATTCCATACGATCTCCAATGGGCAGCTTGAAAGGCAACACTTAGAGGCATTTTAATCCATAAAGCCTCTTATTTTAAGAAAATGGGGAAAGAAATGGAAAGTAGGTTAATTCTTGAACTCAAGGAACTAGAGAGGAAACTTCTGATAACACACTGTCCTGATGCTGAGAAACAAATAAGTAAAACACAGAAAAAATTATTTAAATCACATCACCAGAACTACACCCTTCAAGAACAAAAATTCATAGCCAGATACTCTGAATGGGCACAAGCTCTGTCTAGAACTTTTGCGAGAATAATAAATAGTAAGCAGGAAGCTTCAAGGATTACCTTACTACAATATCAAGATAAATTATTCAGAACTGACAGACACATAATAGAGATATTTAAACAAATTTACACATAAATATATGGCATGAAGGACCATCAGACCCCTATTTTTGAGAATGAAGAATTCTTAGGAAATCTTAAGTTTCCTACAATAAGAAGCAACCAAGTGAATCTCCTGTTAGCCCCCTTTGAACAACAGAAAATAGCTGAGGTCATTAAGAATTTAAAATTAGGCAAAGCAGCGGGTCTGGATGGATATACAACAGATTTGTAAAAGAAATTTAACCAGAGACTTTCATCCATACTTCTAAAGGTGTTAACTTCATTAGAAGTAATGGTTTAACTGATCTTTACATAAATAATATTCCCAAAAATAATGTTGACAAAGCCAATTCTCATAATTATAGACCAATATCCCTAATCAACGTAGACATCAAAATATTAGCAATATTACTAGCTGAAAGACTCAAGAAAATGATGCACTCAGTTATATCTTCAGAACAATATGGATTCATGTCTAATAGACATACATGGGATAAAACTTTAACTTTGGACTCCATGATCCAACTTATTAAAGAAGATAGAAATCCTAGATATGCATTAGTCCTGGATGCCTGTAAGGCTTTTGACAGTATAAGTTGGAACTTCCTATTCTCATTGCTTTCGCATTTTAACTTTCCTAAAGACTTCATTAACTTAATAGAAATCTTATACAATAATTCCCACACATCTTTACATTAATAGAATTCCATCAAGTCCCATTAAAATAGCTAGTGGTACACGACAAGGCTGTCCACTTTCCCCGCTTCTTTTTAATCTTTACATTGAGCCACTCTTTCTCCATATCTCACAAAGAACATTTCACTCAATTCCTAGAATCCTAAATTCTAAAGTAATGCTGTCTGCATTTGCAGACAATCTGAACATTTACTTTGAAGTCCCAAATACAGATCTTAAGAAAGTTGTTAATTCAATAAACAAATACTTGAAAGCTTTGAACTACCAATTTAACCAAAAGAAATCCCATATCTGTCCCATTAACCCCTTAAATCACAAGGAAAACTACTTTCCAGACTCCCCCTTCAAAACAGTATAGTATATTAAATACCTAGGGATATCTTATGATCACAATCATATTTCTATGCTACAAAGCAATATGAATAAAATATGGACCAACATCACACAAGACCTACACAGAGGGAGACAACTGAAACTATCCACGTTGTCTAAAAGAGCAATAATCAGAATGAATATTCTACCTAAATTACTTTATCACTTTAATTCATCAATTTCAACCATCCCAAACTACTTTTTTCAAAAAATAAACAAGAAACTCGCTAAATTCATCTGGTACTCCAAATCTGTTAGAATATCATATCTGAAGCTAATATACCCCAAAGAAAAAGGAGGCCTGAATTTGCCTGATTTTCAGCTATACCATAAAATTATATGTGCAATTAGACTAGTATTAATCTCAAATTTCTCAACTGACAGAGAACTTTGGTCTCCGGCTTGGGTTAGGATTTGGCATCAACATGTGCTTACAAATAATGGAAACCCCAAATCCATTCCCTTCTTAACACCAGGAAATATCAGAAAATTCAAAATAAATTATATTATAAAACAAAAAATTAAGAGCTTCCAAGAATTGATAAAAACCTTAAATCTAGATAAAGCCTTACCATTTCTTTAACCGATCCACTTAAACCCTAATATAAAAATTAATAACAAAACATTAAAACAAATGGACTTTCCTTTAATTAAGGAATTCACTGTGTGGGACTTCTACAAACATAAAGAGAAAATTCTACAGGAACTACGTGAAGCATTAAAGGTTAATAAAAAATACTTCATCATTCTATGACAGATTAAGGAGACAATTTCATCAATAATTAATGACACACCTATTAATGTACTGGATCTAAATAGACTACTAGATATAATGGAAAACATATCTACCAGGAAGAAAACACTTTCTAAAATATATAAACTTATTAGTGCTATCAAATATGATAATTCATTACTATATGCAAACTACTGGGACACTAGAGGAATTACGGTAACAAAAGAACAGAAACTCAAAGCAATCAACTCTACCATTAACTTTTATACATAATTAATGATTAACAATAATGTATACCACACCCCTGATTCTGAACAAATTTGATCCCAAAACATCTTCATGTTCATGTTGTTCATACCCCCAAGCAGACCTTCTGCATGTTTTATGGTTTTCTAAGTATGCACAAAACCTATGAGGATCTCTTAAAGTACAATTAGAAAAGATGGGGTATCATAAATCAACATTATCTTGGGAAGCAGCCATTCTCCACATCATAGACTCTAAACTAGCCAGAATGGAATTGGATATACTAATTACCGTTTGTTCACTAATCAATCTCTATATAACCAAAAATTGGTTAGATCGCACCAAACTTTCATGGAGTGGGTTTAGAAATATGGCCACAACATATATATCCTCTCACAGACTAATCATAACAAACTTAAGAAATGAGATTATTACCAGAAATATTATAAGTTACTGTTCAAACATATCCTGGATACTTGACAATGATGCAGCTCATCTTACTGAATCATACTTTATGTTAGGATTGAGTAAAGCCCATACACATATAATAGTCACAAATTAATGCTTTCATATCTTACCAAGGACATAGAAAGACTGAACTCATACATTCTGTTTTCTCTCTTTTCTGTTCTTATCCTAGTACCACTGTTGTAAATATTGTACAAAGTTGGTTGTCTTAGAGTAATGGTGTTAATAGTTAGTTATTATTTAAATTATATGTGTGACCAGTATTGTATTTTTCTTCTCACATATGTTTATCTGGCAACACTTGGTGCACAAGATAATAAAAATTGCAATTTAAAAAAAAAAGCACAAACACTGATATCCATTTATTAAACAAATGATACAGTCTCACAATGAAAACAGACTTTGCATAAGCAGTAAACTTCTCTGCCATTGAAACTCACATTCATTGAAATGGCATTAAAGCCCACATTGAAATAAAATACATCTGGCTAGTGAAAAATTAAGTTTGCCTCTGGGCTGTTTTCAAACCATAGGCTCCTTGCACACATTTTTAGGGCCATGCATACATGTAAGTGTTTTTTGATTCACCTTCCTGATTGTATTAAATTATATTCCTTATATAATATAGCACCACTTAGAGTATGTTTTAAATTTGTTGTTTTGAACATTTTTCCAGTAAGCATTGAAACAAAATGTATAACCAAATAATGACAGACCTGCCCATTTCAGAATATTTTAACCATAAAAGGCCACTCAAACTTCTGTCATTACAATCCACCAGTATCAGTCAATATGCAAAATCTCTGCAGAAGTAAAAGTCATCTAAATAATTCCACACTAAAGAGATCTGTAACTAATGAAGAGGCTGCTACTGGCAAACGGCTGTTTCATCTACAAACTCAGTGCCTGCAGGGCTTAGGTTCATAGGTTCATAGGTGTGTACTAGGCTACTGGCCCTAAAGCCTTTACAAGCCTAGCCATTAGGATTACCCTGGCATTGTGCAACCCGACCTTAGTTCCTAGTCCCTCTGTCATGTAAGGCCACTGAAGTGATTCCTAGGGTGAATTTTCTATTTCCCATCCACTCATCAAGATTTCTCTTGAAGAGGGTCAGTGAGGTGGTCTGCTTGACATGTATGGGAAGTCTATTCCATAGCATGGGCAGTCTCTGGATATGAACCTGTCCCTCCAGCATGTTTTGTTGATTGTGGTAATGAGGCTGAGGTCTCTGAAGCATGTGGTGTGGAGGGATTGGGATTTCTTTAGATGTTGCATTTCTAACAGAGCTGGGTCAGACATGGCTTTGTACAGTAAGTCAAGCAGAGATCGCCTCTAAGTAGATGATATGAGACAGAGAATAGTTCGAGATTTTTAAGTCTGTCCATATAGGACAAATGTTTAAGGCCTAGGATCCTCTTTGTGAGGTACTTTTGTGGCCTCGCCAGTTGTTGCAGGTGTTTAGTGAGGTACGTGCCAAATGGGGCATTGTACTCGATGATTGTCCTAATGAGGGAAGAGTAGAGGGAGACAATGATCTCTTTCTTCCTGGATGCAAAACCTTTAGTATTGAGATTTGCCACATAGAAGGACTTTCTGACCACAGTGGCAATGTGGTGGTCAAAAGAGAGATTCCTGTCAGCCTATGTTCCCAGATCTCTTATAACACCTTCTGTGTTCAGTGGACTACCATCAATGTGGTAATTCATGGGAATTGGGTTTTTCCCAAAGGGGATGATGACACATATTTTGGCATTGAGCTTAAGGCCATGGTTCTGACACCAGTCATTGGTCTCAGTGAGGCCTTTCTGTAGGATGTCAGCATCACTGAGGGAGTTAATAATATCTCCCAACTTGCAGCCGTCTGCAAACTTTGTCAGCAAGAGTCCCTTCATGTTTGCCTGGACTTCAGAGAAGTAGATACCAAACAGGAGAGGAACCAGGACTGAACCCTTTGGGACTCCACTCATGACTGGTTGGTAGTCTGACTTTGAGTCAGCTACTTTTAGACTGTGGGTTCTACCTGTGAGCCAGTTTGCAACCCACCTAGTGATACAAGGGTTGATGTCTAGCTAAGCGAGTTTTTCTATGATTCCTGAGGGGGGAATAGTATCAAAGGGCTTGGCCAGATCAAGGTAGGCTGTATGAACCACCTTATCTTCATCCACAGCTCTGGTGACTTACTCAAAGAAGTTGACCTAGTTGAGCAGGCATGATCTACCCTTCACAAAACCAAACTGTGTGAGATCCATAGTTTGGAAATTCCCTATATCTTTGTTTATTAGGTCCATGATGATGCATTCCATAGCTTTGCATATCAGACTCGTGAGGCTAATGGGGTGCTAGTTCCTAGGGTCTGTAGTCGCACCTCCTTTGTGGAGAGGGATGACTGTAGCAGTGTGCCATTCGGTAGGGACAAAGCCTGAGGTGAGGCTGTAATTGAACAGAGCACACAGGTGAGGTGACAGTTCACACTGTAATTCATGTAGAACACAGCCAGGGATATTGTCAGGTCCCATAGAAGCTGTATTCTTGGTCTTGGACAGCGCTGTTTTAACCTGTGCAGCAGTAATACTGGGTGCCTGGCAATCTACAGGTATTATGACTGGTCCTTTTTTTGGGGGGGTAAAGTTGGCACTGAATCTGTCGGCCAGTATATTGGCAATATCTGTTGCCTCAGTATAGAAGGTACCATTGTGCAGTAGCTCAGCACAAATCTGGCTATTGCCATGGAGATTCTTTACATAATTATAGAGGGCCTTGTGGTTGTCTTTACTATCTGCTGCAATTATGTTTTCATAGCTAGCTTTAGAGGATTTGATGAGGGATTTCAACTTTTTGTTGAGGTTGATAAGGGAGTTTTTCCAGTCCTGGGCCTTCACCATGTTCCGCATCAGTTTCCTCCTTCTGTTGTAGAGTTTGTTTATGGCAGAGGACCACCAGATTGGTTTCCTTTTTTTGGAGGACAGCATCATGGTTCTATTGGGTATGGCGGGATCCATGAATTTGTGTACGTGTTCATACAGTGCATTGGTGTATGATTTGGCAGTCATGCAACTATTCTCCATTTTCATGGGTGCCGTGATGTTAGCCACTTCTGTTTTTAGGAACACAAAGTTAGCTTTGGAGAAGTTTTTCATGGTGGTTATCTTTGCGGAGGGATGTGGATTTCCAAAGTGTTTAGTTTGTGGTCGGATCTAACCAGGGAGGAGTAGACTATTGGTGTAGATCAATGGTCGCCCATGTTAGTAATGACCAGGTCAGGAATGCTGCTACCTCTAGTAGGGGTAAGAATGAGCTGTTCCAGGGCATTGGAATTAATGAATTACAGGAAACGTTGGGCAAGTGTGTTGGTACATGAGTAATTTTCCCAGTTAAGGGAGGGGTAGTTGAAGTTGTCCAGTGTGAGAGTATTAAGTTGGACCCTACTATTCTCCAGGGTGCTTAGAAATGTGGAGTGTGAGTCTTGGGACATGGTTGGGGACCTATAGCAGGCTATGACCTGAATCGCTGTCTTACCCATTGTTAGCTGCACCTGAAGTATCTCAGATGTGTTATGCTGGGCTACCAGTCTGGAGGTGTGCATATCCTTTATGAATATAGAAACACCACCACCTTTGGAACTTCGGGACAAGTTCTGGGGCCAAAAGGTGTGGAATGAGTTATAGCCTGGTAGTGCAGGGGTGCTTTCTGCTGCCTTGAACCAGGTCTCTGTTATGGCACAAATGTTGATGTTCTCCATTTTAAGGAGTGCTTCAAGTGAGTGCATTTTGAGATTTAGACTTCTAGTGTTTAGCAGCATGACCCTCAGATTGCATTTGTTTGTAGCTGTTACTGTGGTAATTTGGTCTTTGGAACACCACCTAAAAAGGGCACTATAGGGGTGGCATGAACCTTGGCCAGTATCCAGAAGCCTGGGGGTGACAGATGCAGGCCATCTCTGGCAAAGCATCGAAGTCTGTCAATCATGTCATCCCAGGCAGACAGATACTGGATCCCCTTAGAATGATACCAGAAACTTAGCGAATTGTTGAAATCAATCATTTTCTGCTTGTACTGTGGTATCATTCTGGGTGATGGTAAGATGCTGCTCAGGGCAAGGGTCATACCCACCTGGGCTACGTAATCCGAGAACTCCTCCATGTCTCTTTTCATGTAGTCCAGGGAGGTATGTCTCAGGTCATTCACACTCACATGTACAATGACAGAGTCATATTTGTACCTAATGTTGAGGGACCTGAGTGCGTGCATGCGCTATGTGGCAGATCCTGGCACCTGACAGGCAGCTGATTGTTACTTTCTCCTTATTCAACCTAGTGAGTGGGACATCAGTGTGCCTCACTATCGAGTCACCTATGACCAGTGTGTTGGGCATGCTGTTTTGCCTTAGGGTCTTTGATTGAGTGGCACACTGTTTAGGAGAGTTATGTGTCTCATGATTAGTGTTGTGTTGTGGTGGTTGACTGCGTTTCTGCCTTGGAGGTTTCTGCTGTTTGGGTAGATTTTTATTGAGAGCTTCCACAAAGGTGGGTGTGTGGTTTGTGTTTTTATATGAAGGCAGTACTGGTGATTGTTCTGGAAGGCTATGTGTTCCGTGTGGTGTGGTGCAAGTGTTGACCTTCTCCTCTTGACCAGCTATTCTGGCCTTGGCTGGAGAGTGCGTGGCTTCCAATTTGGATATATAAGTGCATCTCTCGCAAGTCTGAGTGTTGGGAGGTAAGAGGAGAGGGTTGTCAGTGTACATGAGGCAGTTGCTACATTGCCTCAGGATGCCCAAGTTCACCAGGTTAATAGGAAAAAGCACCAGGGAACTGACCTTTAGACATGCCTTGAGGGGTGGGCATTTATAATAAGCACTGGCGCTGTTTCCTTGTAGAACGTTTAGTGCTGGTAGCACTTTTGTGTTCTACAATAATTGCTACAAGAAGTCTGGTAAAGTGCTAACTAATAAGCTAGTAAAAGTGCAGGAGAGGTGAGAACTAGAAGATCAAAGGAAAAATTGAAGAGCAGACTTTGGCACTGCTAAGAAGCTTACAAACAGTCCTGGATACAGTATATCTCTATCCGGACTAGACTTGAAGAATTAATTGCCTAGATTACATTAAAAATGGTAGGCTTGTAATATTGCAACAGGGAATGACTGAGAAACCAACAAGTTCATAATTACTAGGCATCTCATAGAAAAGAGGACACACTAAGGAGTGCAGCACCCCCCCCTTAAAGTGCACTAAATAATCAGCAATCAAAAGGGCACTGCAATACCAGCACTCCATCTACATGATGTAGGAGTAGAATCCACAGCCTTCTGCACCAAAGGCAATTATGCTGCTAACACTACTTTCAAATTCCACAACACAAACAGTGACTGTCATTTGATAAACAAAACCATTAGTTGCATGTTGAAAACAGACTTAGCATGAGCAACAGCAAACCTCTCTTCCCTTGAAACCCACAATTCCATGGAAATGCACTGAAACTTATAATTCCCTTTAAATGTACTGAAATTCAAACCCACAGTTCCATCAGCAGTCTGGTAGTTGGTATAGAGGATTCAGGCTCTTGTCTTTTGTAACAAAGTTAGAGGATTAAGCCTAATTAAGTTAATTGACTAACCTCCCAACTAGAACATTACATACCATACCTCCATACCTCTCACCCTCTTAGCACAAGAAATCTGGACAAAGCCTAAAATAATGGGGGGATCAAAGGCCCAAAATAGAGACACATTTTAAATATTGCTCTTATAAACGTAGAAAGTTGCTAGAATAACAGTCTTAACATGCATTTTTCTGAAGAAAATGAAGTCTGAAACTCAAATGTATGACTTTATTTAGTTGTTTCTATCCTCTGTGATTTGCCAGAAAACCACATATTTTATGAGGAATACCCCAAAAATGTGAGGCAAAAATCAGGGCATTTTGCAAAAATCTGGACAGCTGAGAGTTATACATACTTCTCAACCTCCTAGTGCAAGAAATCTGGACAAAGCCTAAAATAATTGGGATACAATTGCCCAAAAATAGGTATTGATTTTAAATATTGCTTTTTTAACTTAGAAAGTTGTTAGAACAACATGACTTGTGTTAGCATGCATCTTGTGAAGGATATAAAGTCAGAAACGCATATATATGTCATTATTCAGTGACTTCAACCCTCTGTGATTTGCCAGAAAGCCACAAAGTTTACGAGAAACAGACCAAAACTATGAAGCTAAATCTGGACAGTTCAGAGGTATGTTGAACACACACACACACACACACACACACACACACACACACACACACACACACACACACCTTCTATCTGCTCTCACACACACACACACACACACACACACACACACACACACACACACACACACACACACACACCAACCTTCTCTCTGCTCTCTCTCTATTACACGCACACCTACCTTCTCTCTGATCTCACACAGCAATACAGACACATACACACACGTACTCTCTCACACAGCAATACACACACACAAACACACCTTCTCTCTCATACAGCAATACACACACATTATTTCTCATATGAACAGAATGGCTAGTTTAAATTACATACACACATACACATACATATGCATATACACACACTTTTTACACACACACACACACACACACACACACACACACACACACACACACACACACACACACACACACACACACAGACACCCCCCCCCCTCCACACAAACACACACAAGCACTTACCTTCTCTATAAATGGAATGGCTAGTCTAAAATCTGCGGAATGGGTTTAAATCCGTGTTAGCATGCATGCAACACATGCATGGTCCTCCTTAAAGGAAAACACCCACCACTGTGGTGTTAAGAATTTTTTTTGTTTTTACATTGAAGCCTCCTGGCCAGACTGGGCTCCCGTAGCCATGCGGCCCTCGGCAATTGCCTATGTCACTTAGTGCTGGATCCAGCTGTGCCTGCTCCTCTTTGGCATCTACTACTCGGAGGTAAAAGCCAGTGTCAAAGGACTCTGGTTGACCAAGTTCACAGATGATTGCAAACTGGGAGAGTCATTGAATCCCTCCAAGATGAGAATACCCTTCAGAAAGGTCTAACACAGGCAAATATTCGGTGCCAAAGCCATGGCTTAACTCAATGCCAAGACATACATTATAGTACCATTTGAGAAGTCAGGCTCCCTGGGTAACTACATCATCACTGCTGGATAGAGGCACAACAAACTAATGGGCACATTATTTCTAACATAAGGGGTGGCGTAAGCCACATAACTTTGGGCTAGGCTTATAAATGCCTTAGGGCAGATAGCCTAGTATAAACCTATGAACCTATGAACCTATAATCAATAAAATACCCCTAAGAGTTGGCTCACTTGTCAGGGACCTGGGAACACATATAGACAGTAACCTGGCCTTTGACAAACATGTGTCCAGCTAAGCAAGAAAATCCTTTTATGTTGCTCAACTTTTAAGTAAGAGCATGTCATCTAGGTCCAGAGAGGTTATCGTACCACTGTACTCAGCCCACCACAGACCCATCATAGAGTATAATGCCTCTTCTGGTATGCACCTGACTAGGCACATGCAGCAACTTCAATATCCACAAAGGTTCCTTACAAAAAGAATACAGGGACTAAACAAAATGTCTTACACTGATCACCTCAAAGCCTTGTCCCTTTACTTTGTAGCATGCAGACTACTGAGAGGTGATCTTTGCCTGGCATAAAATACATCCCTGGACCCTGTTTGGATGAACCTTTTGCACATCGGCAAAACAAACAGCATCAGGACTACTAGATTAAAATACTTAAATTTTGCTTATTACATAAATAGGACATATTGAAGATACACATATGTTTCTCAGAAAATTCCCATGGATGGGTAATCAGAAAATCACCCCTTGTCTGGCAGCATTGTCTCTAATAGACAGAGGCAGTTAGTGAATCACCCCTATATAAATCATATTTGTTGGTCACATCTAGGTTGCACAACTAAGCTTATGAGGGCCCTAGTGGTCTTTAGCCTACTATACACCTATGGACCTATGAACACTATTATGTACTGTAATATGTATGCAGGCCAAACTACTGTTACAGTAACTCCTACAGTGACAAGGCCAGAGCAATAGGCCGAGATCAGGCACATGACAAGATCTTATGATGAAGCCAACAAGAAACTCTCCTCATATTGTCAGGTCAGATTGACACTGTTTACCTCCCTCCTAGGCGGGTCTGCATGCACTGCCTGTGTGGTACTATAGACTCCCTCATACTTGCTCTTTTAACCACATAACATGGTATAGTAGTCAGGAAGGCTACTTAGTGACTGACAGCAGAGCTGCCACTAGTGCTGAATCTCCAGTGACAGACTAGTGCAATAAGCATGACATACAGGTACCTACTGTATGGCATGCTTGTAGTGGCTCATGCTGCCATCAACTCACAGCCTGTCCCTGACTTGCATGCAGCTGTCATCTTCAACTAGCACATGTACAAGGATGCAATCTGAGTACAATCTACAGCTATGTACACTTAACTGGAGATGACAGACATTGTGCCTTTTCTCTAGAGAAATGTGGCTGAACACTGCAAAAGCCTCTGTAGACCATGGAGTCCAGTGATGATACTATGACTGGCCGTGTGTTCTAATTGTGAGACATGTGATATTCATTGTCACATCCATATACATGTTACTCAGTGCCACCACTGGTGCTCTGTACTCCAGTGGCTATGAGCATATGTATACCTGTAGTAGCCACAGTGGATGAGCACCATAGGGAACAAAGCATGCACATAGCATGATTGAGGCAGCAAGATACCCAGATCACCTCTAGGACTGGCTTTGTCTCAGGACCACTTGACGTGGGATGATTTGTGTGCAATGTCCCTACTGGTTCTTTTCCACCATTTTTCCATGTGCATGTCCAAGGAAGCTTCTGGACTTGCACTGTTTTCACAATGCAGGTACCATGCTGCATTGTCCCTTAGTGCCTCTTCCAAAGCTACCTATCTCAGTGGCTCTACTCCATGGTCATTTAGTAGCAGCCATACCCACTACACAGATTAGGTCATCCTTAGCACTGGTACCTTGCCTACCCTTAACTGCAGTCTCTGCCTCTGTGGACCAGTAGCCCCTCCTCCCGACACACACTGATATTGTAGACAGCCATGAGTCTGTCTCTCCCTAGGCACTGCCACCTTCCCAAACCTCCACTCTGAGCAGTTTGTATGTGGAGATGCCTGATGTAGAGTGGACTTGACCAAGCAACTGCACAATATAGCTTGTACAGACCACTGCGTGTTTTATTCTGTTCTGAGGGACATTATACCACACCTACTATATACATGTCTGGACCCATAAAAGTACACTGAACATTTTTGCTTCACATGCACCTCTGAATATTATGCACAATGCCATTGGGGTGTGAGGTGCAGCTGCTGCTGTTGGTTGTCATTTCACGTCACTGCCACTACTGGTGGATGTGGTAGTGGTGGTGGTTGCAATGCATCTTGTTTTCTTTCAAAAGCCACATTGGACAGCATGCAACATGCTACAAAGAGCTAGAACACTGAGTTGATGGCATACCTTGGTGGTCTCCAGACATGTCTAGGCATCAAAACCAGAATTTTACCAGGCCAAACACATGTTCTATCATGTTTCTGGTTTGTCCATGTGCAATGCTGCACTGCTGTTTGGCCATGCTCTGTGGGTTACTACAACAGATTGTAGTACAAAAGATTTAGTGTACCTAGCAATGTGTGATCAATGTGATGCATATAATGTTGGTAAGACCAACAGGTGCCTTAGGGACCGAATAAGAGAACATGATTAATAAAGGAGATCAGATAAATGCATTAGCTAAACATAATACAAAGGAAGGTGCATCACATAAGTTCAAATTTTTAGTGCTAGAGAGATATTGTGGCAATATAAAAGATGCTGACGTTAGGACTCGGACTGAATGTGTAGAGTTGAAATGGATTTTTACTCTGGCTGCTAACAGGGGTGTTGGGCTAAATGGCAATACCCCTTTAAAACCTTTATTGAAATTGAAGGGTCTGAAACAATAATTGATTGCACTATATAAGTCAGTTGTGCTGGTGAATGTGTATAGATCTGATGAAGCAACTACGCTGTGAAAGTGCTTATCTTCTGTATTTGTATCTTTGTTTGGATTAAAACTTTTATTAAAGGAACCACCTGTCCATTTACTTTTTTCATTGTGGATTGTGCTCGTTTATTACTAGTTTGCTCCATTTTGGATTTGAGTTTATGAGGTGTTGCTGTACAATAGCTGTGGATGTTCCTATCATTTCTGCCTCTTCAGTACTGCAGCGTCTGGCTTGCCTTTTGCCGTTATACTCAGATGTAACTACTTATGCAGCTTAGTGCCTGATGACTATGAATAATGACATGCTTTCCCTTATCCTCACTTATTAAATCGCATCATCATTTGTCTGTGGTTATATAGTCATCTGCATGCCCATCTTTCTGCTCCTTTAGGCCGTTGCCCCATGGCACTTTGTGAATCACTGTCTAGCTGCATGTTCTACTTTTTCCCTTTCTCTTGCTTCATCCTGTGACACTTCTGCTCCAGTGCCCCATAGTTGTCACTGGGTCTGTCAGCCTCTTCAATCAGCTCCAATCTTATTTTGATATGGGCTGGGGCTGATGAAGATCACAGCTATCAACCATCAGCTGGGGAATTTCGTTTATGCTATAAGCAATCCATTTACTTTTCCCTCTCCCTTCCCTACACTCATCAACACACATTTGAGGGCAACTTTCTTTGGACCACTTCTCCCTTAGGGATCATCTTTGATGAGCACTCTCCTCCCGAAGATGGCCACACCCATCCCTCCTTGCCACAGCCTCAGACACTCAAGCTACTAAATGAACCTAAGTCAACTGGGCCATAGTTAGGGCTTCATCCCTCTATGCTATTGTGCTGGCTTCACATGTCCTACTTTTAAGCACAAAAACTGATTAAAAAGTTCCAAACTGATCATGAATTCACCTGTACAGCTTCTAAAAACTTTGTTCAAATAAAAATAATCTGCAACCATCTGACAGAGACTGCAGGCAAATAATTGTGCTGCTATTGCTTCTCTGTTCTCTACCTATTGAACTGTACTTTATTAATCCCACAAGGGCAAGTATGAAGAACCAAATACTTCCAGCAGTTGGACGTACTGATTCATGCTGACCACAGAAATAAAGTATTTTGTGGCATAACATACTGATTCTTTATGCTTAATCTTGACTGTTGTGGGAAGAACTAGGAAGGTGTGGATAATGTTTGACTAATAAGTAATACTTTGTCACAGGACAAGTGAGCAGACAAAGCAACAGCAATCTGACTACCATGATATTTGGAAAACTTCATCCTTTTCTAATTACTAATACAAGATTCGATAAATGCAAAAAAATATGCCAGTGTTACATAAAATAAGAAACAATTCCATGTCATATAATATCTCTTAAAACTAAAAAGGAGAAAAAAGCTGATAAAGATGAGTCACTAATTCTTCAGCTTTTGACAACTATGTTTAGTGGGTGTAGAAAAAAAGTAAAATAAAAATACACACTTTTCTCTACAAGTAAAAGTGATATGAAATGAGAAAGTGTGAAAGGAATGAACGGTCTAAGAAATCATAAAATTTACCAGGGCTAAAAAAAAAAGAATGTGTTTCTAGCTGAGTAACCAGCCCTGTATTCAGCTTCAAAGTTTCAGTCACTCATTTAAAACATTATCTTCACTAAGCTCCAACCAAAAATATGTCGGCGTGTTTACAATGTTTCAGTAAAGAGAAGGCTCTGGATTTTAACATGCGCAAATCTGGTTTTCATCGCCTGTTTCTAATACTGAGCATGAGAAAGATGAAGCTGAAGTTTGTGTACATAACATAAAATTTCAAGGCTAATTTCAAATGTTTGTCAGTTTAGGTTTTCTTTATTTTAAAAGTTCTCCCACAATATGTTAGCAGTTTTTCTTTTGATTATTATAATTTAGTTTCCTTGTGTTCTAAATGCAATTCAGTTACTTGACATATTTGACACTGTCACATTTCTTGTATTTTGAAAAATGATATTTAGTGTTCTTTTATTACTTTATGTACTCTAACTCATTCACAATGTCCTGTTTTCTCGTCTAGCTCTTTAATCCTCAGTAATTCAGAAAATAAACTGTTCTTGGTACAATATGATTTTAATCAACAGTTGTAAAACTTCACAATTTGCAGACACTGAAAATAGGTACAAAGGCTCTTGAAAAGTTCAGCCAAAAATATGGACATTTAATTAACATAAAAACTGAATCCCTAATAACCCATAGTTTCACCCTCTTCTAGTAGGGCCATGCCATACTACTCAGAAAAGTTTAAAAAACTGAGCATGTGTAAAATATAAGCATGTTATCGAAGGCACCATACAGAACCTGCAGACTTTATTAAATGATATTGCAAAAATCTACCTTGCACAGTCATTTTTTTTCTGAAAAAAAAGGAGCTATAACATGTGGGTCTTCCTTCTTTAAATTATTGGTGCCACTAATATTTTAGACATGCACTCTGTTTTCCGGTGTAATAAAAAGCTTCAAAATTGAGTATGTCTCTGTGTGTGTGTGTGTGTGTGTGTGTGTGTGTGTGTGTGTGGTTGCGTGGTTCAGAAAATTATGTGCAGTTGTAAAGTAAGCCTGAAAATAGGAGCACAATTCTAAAAATAAGTATGTAATGTGAAAAGGTAAATCATGCCTAAAAATATGAATGTTCCTCCAAAATAGGTACAATTGAAAAGTCTGTTCTAATCTAATAAAATCAAAACAGTAACCTAGTTATTTGTTCAAATTATTTGTGATACTGCATACACAAACGTACAGTTTTGGCATAAACATTTTCTCTTTTGAATTTTAAAGAAAACAAATCAACAGGTGTGGTTCTAGTGCACCATATCAATGGCTTATTCATTTATACTTGGAAGATAACTGTTTCTCACTTGCAGAAAATGTGACATTTTCATTTCTAGCAGATTTCTGGAGCTGCAGAAACATTTAAACTTAAGCATTTGTTTAGGTTATGACAAAGGGATGATGGATATTGATGAGCATCACCTCCTTTTCATATTATGGTAACTCTCCTAGTCACCTTTACAAGTGCAGAATATCAGGGTATCATGAAAAGGTTGGTGTAGTTGTGGTGGGTACATGGCTTCTGCTACACATTTTCATTATAATCATTGGCAAGAGATCCCCAGCTGTCTGATGCTACCATTTGAATCAAGAAGCCCTGCCTCAACACAACAACAAAGATCAACATCTGAGGGGTTTCATGTTACCAGCTGTGACTGATGTTCTGGCAGGAAGACCACTTCTCAGGATCGCACACTACTACTAATTACAAATGCAGAAGGAGGAACATAATGCACTATTTGAGATATTTTTGTGCAGAACTAGTCATCTAATTGTTATGTTCCTTGTAAGCACTACTGCAAGTTTGCCAACTCAGTCTACAATCATAGTTGGCAAAGTAGTCTTCATTGTGGATGGTATTCACCTCGCCCCTTGTGGTTTTATTTATCATTGTGGATGGTATTCACCCCACCCCTTGTGGATGGCACTCACCTCGCTCCTTGTGGTTTTATTTATCATTGTGGATGGTATTCATCTCACCCCTTGTGGTTTTATTTATCATTGTGGATGGTATTCACCTCGCCCCTTGTGGTTTTATTTATCATTGTGGATGGTACTCACCTCACCCCTTGTGGTTTTATTTATCATTGTGAATGGTACTCACCTCGCCCCTTGTGGTTTTATTTATCATTGTGGATGGTACTCACCTTGCCCCTTGTGGTTTTATTTATCATTGTGGATGGTATGCCCCTAGCCCCTTGTGGTTTTATTTATCATTGTAGATGGTATTCACCTCGCCCCTTGTGGTTTCCTTTAATGAAGACAGTTTGGCTTGAATCATACATCTGAATGGGACTTCATATATCATTTTTTTTTCTTTTGCTGCCTTCTCTGAATTTTGAATCTTGTGAATTAGTTATAACAGAAATGGAGTGCAGGGGGCTTAACCTTCATAGCAATTATACGTGGGGAAAAGCATGCCATATGATGAAAAAAGTGTTGGGAAGACTGACTTGATGACCTGAACCCAACTAGTCTTCCTAACATGGCAATCATATAGACCCCACACCATGCTAAAAGAGCTTCTCAGTCTTATTCAGTACATTGTACAACTGCCCTAGGCATGATATCCTGCCTAAGAAAGCAACATGACTGATAATATTAAGAGTAGCACATTACCTGTCATATATGCCAACTTACTCATCACCTTACACTGTTTGTCAGGTTGTGCTCAATACAGGACCTCGGACACCTACGTGATCCAGTTCTATCTTGGTTTATAGTTTTCTTGTAATTACCTTGTCTTTATCAGTCTCTTTCTTCTATGTTGTTTCAGGGACTGCAGTCTGAAGAGCTCTGCTCCAGAGGGAAGTTTAACTTCTGCCATTTCATCTTCCTCTTATAGTCATATCTGATGCTTATTACAAATAACTGCATGTGCACAAAGTTACCATTCAGGCTGCAGAATGCCTGAATCCTGATATATGTCCTGTACTGCTATCAGTAGAGAAAACAGACTGCTAACATTTCCTATATTTATTCATGCTATTGTTTGTTTAGTATTGAAGACCTTAACATAGGAAAACTGGATACAAGGAGACTGTAAACAAGCTGTAAAGAAGTAGTATTATTTATTTAATGCTCACTTATTTATAAGATTATTTTATTTAACACTTGAGTAGTTGTAATTTATCATGGAACTGTCAGCAAACTAAGATCAGGAAGCAACACATAGGAACAATACATTTTTAGTATGAAAGAGTGCCAATACTGCAACATTTTCTTTCTTTGAAGCGGTAGCACTAAGAATGTGCTATGCGGTGTAAACAACACTTATTCTATAAAGAAGCAGGAATAGCTAATACTATACAATGCTAACAATGTTTTCTATTTCTTAGCTCCCTTGAGCCAATTTAAGGTTGGTGCATAGGGACCATATACAGTTTTCTTTTCCTCCACGTCCATGTTAGTATGATCACAGTTATACCTGGTGTCTACCAACGGCTGTTGCTGTACCATGTTTTTCTCCCTCCAAATATGAATTTAGCCTCAAGTGTTCAGCCATTACTAACCTGCTGGTGATACAGGTACCTTGATCCATTTTACAACTACAGATAAGTACAGTAAAAGTGGATGACCTGCCACTGCATAACCAAGCTGCACCCTCCACCCACCCATTCCACATGTCATATGACAAGTGACAGTGAAGTGAAGTGTTATGATCTGTGCAGTCATGGGAGATTCCATGTTAGTGTTGCTGTGTCTGCACCTACTACTCGCAATATGCAGTAATTGTGAAAGGAAAGTGAAGGAAATATATTACCTGTGACACAGACATAAGGTAATATGGTCCCACAGCAGCTAACAGATTAGAATCATTAATGCATAAATTGCCTATGCTAGTTCAAACTTCAGTAAACAGCAAGTGTACAGGACAGGCTCATCGACTAATGTACCATTACTATGTTACCTGTCCTTGTAGCATGAAGAATATGTGCATGTATGACCTCCACTGGACTTATGTCAGACCTGATGTGTGAATATACACTAGAGGAGATGAAAATCAGTCCTCCAAATCAAACCTCTCATAGCAATAACATAACAAGATTATGTGCTTGCTGTCTTTATTAGCAAAACACTATGAATTTAAGTTCTAGCAAAAAGAGAATTGTTGTCGTTCCATCATTCCATTTCCCTTATTAATGTGCTAATCCAAAATTGTGTAAACAAAGTGAAACTGAAGTGCCACACCTCCATTTCAGGAAACATACCCCCTCAGTCCTCCATCATCATAATGCAACTCTTTCTTAAACTCTCTCAGCAAGACCCAAATGTCTAAACCTGCAGGCTTCTTGTTAAGTGGATACATTCAATTTTTATTCTCAGTTCTGGACTGGTTCTATTCCGCACTGCATTAAGAGTTTCCCTGTAGTTTCAACTTGGGAAAAAGTCAGCAATATAGCATAATTAAACAGAAATAATTGATGTCCACTTTATTTTGTAAAACTTGCTGGCAAAACTTGTTGTTCAGATGAAAGCAGACAATGACTGCTTTTATGCCACATTATATATGTTATTGATATATAAGATACTTCATCTTTATAAGCATACTAAGTCTGACTGAAATGTGAACAATAGCCTAAAAATAGGAGTAGCATTATGGCCACAGTACAGTCACTTTTTTGAACTAAGAAGCTCCAGAAGCAGGGGATTGTTATTTCTTCTATTGCAGTTAAAGGACTAATTGAAAAGCTGCATCTTTGATGTCAAGTTCACTTTAACACCAGTAATCAAATTTGTTTTGAATATTGTTAATCACTACAAGTGAATTCTTCTTCTTCTTTTGGCTTTTCCCGGTTATGGGTCGCCACAGCGGATCACCTGTCCGCTCATGATTGGCAGTGGAGTTTTTTATGGTGTTGAGTTGCCAGCCCAGCACCCAACCTTCCACAGAAGGCACACACATGCACACACTCATGCCTAGGGCCAATTTAGAGTGTCCAATCTACCTACAGCATGTCTTTGGGATGTGGGAGGAAACCAGAGCACCCGGAGGAAACCCACATGACCACAGGGAGGACATGCAGACTCCGCACAGAATCACTACAAGTGAAAATAAGATGAAATTTGGTACAGTGACCTTAATTGGTAGCCTGCATGACCAGTCCAAAGCAATTACTTGAGTATTCACTTATGTTTATGGCCAAGTTATGAGTATGTATACTATCAAGTACAAAAACATACTGGGGTACATTAACATACATGCTTGGTATGCAGAACAAAAATGCCTCATGTGACTATGATATCAAGACGTTCTACACTGCACTGTACAGTATATGGAAGAGTCATCATTGTAGAATGTTATTACATTATACAAAACTAGTGGATATCTAATTCTGTCTCAGTTGGAAAGTGCCATCATACAAGCAAGGATTAATTTTCAGTCAATATGTAGAATACAACTGCATGAACGTTGATGAGAAAAATGTATTGACATTTTATCTCCAAATATTGGCAGGACACTGCTTGTAAAGGTTCACAAATCCCTAATCTTCTGTTACCTGCTATTAAATGATTCAAGTTGTATCATTTCATTTCAAACGTGTGTAAATTTCTGTCTTCAGTGCCCCCTTTTCCTTATTACATCACACTTCTGTCTTCAGCACCCCCTTTTCCTTATTATCATCACACTTCTGTCTTCAGCGCCCCCTTTTCCTTATTGTCATCACACTTCTGTCTTCAGTGCCCCCTTTTCCTTATCACCATCACACTTCTGTCTTCAGTGCCCCCTTTTCATATTACCATCACACTTCTGTCTTCAGTGCCCCCTTTTCCTTATCACCATCACACTTCTGTCTTCAGTGCCCCCTTTTCATATTACCATCACACTTCTGTCTTCAGTGCCCCCTTTTCCTTATCACCATCACACTTCTGTCTTCAGTGCCCCCTTTTCATATTACCATCACACTTCTGTCTTCAGCACCCCCTTTTCCTTATTACCATCACACTTCTGTCTTCAGTGCCCCCTTTTCCTTATCACCATCACACTTCTGTCTTCAGTGCCCCCTTTTCCTTATTATTATCACACTTCTGTCTTCAGTGCTCCATTTTCTTTATTATTATCACACTTCTGTCTTCAGTGCCCCCTTTTCCTTATTACCATCACACTTCTGTCTTCAGTGCCCCCTTTTCCTTATTATTATCACACTTCTGTCTTCAGTGCCCCCTTTTCCTTATTATTATCACACTTCTGTCTTCAGTGCCCCCTTTTCCTTATTACCATCACACTTCTGTCTTCAGTGCCCCCTTTTCCTTATTACCATCACACTTCTGTCTTCAGTGCCCCCTTTTCCTTATTACCATCACACTTCTGTCTTCATTGCCCCCTTTTCCTTATTACCATCACACTTCTGTCTTCATTGCCCCTTTTCCTTATTACCATCACACTTCTGTCTTCAGTGCCCCCTTTTCCTTATTACCATCACACTTCTGTCTTCAGTGCCCCCTTTTCCTTATTACCATCACACTTCTGTCTTCAGTGCCCCCTTTTCCTTATTACCATTGCACTTCTGTCTTCAGTGCCCCCTTTTCCTTATTACCATCACACTTCTGTCTTCAGTGCCCCCTTTTCCTTATCACCATCACACTTCTGTCTTCAGTGCCCCCTTTTCCTTATTACCATCACACTTCTGTCTTCAGTGCCCCTTTTTCCTTATTACCATTGCACTTCTGTCTTCAGTGCCCCATTTTCCTTTTTACCATCACACTTCTGTCTTTTTCTTATTACCATCACACTTCTGTCTTTAGTGCCCCCTTTTCCTTATTACCATCACACTTCTGTCTTCAGTGCCCCCTTTTCTTATTACCATCACACTTCTGTCTTCAGTGCCCCCTTTTCCTTATTACCATCACACTTCTGTCTTCAGTGCCCCCTTTTCCTTATTACCATCACACTTCTGTCTTCAGTGCCCCCTTTTCCTTATTACCATCACACTTCTGTCTTCAGTGCCCCCTTTTCCTTATTACCATCACACTTCTGTCTTCAGTGACTCCTTTTCCTTATTGCCATCACACTTCTGTCTACAGTGACTCCTTTTCCTTATTACCAACACACTTCTGTCTTCGGTGCCCACTTTTCCTTATTATTATCACACTTAGGTTCATAGGTAGATACTAGGCTATCTGCCCTAGGGCATTTATAAGCCTAGCCAAAGTGTATTTGGCTTCCGCGTCCCTATTAGATTAGCCTACTGTGCCTCTGTAAAGTAGGTCACAGAAGGTACTGTGCCTCTGTCTAGCAGGAACACAGTAGAGATCTCAGGGGTGAATTTGCGATTTCCCATCCACGCGTCCAAATTTCGCTTGAAGAGGGTCAGCGAGGGGCTATGTCTAACATGAATTGGGATTCTATTCCAGAGTGAGGGGAGCCTCTGGGAAATGAATCTGTCCCTCCAGCATGTCCTATTTATTTTTGTGCTGAGGTTTAGGTCCCTGGAGCGTGTAGCTCTAAGGGACTTGGATTTTTTGAGGTGGAGCATGTCCATTAATTCTGGGTTTGACATGGCTTTGTACATCAGGCATAGATCGCCTCTGAGTAGGCGGTAAGCAACTGAGTAGAGCTGGAGTTTCTTTAGTCGAGCTGCATAGGACATCTGTTTGTAGCCCATGATCATCTTGGTGAGGTACTTTTGGGGTCTCTCCAGTTGCTGCAGGTGTCGGGTAAGGTACATCCCAAAAAGGGCATTGTATTTAATTATGGGCCTGATGAGTGATGAGTAGAGGGGCACAATGACCTCTCTTGATCTAGATGCAAACCCTTTCGTGATAAGGTGAGCTATATAGAAGGTCTTTCTAACCACTTTGGCAACGTGATTATCAAAGGAGAGATTACTATCTACGTTGGTCCCCAAATCTCTAATTACTTCTTCCGTACTTAATGGATTACCACCTATGTGGTAATTTGTGGGCACCTTGTTTTTCCCAAAGGGGATGACTATGCACCTTTTAGCATTTAGCTTGAAGCCGTGGTTCTGGCACCAAGCATCCATCTCTGTGAGACCCTTTTGGAGGATGCTTGTGTCAGCTGGAGATTTGATTATGGCTCCCAGTTTGCAGTCATCTGCAAACTTTGTCAGCCATAATCCCCCCGTGTTAGCCTGAACCTCAGAGAAGTATATACTGAACAAGAGAGGTCCCAGAACTGAGCCCTGTGGGACACCACTTGTAACTGGTTTGGATTCGGACATGGCACCTGCAATTTTCACCATGTGGGTTCTATCTCTGAGCCAGTTTGCAACCCATCTTGTGATATAGGGGTTGATATTTAAGCTGGTAAGCTTATTTATGATGCCCGAGTGGGGTATTGTGTCGAAGGCTTTTGCGAGGTCCAGGTAGGCTGTGTGGACTACCTTGCCCTCATCTATGGCTTTGGTAATTGTTTCAAAGAAATCAACTAGGTTTAAGAGGCAAGATCTGCCCTTAACAAAGCCGAATTGGTTAGGGTCCAGTGTCTGGAGGCTCCCAATGTCTTTGTTTATGAGTTCCATGATAATACGCTCCATAGGTTTACAGACCAGACTAGTCAGGCTTATGGGGCGATAGTTTCCGGCATCCGTTGTGGCACCACCTTTGTGGAGTGGGACCTCTGTAGCTGTACACCATTCTTTGGGTACATATCCTGTAGTAAGGCTAAGTTTGAACAGTGACTTAATGTGAGGGTTCAGTTCTTCTTGGAGCTCATGTAATACACAGCCTGGGACGCCGTCCAGTCACATAGATGCTGTGTTTTTTGCTTTGGAGAGA
This sequence comes from Protopterus annectens, assembly GCF_019279795.1. NCBI lineage: Eukaryota > Metazoa > Chordata > Ceratodontiformes > Protopteridae > Protopterus > Protopterus annectens. The sequence continues at coordinate 874,053,755 of NC_056731.1, read as the reverse complement.
CAGCTTCCACCTGTGCATCTGTGATGTCAGGGAGGTTACATTCAGTTGGGATAGACATTTGCTCCTTTGGGGGGAAAGGGGGGAGAAGTTTGCACTGAATCTGTCTGCCAGGATGTTGGCTATGTCTGTAGGTTCAGTATATTTTGTACCATTATGCAACAATTCAGAGTATATCTGGGAGTTTCTGCCCATGTTTCTGACATAACTAAAGAAGGCCTTGTGATTATCTTTAGTGTCTAGGGCAATTTTTCTTTCGAAACTGGCCTTTGATGATTTTATGAGGGATCGAAGTTTCTTGCTAATACTGATCAGAGATGCCTTCCCTTTTTGGGATTTTGCTCTGTCATGTACTAGCTTCCTCCTTCTGTTGTATAGCTTATTTATGGCTGGGGTCCACCAGACCGGTCTCCTGTTTTTGGAGGAGTGAGTCTTGGTTTTATTTGGGATAGCACAATCCATGCATTCCTGCAGGTGCTCATAGAATGCATTTGTAAAGGATTCTGTGGATTGGGCTGTATTATCCTCTGGCCCAGGGGCTTTGAAGGATTCTACCTCAGTCTTGAGAAGTGCAAAGTTGGCTTTGGAGAAATTCTTTACAGAGATTTCCTTGGCTGGGGGTGGGGACGGGATATGGATGTCCAGGGAAATTTGTTTATGGTCTGATCTTGCCAATGAGGGGTTTACCTCTGGTGTGGAACATAGAGTCCCTATGTTGGTGATGACCAGGTCCAATATGTTTTTCCCTCTTGTGGAAGTGGTGACCAGTTGTTCCATTGTGTTAGAGTTTATAAATTCAAGGAACCATTGGGCGAGGGTGTTTGGGCTTGAGTAGTTTTCCCAGTCAATGTTTGGGTAGTTGAAGTCACCCAATAACATAGTGTTTGGAGATACCTTCATATTCTCCAGTGTTCTCAGGAATACCAAGTGGGGTTCCTGTAATAGGGAGGGTGTTCTGTAGCAGACTGCAAACTGAAAGGCAGTTTTGCCTGCTGTTAGTTGCACTTGGATGGTTTCCGATGCTTTGTGCAGTGCCACTAACCTGGAGGTGTAGGTATCTTTGATGAATATAGATACTCCCCCTCCTTTTGTGCTTTTTTCCGAGTTTTGGAGCCAAAACGCATGGTATGAGTTATAACCTGGTAGTGCTGGGGTGCTCTCAGGAGCCTTGAACCAGGTTTCTGTTACTGCACAGACATCGATTTTCTCCATATTGAGGAGAGTCTCGAGTGCGTGCATCATGAGGTTTAGACTTCTGGCATTGAGTAGCATTACCTTTAGTTTTCTTTGGGTTCTCTATGGAGGTGGGTTTGTCCTTTGAGCCTTGCCTAAAAAAGGCACGATGGGGGTGGCAAGAGCCTTGGCCAGTATACGAAAGCCTAAGGGTGACAGGTGCAAGCCGTCCCTAGCGAAGCAACGTGGCTTGTCGAGCATGTCATCCCAGGCTGACAGACACTGGATCCCCTTTGAATGACACCAATACTTTAGCCAATTGTTGAAACTGATCATTTTGTCTTTATACTGTGGCATCATTCTTGGTGAGGGCAAGATGCTACTCAAGGTCAGGGACATACCAGCCTGGGCTACATGGTCAGAGAGCTCCTCTATGTCTCTTTTCATGTAGTCCAGGGAGGTGCGTCTCAGGTCATTCACACCAGCATGGACAATGACGGAGTCATACTTGTACTTGCTTTGGAGTGACCTGAGTGCTTGCATTATGTGGCGGATCCTGGCACCTGACAGGCAGCTTAGAGTGACCTTCTCCTTGTTCAGTCTGGTGAGTGGGATGTCAGTGTGTCGGGCAATAGAGTCCCCATTAACAAGTGTATTTGGTGTGTTGTTTGGCCTTATGGGCTGTGACTGTGAGGCACACTGATTTTGTGAGATATGTGATTTGTGGGTATTGTTGAGGGGTGGCTGTTGCTTGGATATCTGCTTAGGAGGTCTTTGCTCTTTAGGCAGATTTTTATTTAGAGCCTCAGTATGTTTTGTGTGTTTATGTGTTGGGTATGCAGATGCAATAGGTCTGTGTGAGACTGGATTTGTGGTGTGGGTGGTTACCTTTTCCTCCTGACTGACTGTGCCAGTCTTAGGTTGAGAGAGCTCTACCTCCAGTTTGGCTGTGCAACTGCATCTCTCACATGTATTAGAGTTTGTTGGAAGGAGGAGAGGGTTGTCTGTGTACATAAGGCAATTGTAACATTGCCTCAAAATTCCCAGATTCACCAGCTGGACTGGATAGTAACCTTGAAACCGACCCTTGGACATACCAGATTAGTATAGGGAACTGTTTTTTTACTGATCAGATTAGGGAAGGGAACTGATTTTTCACTTGATCAGGAAGGACCAATCGGGAGTCTAATACTTATGAGAAGTCAATGAGGGTATAGTGCTTTAGTTAGTTGGTGTTTCCTTATAAGAACTGAGCAAGTGCAGGGCTTTAGAAAGAGAATAGTGTGATTACTTTGAGAGTTTGAACAGTTCTAAGGGAAAAAGTGAAGAGCAGACATTGTGGAGCCTGGAATAGTTTAAACCTGTTAAGGTGGCACTGCCCGACGCTGCTCAGTGCGCAAAACCGCGCAAAAAGAGAGTTGTAGGGTTTTAAGAGAGAGAGATCAAGGAGTTTAAAATTGACCCAAAATGGCCAATAAAACTACAGCTTCTAGGTAGTAACCACTCCTCCAGGGACAGGCAGGCTATTCAGTGTTTACCACTCCCACTGGTGAACACAGAGACTTCCCGTTAGCTTCAGCGCCCCCTTTTCCTTATTACTATCACACTTCTGTCTTCAGTGCCACCTTTTCCTTATTACCATCACACTTCTGTCTTCAGCACCCCCTTGTCCTTATTACTATCACACTTCTGTCTTCAGTGCCCCCTTTTCCTTATTACCATCACACTTCTGTCTTCATTGCCCCCTTTTCCTTATTACCATCACACTTCTGTCTTCAGTGCCCCTTTTCCTTATTACCATCACACTTCTGTCTTCAGTGCCCCCTTTTCATATTACCATCACACTTCTGTCTTCAGCGCCCCCTTTTCCTTATTACCAGCACACTTCTGTCTTCAGTGCCCCCTTTTTCTTATTACCATCACACTTCTGTCTTCAGTGCCCCCTTTTCCTTATTAGCATCACACTTCTGTCTTCAGTGCCCCCTTTTCCTTATTAGCATCACACTTCTGTCTTCAGTGCCCCCTTTTCCTTATTACCATCACACTTCTGTCTTCAGTGCCCCCTTTTCCTTATTAGCATCACACTTCTGTCTTCAGTGCCCCCTTTTCATATTACCATCACACTTCTGTCTTCAGCACCCCTTTTTCCTTATTACCAGCACACTTCTGTCTTCAGTGCCCTCTTTTTCTTATTAGCATCACACTTCTGTCTTCAGTGCCCCCTTTTTCTTATTAGCATCACACTTCTGTCTTCAGTGCCCCCTTTTCCTTATTAGCATCACACTTCTGTCTTCAGTGCCCCCTTTTCCTATTACCATCACACTTCTGTCTTCAGCGCCCCCTTTTCCTTATTACCAGCACACTTCTGTCTTCATTGCCCCCTTTTCCTTATTACCATCACACTTCTGTCTTCAGTGCCCCCTTTTCCTTATTACCATCACACTTCTGTCTTCAGTGCCCCCTTTTCCTTATTACCATCACACTTCTGTCTTCAGTGCCCCCTTTTTCTTATTACTATCACACTTCTGTTTTCAGTGCCCCTTTTCCTTATTATTATCACACTTCTGTCTTCAGTGCCCCCTTTTCCTTATTACCATCACACTTCTGTCTTCAGTGCCCTCTTGTCCTTATTACCATCACACGTCTGTCTTCAGTGCCCCCTTTTCCTTATTACCATCACACTTCTGTCTTCAGTGCCCCCTTTTCCTTATTACCATCACACTTCTGTCTTCAGTGCCCCTTGACCTTATTACCATTACACTTCTGTTTTCAGTGCCCCTTTTCCTTATTACCATCACACTTCTGTCTTCAGTGCCCCCTTTTCCTTATTACCATCACACTTCTGTCTTCAGTGCCCCCTTTTCCTTATTAGCATCACACTTCTGTCTTCAGTGCCCCCTTTTCCTTAATACCATCACACTTCTGTCTTCAGTGCCCCTTTTTCCTTATTACCATCACACTTCTGTCTTCAGTGCCCCCCTTTCCTTATTACTATTGCACTTCTGTCTTCAGTGCCCCCTTTTCCTTATTACCATCACACTTCTGTCTTCAGTGCCCCCTTTTCCTTATTACCATCACACTTCTGTCTTCAGTGCCCCCTTTTCCTTATTACCATCACACTTCTGTCTTCAGTGCCCCCTTTTCCTTATTATCATCACACTTCTGTTTTCAGTGCCCCTTTTCCTTATTATTATCACACTTCTGTCTTCAGTGCCCCCTTTCCTTATTAACATCGCACTTCTGTCTTCAGTGCCCCCTTTTTCTTATTACCATCACACTTCTGTCTTCAGCACCCCTTTTCTTTATTGCCATCACACTTCTGTCTTCAGTGCCCCCTTTTCCTTATTACCATCACACTTCTGTCTTCAGTGCCCCCTTTTCCTTATTACCATCACACTTCTGTCTTCAGTGCCCCCTTTTCCTTATTACCATCACACTTCTGTCTTCAGTGCCCCCTTTTCCTTATTACCATCACACTTCTGTCTTCAGTGCCCCCTTTTCCTTATTACCATCACACTTCTGTCTTCAGTGCCCCCTTTTCCTTATTACCATCACACTTCTGTCTTCAGTGCCCCCTTTTCCTTATTATCACACTTCTGTCTTCAGTGCCCCCTTTTCCTTATTACCATCACACTTCTGTCTTCAGTGCCCCCTTTTCCTTATTACCATCACACTTCTGTCTTCAGTGCCCCCTTTTCCTTATTACCATCACACTTCTGTCTTCAGTGCCCCCTTTTCCTTATTACCATCACACTTCTGTCTTCAGTGCCCCCTTTTCCTTATTACCATCACACTTCTGTCTTCAGTGCCCTTTTCCTTATTACCATCACACTTCTGTCTTCAGTGCCCCCTTTTCCTTATTACCATCACACTTCTGTCTTCAGTGCCCCCTTTTCCTTATTACCATCACACTTCTGTCTTCAGTGCCCCCTTTTTCTTATTACCATCACACTTCTGTCTTCAGTGCCCCCTTTTCCTTATTACCATCACACTTCTGTCTTCAGTGCCCCCTTTTCCTTATTACCATCACACTTCTGTCTTCAGTGCCCCCTTTTCCTTATTACCATCACACTTCTGTCTTCAGTGCCCCCTTTTCCTTATTACCATCACACTTCTGTCTTCAGTGCCCCCTTTTCCTTATTACCATCACACTTCTGTCTTCAGTGCCCCCTTTTCCTTATTACCATCACACTTCTGTCTTCAGTGCCCCCTTTTCCTTATTACCATCACACTTCTGTCTTCAGTGCCCCCTTTTCCTTATTACCATCACACTTCTGTCTTCAGTGCCCCCTTTTCCTTATTACCATCACACTTCTGTCTTCAGTGCCCCCTTTTCCTTATTACCATCACACTTCTGTCTTCAGTGCCCCCTTTTCCTTATTACCATCACACTTCTGTCTTCAGTGCCCCCTTTTCCTTATTACCATCACACTTCTGTCTTCAGTGCCCCCTTTTCCTTATTACCATCACACTTCTGTCTTCAGTGCCCCCTTTTCCTTATTACCATCACACTTCTGTCTTCAGTGCCCCTTTTCCTTATTACCATCACACTTCTGTCTTCAGTGCCCCCTTTTCCTTATTACCATCACACTTCTGTCTTCAGTGCCCCCTTTTCCTTATTACCATCACACTTCTGTCTTCAGTGCCCCCTTTTCCTTATTACCATCACACTTCTGTCTTCAGTGCCCCCTTTTCCTTATTACCATCACACTTCTGTCTTCAGTGCCCCCTTTTCCTTATTACCATCACACTTCTGTCTTCAGTGCCCCCTTTTCCTTATTACCATCACACTTCTGTCTTCAGTGCCCCCTTTTCCTTATTACCATCACACTTCTGTCTTCAGTGCCCCCTTTTCCTTATTACCATCACACTTCTGTCTTCAGTGCCCCTTTTCCTTATTACCATCACACTTCTGTCTTCAGTGCCCCCTTTTCCTTATTACCATCACACTTCTGTCTTCAGTGCCCCCTTTTCCTTATTACCATCACACTTCTGTCTTCAGTGCCCCCTTTTCCTTATTACCATCACACTTCTGTCTTCAGTGCCCCCTTTTCCTTATTACCATCACACTTCTGTCTTCAGTGCCCCCTTTTCCTTATTATTATCACACTTCTGTCTTCAGTGCCCCCTTTTCCTTATTACCATCACACTTATGTCTTTAGCCCCCCTATTCCTTATTACCATCACACGTCTGTCTTCAGTGCCCCCTTTTCCTTATTACCATCACACTTATGTCTTCAGCCCCCCCTATTCCTTATTTCCATTACACTTCTGTTTTCAGTGCCCCTTTTCCTTATTAATATCACACTTCTGTCTTCAGTGCCCCCTTTTTCTTATTACCATCACACTTCTGTCTTCAGTGCCCCCTTTTCCTTATTACCATCACACTTCTGTCTTCAGTGCCCCCTTTTCCTTATTACCATCACACTTCTGTCTTCAGTGCCCCCTTTTCCTTATTACCATCACACTTCTGTCTTCAGTGCCCCCTTTTCCTTATTACCATCACACTTCTGTCTTCAGTGCCCCCTTTTCCTTATTACCATCACACTTCTGTCTTCAGTGCCCCCTTTTCCTTATTATCATCACACTTCTGTCTTCAGTGCCCCTTTTCCTTATTACCATCACACTTCTGTCTTCAGTGCCCCCTTTTCCTTATTACCATCACACTTCTGTCTTCAGTGCCCCCTTTTCCTTATTACCATCACACTTCTGTCTTCAGTGCCCCCTTTTCCTTATTACCATCACACTTCTGTTTTCAGTGCCCCTTTTCCTTATTATCATCACACTTCTGTCTTCAGTGCCCCTTTTCCTTATTACCATCACACTTCTGTCTTCAGCGCCCCCTTGTCCTTATTACCATCACACTTCTGTCTTCGGTGCCCCCTTTTCCTTATTACCATCACACTTCTGTCTTCAGTGCCCCTTTTCCTTATTACCATCACACTTCTGTCTTCAGTGCCCCCTTTTCCTTATTACCATCACACTTCTGTCTTCAGTGCCCCCTTTTCCTTATTACCATCACACTTCTGTCTTCAGTGCCCCCTTTTCCTTATTACCATCACACTTCTGTCTTCAGTGCCCCCTTTTCCTTATTACCATCACACTTCTGTCTTCAGTGCCCCCTTTTCCTTATTACCATCACACTTCTGTCTTCAGTGCCCCCTTTTCCTTATTACCATCACACTTCTGTCTTCAGTGCCCCCTTTTCCTTATTACCATCACACTTCTGTCTTCAGTGCCCCCTTTTCCTTATTACCATCACACTTCTGTCTTCAGTGCCCCCTTTTCCTTATTACCATCACACTTCTGTCTTCAGTGCCCCTTTTCCTTATTACCATCACACTTCTGTCTTCAGTGCCCCCTTTTCCTTATTACCATCACACTTCTGTCTTCAGTGCCCCCTTTTCCTTATTACCATCACACTTGTGTCTTCAGTGCCCCCTTTTCCTTATTACCATCACACTTGTCTTCAGTGCCCCATTTTCCTTTTTACCATCACACTTCTGTCTTCAGTGCCCCCTTTTCCTTATTACCATCACACTTCTGTCTTCAGTGCCCCCTTTTCCTTATTACCATCACACTTCTGTCTTCAGTGCCCCCTTTTCCTTATTACCATCACACTTCTGTCTTCAGTGCCCCATTTTCCTTATTACCATCACACTTCTGTCTTCAGTGCCCCCTTTTCCTTATTACCATCACACTTCTGTCTTCAGTGCCCCCTTTTCCTTATTACCATCACACTTCTGTCTTCAGTGCCCCCTTTTCCTTATTACCATCACACTTCTGTCTTCAGTGCCCCCTTTTCCTTATTACCATCACACTTCTGTCTTCAGTGCCCCCTTTTCCTTATTACCATCACACTTCTGTCTTCAGTGCCCCCTTTTCCTTATTACCATCACACTTCTGTCTTCAGTGCCCCCTTTTCCTTATTACCATCACACTTGTCTTCAGTGCCCAATTTTCCTTTTAACATCACACTTCTGTCTTCAGTGCCCCCTTTTCCTTATTACCATCACACTTCTGTCTTCAGTGCCCCCTTTTCCTTATTACCATCACACTTCTGTCTTCAGTGCCCCCTTTTCCTTATTACCATCACACTTCTGTCTTCAGTGCCCCCTTTTCCTTATTACCATCACACTTCTGTCTTCAGTGCCCCCTTTTCCTTATTACCATCACACTTCTGTCTTCAGTGCCCCCTTTTCCTTATTACCATCACACTTCTGTCTTCAGTGCCCCTTTTCCTTATTACCATCACACTTCTGTCTTCAGTGACCCCTTTTCCTTATTACCATCACACGTCTGTCTTCAGTGCCCCCTTTTTCTTATTACCATCACACGTCTGTCTTCAGTGACCCCTTTTCCTTATTACCATCACACTTCTGTCTTCAGTGCCCCCTTTTCCTTATTACCATCACACTTCTGTCTTCAGTGCCCCCTTTTCCTTATTACCATCACACTTCTGTCTTCAGTGCCCCCTTTTCCTTATTACCATCACACTTCTGTCTTCAAAATATGCTATGAATTCTGATGAACTCACCAGACAACAAGCTCATGATTTTTACTTGAAGATTTTACAGTAAATCAGACTGGCTACCACCCTTTTTAAAGGATCACCACCACCAGGCTGAGCGAAGTAACCTACCAGCTGAGTCAATGAGAGCACACTGTAAGATGATTCAGATATTGTTATGTCATGTGTATAAAGTGACTCCCACAGAAACTCATATATTGCATATTTCATCCCATTTCACAAGCAGCTCAAGAAAACATTTGGTCAGCTGTATTTAATTTCATTGCAAATACTAGAAAGATTTACTAAACCATATTTAAAAAACTAATGATAATGATGGCTGCACCCACCGAGATGGCTGCCAGTTACTAACTCATACTGAAATGTATTTAAAGATCATTTCTATCTTTTTAGAAAATTGCGATATGGCATATAAATAAAAGTCCCAGAAAGTCAATAATTTGTATGAAGCTTCTACATAAAATGAGTAGAACATAAACATAAATGCAGGTATCATTACTTTGCAGTATATATTTTTTTAATTTGCTTTATATGCTGACACAGGAAAATGCCAGCTTTGACATTCAGCCACCTATGTCAACATTTTACACATCATTCTGTGCATTGGTGTCAACCATGAAAACACTGGGCAGGACACTAAAATAACTTAGGCTCAAGGCAGGTCTCTGATCCAGACAAATGTATGACTGTTTAAGATTGGCAACTGCTCAAGGACTACATTTTGCATCCAAAGTAGTGGCAATAGTGTCCCTGATTTACTTCTTTTTCTAATGTGCAGCATTCTGAGAGCTTATCGCTGGTAGTATATTTTTGAAGGGATGAAATCACCACAAGGCAGGTACAGGGGATATAAACGCTCTGCAAAAAAAGAAAATAAGAAAGAAAAAAAAAAGACATTGAAGTTCCTCATTTTCAAAACATTAGGCTCTCAAAATTTAGTGTGTCAAATATCAGCAGGGATCCTTGTAATTTGGCTAGGATTCTGAAAGCTGGCTTGCATGCTTGTCTGCTCTGACCTTGTGAATGAGGACGCATGCACTCTTTCATGGAGGGGAAATTCATAACACCTGATTCTAAAAGTATAGATTGGTGAGGTGCTTTGAGAGACTATGGTATGCCATTGAATCCACTCTATGTGGAGGGAACAGTGTCACTGTATCAGTATTATTCAGCAAGTGTATGTTTAGCAGAGGCAGTCCAGAGCAGCTGACTACTGAAGGCAAGTTTTATTACATATTGGACTAATGTTTATTTATGATAGGGGTCAGTTATTTGGTAGACTACAAACCTGACTATTAAACATTTTAATGCATATACTGTATAAAGGTAGTAGAAACCAGCAACACCTCTGCTCTATAATCTACTTCTGTTAGTTATTACATTAAGAACATGCATAGGTCTCAACCTGTTAAGAGGCCAATGTGGAACACAGACCCTAGCAATGTATGACAAACAGCCAAAATGTGGAACATCTTAGTTTTGCACTGCACAAAAACATGCCATTGCCATGGAGTCTGGTTGAACATTTGTAAAATAAGATATACTCATGAGTCAAATCCAAAACTTATTTAATAATTTACAAAACCTTAACCACATCATAAGCAAATATGAAAGCACTTCTGGACAGAATCAAAACTAAAATCACATGCTCATTAATACCAATTGCTACATTTACTACATTTTCTAAATGCATCTGTTACATATCATACAACTGACTCCATGTACACACTAAGTGCGTGAACAAACAGCATCCCACATAGCCTTCCCACTATAAGTTGTTCTTTCTGACCTAGCCTGGAATCTCTGCTTTTCTTTTCAGCTAGCACAATATTCATTATCCCAGATGTCCAAATGGTGAATCAGTGGTTTGTAGCCTTTATCGTGTTCTCAGTGTTATGAAGTTAGAACAGTGTTTGCTTTTATCTTGTAACCTTAGCTTCTTCCACTGATTTATTAGAAATGTTAATTAATGGTGTCATTTGTTTTTCTCTTTGGTTATTGCAAGAAGTTTGGGAGTGAATACCCTTAGACTTCCTTGAGTTTTATTCATTTATGTTTTGGAGGTTTTTTTTCTTTTGTTTAAAATATGAAAGGAATGAGTTCATTGCTTTGTATTACAGTTTAATAGGTCATTTTTTGACCAGAGTGTGTGTCCCATATGCATTCCTCACTGTATATAATGTAGGGACTGTGTCATTGGAGTTGATTGGGGCTGTTGTGGGGCTGTGCTGCTGCAGGTGTACCCTTTGGAGTACTGTCACTTAATGCATATTGGGATTAAGAAAAGACTTAATATTTTGAAGAAAGTGGAACATTGTACATTTCAAGGCACAGAAGTGAACTTGTGTGTTTCAGTTATAGGGCCAGACAAGTTACTAGTGTGTCCCATAGGTATTATTTTACTTGGCTCGTTTTTTCTTTTTTTTTTTTTTTTTTGCATTAGCTGCCAGCAGTCTTTCATTAATATTAACCCTTGTCTGTATGTCAACAGCCTGACCTTACTTGTCAAAACATGCATATGCCAAGCATGCAGCACCCATTATCATAATGAATGACTCTCTCATCTTTTTCTGGTACAAAAGTGGCTCAGTCCTGTTTTTGTTTTTCCAGTTTTGCACATCTTGTAAAGTATTCTCCCCAGTTTTTCATACCTATCTTGACATATGTGGTTACTGCATTACATACTTCAGCCTGCATTTTATTTCCACAGGCGATATATAAGCAAGGCAGATTGCAGAAATTCCTGTGACTGGGCTTCCAAAATGAAGATGTAATGTGGTCAGTACATCTGGTATGTGCAAATCATAGTGTTGTTTGATGTGCTGTTGTTCACAGTGTGTAGCAGTGCACTCACTGTTCTACCTTGTGTAACATTGTCGTACTGCCTTAGGAGTGATTAGTTGATTGGCTCATATTCCACAATGCCAGTTGTCAGTAATTGCGGTATATGAACCAATCAAAACCTGTGTAGCGGAGCCACCACTGTAGATGTGGAACAGCAGAACAGTGGGCGATTTCAATGTTAAATGCAGAGAGTTTTGCATGATCTGGAGCACTTGGCCGCTCAGAAAACATGTCTGGGTATGAATACAGGCACATGTATAAAACCTCAGAGCAGGTAGACACTATCATTTATCTACATCTGCAGCTATCCCTCCTATTGCATATTCCCTCCTCCACATTTTTGTCAATTGCAAAGGTTTCAGCAGGTATCTGCTGTTCCTCAGTTTCTGCTATACATGTCTAATGACTGAATGTCTAACAATCAAATCATATTAACTCTGTGGTGGGGAATTGTCTGGGTCAATAGAAACAGCAATCTAGCATTTTTTGTGGGGTTTTATAAGCAGCTGAAGAAAACATTTGGTCATCTGTATTTAATTTAATTGCAAATACTAGAAAGATTTATTAAAAATATTAAAAATATCAATGTTAATGATGTGCTCACCCTCCGAGATGACTACCACTTTTAACTCATACTGAAATGTGTTTAAAGATCGTTCCTAATTTTATAGAAGGTGCAGATATGGCAGATTAATAATTGTGTTTAAGACTGGTACCTACTCAAGGACTAAAATATTGCATTCTGGGAGCTGGTATATTTATGGCAGGCAGTATATTTATGGGGGATGAAATCCCCACAAGGCAGGTACAGGGGATATAAACCCTCTGAAAAACAGGAAAAAAAAAGACTTTGAAATTCTTCATTTTCAAAACATTAGGCGCTCAAAATTTAGGGGATCAAAATATCAACACGGATCTGTATAAGTTGTCTAGGATTCTGAAAGATAGCTTGCATGTTTGTCTACCCTGAGCTTGCAAATGAAGAACCATGCACACTTTCCTAACACAATACACGAGGGAGTGATTAAGTAGTCAGGCGCAATACATATATATCAGCGAATAGGGTCCACATCACTAACTTGAGTCCTCCCCCTTTTCATCTGGCTAAATACAAGTTCTAAAATAAATCTCAGTGCTTTTTCAATTTCATTGACTTCTCCTATATTTTAGAATTACCATAACCTCCTATACAGGCCAAAGATGTTTTCTTTCTTTCAAATTCGTTTAAAATGCCATTCACATTGTGTTTTCCTGTTCGTTTAGTGTCATGACAGTCCCACCCTGGAGAAAAAAAACAACATGTATTATTGCCTACAGTATGTTATCAGTATCATATACACGTAATTAATTGAGAAATACTGCTCTTTGAATGATGGAGAATACAGCATAAAAATGAAATCCACTGAACAGGGAGCTGTGAATAAACCATGGTGAAGACATGATGCCAGATTCATAAAGATTGCCACAAAGTATATACTTTGTGTACACTTACTAAATTCAAGAACAGACCTAGCTTATTAATTCTTATTCAAGTACAAAAGTGCTACTATGGAATATTTATCTACTGCAACAATTCTAATACTGTCTTATTATAAAATGGCTAAGGATAATAAAAGAAATTAGCTTTACATATACCAGAAACAATTTTGAATGATGTAAGTGATCATTAGCAAATCCAATAAAAGATGAGATTTTGTTTAACATTCTGAAGTAACTTCCTTGAATATGGCTCTTTTCTACAATTTACCCAGTTCATTTAACCATGACCAAGGTTACTGTTTTATAAGTTTTAAAACCTGAAATTCTATCATCTGAAAATTTATGATTCTAAACATTTTAGGACAATATTTCAAAAATGTTCAGGTTTTGCTAAAATATTTTATCCTGTGATTTAGGTCTGATTATCTTTGTCTCAGGTTGCATATTTAGCACCCCCCCCCATGTGGGAATCTGGCGTCACACCCATGATCTGAATATATACAATAGGCAATCAACATTGACCAATCAGATTTCTTGTTGCCTCTGCATCAATTCTGTTCAGCTGCAGAGAATACAATTAGTGCAGCCACCTAGGCCTCACATTCAGTCACAAATGCCTACCACCTTACAGACTTCAAAATAAAAAAAAATGTCATCTTGAAAAGTTGTTTATCAAAGAAAAACTATCATATACAGAAATATTCAAGCACACACACACACACACACACACACACACACACACACACACACACACACACAGTAAATCAATCAAAACAATATCAAACACCAGGAACACATACTCACAACTCAAATGCATTACTAAATCTGTATAAAAATAATACTTAACAAAAAACGGAACAAAACAGAAATCAGAATTGGGATTTATTTATTTATTGACATTTGATTATCTGGAAAGTCCATTTGGATAGGTGCCCATTTTCAATGCAGACCCAGGGAGAAAAGCTACAAAACATTTTAATAGCAATAATTTTACAAGCTTCAAAAATAGTGCAAAAACATCTACAGTTTAAATACTTACACCAAACTGGCCATAATGTGACAACACTGGTTAAAAATAAATATAACTTATATGACTATAATTTAATATTTAGAGAAAAGTTAAGCCAGTTTAGCAAAATTAAACGTAAGTTGCCATAATATTAACATTGCAATGTGAAATGAGAGAAAAAAATCAGAGTTAAGACATATTTAGATAAAGAGTCGGGGAGAGAGATTGATTCATGTCGGTGAGTAACAAAGGGGGAGTAAGGAAATTTAAGTTATGGATCAGGGATACAAATTAAACACACCTTGCAGTAATAAAAGCTCTAAAATCTCAAATACTACATGATCTTGAAAAGTAGAAAGCATCCAAAAAGGTAAAAAATAACCTTTTGATAAAAATTAGAGCATAAAACTGCACAAACAGGAAATAAAGCAGTATGGGAAGTGAATGAAGTATACATACAGAAATAACCAGCAGTCCCCCTAACACGAGAAAACAAAAAGTCAGAGACTGTCAGAGACTGAGATGTAGGGGCCAGATTTTACACACACACACACACACACACACACACACACACACACACACACACACATCAGATGCACACACACACACACACACACACACACACACACACACACACACACACACACACACACACACACAGGCATTATTTGACATGAGACAAATCTGAAGATAACATTTCATAAAAGCAAATTTCTGCATATTACAAATGTAAATTAAAATAGCCGCAAAGCAGAAATCAAAGTTGCCATAGAAACCAAATTAAATAAAGACAACAGCATGTCATCAGTTAACCAACTTAAGAAAAATTAGGGGTGGGGGGGCATATTGCAACCAAAAGTATTACTCTTGTGAATATTTCTTAGGGTTTGTTACCAAGAAAATAGATTGCATGTTTGTGAAGCACTGTGGTACTGATATTTTAAAGAATTATTGTTTGAATTCATTAACCTGTCAGAACTCAGTTATGCAAGCTGAGCAATAATTAAATGTAGCGGTGGCTGAAAATCTGAGGTTCAGTTTCCACCTAATTCCAAAGTACAAGATTTCTTGTTGCAATTATTCTATTACTGATAAATCTACTGTTATTCTAACTACCCCATACAAATAAACGTTACGTTATACTGAAAATTAATAATTTTGTAATGATTTTAGGCTAACCCCAAAATGCTTACTGTCTCAGAAAGTTAAAAGTACATGAAGGCTTGCTGCTTAAGTATTGTGCAGTATTGGCATCTGTTTAATGGAAGTGAATAAAAGAACACTAGATGCATTCAACGTCTTGTATATTAAATGAACTGAAAAAAGCAAAACAAAATACACTGCAGTAAACCACAGCAATGAATTTAGCACTTTCATCCATTCTTAATTTGGAACATCTTCAGAATAAAAGCTAAGAAAACAATTATAATTAATATACTGAAATCATCTGATACACAGGAGAGTAAAACAAATCTGTTCTCAGATTTAAAAAAAAAATTCCTTCAGTGGCCTCAAATTTAAAATATCCACATACAAATCATATTATGTAGTTCCAGTGAAGCCTTTGAAGCTGTAGTTAGCTGCTAGTATAACTCTTTGCTTCTAACAAGCTCTCAGAATCATCCCTATTAGCATCCATGTGTACCTTTTCTGTCATTAAAATGTAAACCTCTCAAATGTCAGGCATTCAGCAACATGTCTAACTAAAGCATTTACTTTCTTTGTTTAAATAATGTAAATATACTCATACATATGATCATTTTTTTTGCTTCAACTTAGAGATTAAATTACATTTTTGCCTCCTAATTTTGAGTTGAAGGGGTCACCAGTTCAAAGGGTAACACATTTGAACCAAGTGCTGTAGAAATTATATCACAATAAAATAACATAGATAGGAACAAAGGATGTCCATATTCACAGAAAAATTATCTTAATGTAAAAATTATATCCCAAAAAAATAACATAGATAGGAACAAAGGAAGTCCATATTCAGGGATAAATCATCTTACCGTACTAAATGTGTTATAGTGATGCTGTCTCCAGGTTGTGCCACAAAGTATAATGCTGATGTGGGATATACTCTGAGCTTGAATAGAAAAGTCAGTGATTCAGCTGACAAGGAAATGATGTGAAGGGTAAGCACAGGAAGGAGGACCTCCTAAAATTTTACTTTATAACATTTAAAATTTCCCTTGGTACCTCTGTTACTTAAATAGTTAATTGGCACTTACTACATATTTACTTATATGTTCCAAAGAGGCAGTCTGATCAAATGGCTAACACTGTGAGAGGATGTCTATTTTATGGTAATAAAGAAATATAAGAACATAGGAACACACTAGGCAAGTGATCACATGGATCATGAGAGGTCAGGTCACGAAAGACAGTTAAAAGTTCTTGCCAGCTTTATAAGCGCTGTAATAGTGCTTTTACCTCCCAAATTGAGCAGGGTTGTACATGATAACCTTGGTGTAAATTTGTGTCTACATATCCATTCATCAAGGCTAGCCTTAAAAGTAGCCAAAGAAGTACTTTGCTTGACCTATAGCGATACATTATTCTACAGACTAGGAATATGTTGAGAACCTCCAGTGAGTCTTCATTATATGTTGGTGTAAATATAGGCCCACAAGTACATGTGTTTGTGGAACCACTTGTTTTGCAAAGAAATTGTAAGTTAAACAGGACTGAGTTTTTCATGACTCAAAAAGTGAAACACATTTCATCTTGCAGCAGCCTGTATGATACTGAGTATAAAGGGAGTTGTATAATATGTTAGGATAGCTGAAAGAGTTAAGACCTTTAATATTTTGGTTAAAAATCATTATGGCATTTCCAGATAAGTAATATGCTTGGATTTGTACATACCAGAGGGAGCAATGCATTCAGTTATGGGTCTGATAAGGAAAGGGTACAGAGGTAGGATGACTTCTTTGGATCTTAATGATATATCTTAAAAATTAGATAAACCACAAAAAGGAAAAAAATATAGCAGCAAAGAAACCATGCAGCCAGTGCCAAAACAGCAATAAATAAAATGTTTTATTCTCTCTGATATCCCTGCAGCAATGCCTTCAAGGAGTATAAACATTCAAAAACACCAATCCCTTATATAACAAGCACAATTAAACACATAATAAATCAATTAAAAAACAATTACAGCGATACTTAAAGTAAAACCCACCAATTGAGATCCACATTCATTCCCTTAGGTACCATTGTATCAAATTTCAGTATATACAAGGCTTCTTTGTATAAAACTGTCATGTTTTTATCTATTTGAACATTATCTATTTTTTTTCAAGATAGTGCCTTCTAACCCCATTGACTGACCATGATGTACTCTGTAAAAATGTTCTGCCACTGAACTTGATTCCTTCCCATTTTCAATATCTTGAATATGCTCTAATAGCCTGGTTTTGAAGGCTCTTTTAGATTCTCCAGTGTAAAATTTGTTACAAGGGCACTTCAGGGCCCTCAGTATCACACTTAAAGTAGCCCCTTACCTTGAATCTAAGCCCATTAATGCTATCAAAACTAGGTATAATATAGTTGCAAGCTTTGTATCTCCCACATGTCGCAGTCCCCTGACAATGAAACATAACATTCAAGTTTGATAGGGGCATAACAAACCTCCCTCTGACTAAAATGTTTTTTATATTCTTGTCCACTTTATAAGATATTTTAAGTCTTTCAGGTATCCATACTTGGGCATCTTTCAAGGAGCTTAGGTAACCCCAACAATATTGTACCAAATGTATTACTGCCTCACTAAAGCAGCTATATGTAGTCACAAAATATATATCCGATGTATTACTATTATTCATGGGCACTACTGATCTATCTCTACTGGTATGTCCATAAATATGTTCCTTCCTTAATTTTAACCACACATTATGTAATATTTGTTTGCTAGAACCCCTAGATTCAAACATAGCACAAGTTCTTAACATCTCATTATGGAACACTGTCTCCTCACTGCATAATATGTAGAGTTGTACCAATTCCCCATAAGGCAAAGCCCCTATGGTGTGCGTGGGGGGGGGGTGACAGCTAGAAGCTTTCAAATATTGAACATTACCCACAAATTTCCTCTGTACCTTAGTATGCAATCTATTTCCATTGTAATATCCAAATCTGCATCCAAAATTTAAACATTTTTTTACCTTTCTGGATGCCTTCAAACTTTAAATTGAATCTGTTTTCTTGCAAACTCTCAGCAAAGTTATTGACATCATTCTCCCTCCCTCACATAAAAACATGAGGTCATCTATGAATCTAATGTATGTTTTTACATACTAACAATAAAATGCAGATCTATAAATATATTCATGTTCAAATAAGCCCGTGCTTAAGTTTGCATATGAGGGGGCAAAAGCCGCCCTCATAGCAGTTCCTTGCTTCTGGTGAAAAATGTCACCATTAAACTCAAAAAATTTTTTGGTTAAGCAAAAATAGATAAACTCAATAATGTATTCAGTAGCTGGACAATCCCC
Organism: Protopterus annectens; assembly: GCF_019279795.1. NCBI lineage: Eukaryota > Metazoa > Chordata > Ceratodontiformes > Protopteridae > Protopterus > Protopterus annectens. The sequence goes on along the minus strand of NC_056731.1, from coordinate 874,035,226 downwards.
CAGAAAAACCTAACAGATTCCATTCCAAAGTGTGTTCAATATTTTATGTGGACTTTTGACGTCCAGTCTGATCCAGTACATGTTCTTATTCCATTGCACATTTTCCACTTACCTTATAAAATCAGACACGTCTTTTATATACACAAGTAATAACATTACTTTAGGAATTAACAAATGATGTAAAAAGCATCCTACATTATACAGAAAATAATTCCTGCCTAAGACAATAGGGCGACCAGGTGGCTGCTAAACACACTTGTGTATTTTGGGTAAACAATAAAAGTATGCAATACTCTCATTTTCCACATTAAATTTCTTTTTAACGTCATCCTGGGATAAATACCCTAGTTCATAGGTTCATAGGTAGGTACTAGGCTATCGACCCAAGGGCCTAAGTAAGCCTAGCCAACAAGGTACCCTGGTTACGCCACCCAAGAAAGTTATTTTTCTGTGCCCCTGTCGAGCAGAGCCAATGACATGATCCCCGGGGTGTATTTCCTATTTCCCATCCAGTTATCAAGATTTTTCTTGGAGTGATAATGAGGAACGTTGCTTGACATAGATGGGTAGCTTGTTCCAGAGTATGGGAAGTCTCTGGGACAGGAATCTATCCCTCCAGCATGTCTTGTTTATTGTGGTGACAAAGCTTAGGTCACTAGAGTGTGTAGCTCGGAGAAAGTGGGATTTTTTTAGGTGTAGCATGTCCAACAGCTCTGGTTTTGACATAGCTTTATATGTTAGGCAGAGATCACTTCAGAGTAGGCGATATGCTACGGAGCAAAGCTGAAGATTTTTGAGACGGTCAGCATAGGGCATCTGTTTGAGGCCAATAATCCTCTTTGTGAGGAACTTCTGTGGCCTTTCCAGCTGCTTCAGATGTCTTGTGAGGTACATTCCAAAAGGGCATTGTACTCTATAATGGGTCTAATGAGTGTCGAGTAGAGGGGAACAATTACCTCTTTTTTCCTAGATGAGAACCCTTTTGTGATGAGGTATGCCATGTAGAAGGATTTCCTGACTACTGTGGCAATGTGATTATCAAAGGAGAGACTACTGTCCACCTGGGTCCCCAGGTCTCTTATCACACATTTGGCGTTATGTACACTGCCACCTATGTGGTAGTTCATGGGTACAGAGTTTTTACCAAAGGGGATGACAATGCACTTTTTGACACTGAGCTTGAGTCCATGGCTCTGACACCAGGCATCTGTCTCAGTGAAGCCCTTCTGTAGGATGTTCACATCATTTGGGGACTCAACTATGGCTCCTAGTTTAAAGTCATCTGTGAACTTTATTAGCCAAAGGTCTTCTGTGTTAGCCTGTACTTCAGAGAAGTAGATACCAAACAGGAGAGTTCCCAGGACTGAACTCTGTGGTACTACACTTGTCACTGGTTTGAAGTCAGATTTAGAGTCTGCAACTTTTACAGTGTGGGTTCTGTCAGTGAGCCAAATGGCAACCCATCTTGTGACGTAGGGATTTATACATAGTTTAGTGAGTTTAGCTATAATTACAGAATGGGGGATGGTGTCGAAAGCCTTGGCGAGGTCAAGATAGGCTGTGTGAATCACCTTACCCTCATCTATAGCTTTGGTGACTGCTTCAAAGAAGTCAATCAGGTTCAGGAGGCATGATCTGCCTTTCACAAACCCAAACTGGGTGGGGTCCAGAGTTTGGAGGTTACCAATGTCTTTGTTTATGAGTTCCATGATGATATGTTCCATGGCCTTACAGACTAGGCTCATCAGGCAAATAGGGCAATAGTTCCTGGGGTCAGTGGTGGCTCCCCTTTTGTGGAATAGGGATAACTGTTGCTGTGCTCCATTCATTGGGCACAAAGCCTGATGTGAGACTATGATTGAACATGGTGCTTAGCTGGGGAGCCAGTTCATTCTGAAGTTTGTGTAAAATGCAGCCTGGGATGCTGTGTTTTTGGCTTTAGAGAGTGCAGTTTTTACCTGCATAGTTGTGATTACAGGGATTCTGTATTCTTCCTGTATAGATATGGGCCCTTTAGGGGGTGAGAGGGGGGGGGGTAAAGTTAGCACTAGACCTATCTGCCAGGACGTTGGCAATATCAGTTGGTTCTGTAATTTTCATGCCGTTGTGCTGTAACTCAGAGCAGATCTGTGTGTTGCCATTGAGATTCTTGACATAGCTATAGAATGCTTTGTGGTTGTCCCTAGAATCAGTGGCGATTTTGTTTTCATAGCTAGCTTTGGAGGATCTTATAAGGGATCTCAGATTCTTACTGAGGCTGACCAGGGAACTCCTCCACTCATGGGAGTTTACTCTCTTTTGTAACAGTTTCTTCCTTCTGTTGTAGAGTTTGTTTATGGCAGGGGACCACCAGATTGGCTTTCTTTTTTTGGAGGATAGCGTCTTGGTTCAGTTTGGGATAGCACGATCCATGCACTTGTGTAAGTGCTTATAGAGTGCATTTGTGCAGGATTCAGCAGTCGTAACTGTATTGTCCATCTGCATGGGTGTCATGAAGTTCACCACTTCTGTCTTAAGAAGCATGAAGTTGGCTTTGGAGAAATGTTTTACCGTGATTTCCTTAATGGGGGTGGGAGCAGGATGTGGATATCTAGGGTGATTAGCTTCTGGTCGGATTTGTCACCTTTACCCAATAATTCACCATATTCTTTGATAGCTAACACATAAGAAGAATAATGTAATTTCTCATATACATTCACATCATTCAGATGTTCATAACATGTCAAGGTACTGAGAGATGTGTAAAATGACAAGCTTGTTGCCTTTATCGGCAGGTTTGAAAATAAGTTCCTTCCTATCACTTAATGCTAGAAAAGCTACCCACACATTTTTGGTGAGTTGTATGTAATGTTGTTGGAGCCTCTCAAAATTTTCTTTAGTTCCTGTTCAACAGAAAAATTCAGCATTTTATAAAATTGCATTATACCTTCATAATTAAATGCTGGAATAAACTTAGTTTCAATAGCACTTTTATCAAACATATAATATGCATTAACATCTTCATCCGAAATACAAGAATAAAAGCTATTACCACCTGAGACAGAATCTGTCTCATTGTGACCCATATTATGATTGGAAACAATATCACAGCTACTAAAAAAATATTTCAACTGCAGCTTTCTTGAAAATTTGAATATATCACATTTTAAATCATGTAATCGCAGAACCACCGTGGGTATAAATTTTAACCCATATTCAAGTACAGATTTTTCTACATCATTTAAATTATAACCCAACATTTTTTTCAAATCTTGAAAATTAACCTGGCCAAGTAGAAGGATTTCATGAGTGTAGCAGAAACATGATGATCAAATGAGACAGAGTTTTGACCATATCTATTTGATGAGTACTACTAACATACAATGTGCAACTTTTCTTTTTTTTTTTAACTCTATTATGCTGCACTTTTTTTCATTTAGCTTAAGACCATTTTCAATACACCAGGTATTTGTATATTCCTGCCCCATGGAGCGGTTTATTATCAGTGGATGAGCAGATAACAGTGCCCAGCATGCAGTCATCAGTAAACGTGGCAAACCACACTGCAACTTCCACTATTTGTGATTGGTTTGACATCTGATTTGCAGTTCAGAGGACAAGACAGGCATTTTTATTAAGGTTGTCTATTTATTCAATAATACCAGCAAAGGGTATAGCCAAAAGAATTGTCCATGTCCATACAAGCAGCTTGCACAGACTGATCACTTTCCACAGCCACTGTTACTTTTTCAAAGAACTTTATTAAGTTCAAGAGACACAAACTGCCTTTCAAAAACCGAGCTGAGTGAGGTACAGATCAGGAAAATTGTCTATGACTGCTTAAATGAGTTTTGCTACAATATTTTACATGGCTTTTTATGTAAGGATGGCAAGGTTGATGGGATGGTTATTACCAGAGAATGTCGAAGTGCCACTCTTGCAGATGTGTAGCTAGTGTAGGGTGAAGGGGTCAGCCACCAAAATGCAAGGTAGTAGGGGTGCCATCAGCAGATACTGATTGGGCTTTATTACAATGCCAGCATTCAGAAATTAAATTCCCACACAAGGAAGCTGGATTGCTGACGATCCAGTGAAGCATAAGGAGTGTGTCATCCTTCAGATGAGACATTACACCAAGTTCTCATCTGCTTGAGTTTGTGGTAGCTCAGGTGGATGTAAAAGATCCTACGGCACCTATCAAAATGGGTAAGAGAAGTTCCCTAATGCTCTGCATAAATGTCTTCTAGTAGTATAAGTGCTAGCTTGGGTCTCCCCTGCAAAGAGGTCAGCAGCCTAGTGGGGTTAATTTGGTCAACAAAGGATAAATAAGTACAAATAAAAATAAAATTCCAATACTATAATTGGTGACAGGGCTGAGGCATCAAAGTGCTGAATTCCTTAGTGGATGGTATGATGGCTATAGAAAATTGCTTGCTACAATGTACATTTGTATTTTTAGGAAGCAATTTGCTGCCTGTTTTTAGCTTTGTAGAGAAGGGGGGAGCACAGATCGGGGAAACAGGCCATGCTCTTCACTAGAAGTGCACCAGACCAGGTAAGGAACTATAAAGGACCTTTTTTTTAACTGCTTCTCAATTTGAAGATGAATTGTGCAGCACCAGATCAGGGAATGTCACTAGAGCTAGATGAACCAAGCTATGGCTCTGCGCCCTAGTATAGAGAAGTCGTATTTTTCTTTCTTTCTTTTTCTTTCTTTCTTTCTTTGCAGAAGCTTAAATAAAGAAAACTCTAATGTTATCTTTGTGTTCAAAAGGTTTTATTAAGCAGAGTCAGTAGTTTTGAAGAGGGTGGTATTTATTTTAGTGCATCCTATGCATAATTTCATCTTTTCTTGTCTTGTCACAGGTTGATTGGGGGGGTAGAGAAAGAGTATAAACTAGTTGTGGGGTTTGTGATGTTCAGTATATAAATAAAATGTTTTGATGATATAAATAAATTAACAATATGTAGGGATTGGTGCTGATGCATGAAATATGTTGGACTATAGACTTTGGAAATGAGTTGTATGACATGTTGTAAAGCCACAAGTCATGGACTGAATTTTCTAATTTTATATTATAAGGAAATCATGTGTCTCATAAACCAGAACCTCTCCTATTTCATGTATTCATTTATTGTAGTTTTTAGGTTAGAGTAGTGTTTCCAAGCAACTTTAAAATGTTGTATTAGTTTTCAAAGTTTCTTAGGAAACCATGCCTCTTAAACTCTTAGAGCAAGAAATCTGGACAAAGCCATGAATAAAAGTGGAACAAAGGCCCAAAAATAGGGACAATTTTTAAATATTGCTTTTACAAACTTAGAAAGTTAATAGACTTAGATAAGCACAAATTTTCTGAAGGGTATGAAGTCTGAAACTCAAATGTCTGTCATTATTTTCTATCTTCAGTATTTATTGATTTGCCAATAATTTGCCAGAAAACAACAATTTTATAAAAAAAACAGACCAAAAATATGAGGCAAAAATCTGAACATTCTGTGAAAATCTGTACAGTTGAGAGGTATGCCTGAAACAGCTTTGCCTTGTTTGCAAAAGAAATTATGGAAAGAGTCTCTCATTATCAGTTTTCTACTGTAGATATTAGCTATTTTTTTTTACTTTTTGTCTAGTGTCAGATTGTTTTTGAAGCCTTTTAGTTTTAAAGTGTAGCTATGTTTTAGTTGGTTTGCCTTTAGTTACTAGATAGAATTTTGTCTGTTTTGTGGTTAAGGCTATTTTGTTAATTTTCACCATCTAGTGCTGCAAAACATAGAATAATTTACAACTTGGTCATGCTGCCCAGTAGGCAACTCAAAATGTAAAGAAAACGAGTGAGATGAAGGGAGGGCTATATGACTTACCAGTAATACTTTATCTTTTTTCTAGGTAGATGACAGAAGAACATTCCTTAGGCACATGTCTGCCTGTGTATTGCATGTAAATGACCCATAATGAGCCCCTAAGCTACTCTTTGTTGAGAGTGATGTATACAAGGTTTAAACTCATTGAGTTCCACTCTATATCCTCTTCATGGGAAATCAGTTCCAGTACATAAATAGTACTTGTATTGGCACTGAATACTTTTGTGTACAGTCTTTAGTTTTCTCCATGGCTGTGCAACTCTGGGGTTAGCATAAATAACTGAGCGGATTATGGGGGACAATCCTTTCATATGAGGGTGTGCAGGAGGCTCATCTCTTTAAAAATTGTCTTTTTTCAGAGTTTTGTTAAGTTAAGAATTTGACCAGCATGTTTTATCCAGTTAAAGCTTCAGGTAACTGATGCTTGATAAATTATAATAGGAGTATAATGGGAGTCAGTGGGCAGTAGGTGCACACTCATGTCTGGCGAAAAACATTTTTATGTGACCATTATTGTGTACTTAATGATAAAGATTTTAAAATGTCTTGTAAATTTCAGCTTGACAAATTTTAACTGAATTCAGCTTAGCTTTATATGATGTTAATTTCTGGTTTCAGTTATGGTTTGATACGTTTCAAATGTTGCAATGGCAACGCTTTCCTCTCTTTTGTCCCTTATTTATTCATTACTACCTATTCCACATGGAATTTTTTTTTTACTGAACACCTGTTGTATAAAAAAGGGTAATGAAACTTACCTGAATTACCATGATGAAGCCTAAGCAGTGAAAAATATTGGTGCTTTCCAAATGCAACCTAATACAGATGACTACCTATTGCTCTAAATTCTCTTGGGACAGAAAATTAGATACCAGTGCTTTTTCTCATATCAATTACTTACTTTTGTAATTGAAGCAGATAAGCCATATCATGTTTTTCTAGTAATACCAACTTCATCAACAAGAAAAATAATGTCACTAATGTGTATTGTCAGTTTTTTTTTTCTTTAATAATATGAGAATATGCCATGGAAAATCACAAGAAATACCAAATTTAAGAAGGGCTAAAACAAGAAGGTAACAATTATGCAAAAAAGTATTGAAAAAGATATGAAATGAAAATATATCAGAATAAATGGTAAGACATTTAAATCATGATTTTCCATTGTCACTAAAAACAACTTTTTTAAAAAAATTATTCAAATTAGAAATATTTATTACATCATAGAAATATGTTTTGTTGGACCAGTCATCCTTATGTATTTTTTTTTCGCTGCTGTTTTTGACACTGTCTGTTGACCATCTTATCTGCTTCAGTGGTCAGAGTTTATTCATATCCCTTTGTTCAGTGCTAGACAATCACAACACAGCCATTATCTAGGCAGCCATGATGGAATTTCTCATTATGTCCTAACCCTATCCCAGGCAGCTGTTGTACACAAAGGTGTTTGTATGAATGCTGCTTGGTAGAACCAAGTACATATTTTCAACACATATGCTACACACTATAAATCCATCTTTCAGCAAGTGTCAGCATTGCAGAAAACCAGACTACTTTGTTTCCCCAGTTTGGATGAGTTGGTGCCATTAGTCAATCCTGGGTCATCTGCTCTGCAGTCCAGGCTTTATTCCTCTATGTCAGAGACCCAGGTAATAATGATATTTCTGTTGCTAACTTAATCTGGGAGCATACAGTGAAAATTCTAAGTTGGCACCCTAATATCATCATTATCAACCCCTTTTTCCCATTTTCTACACGGGTCAATGTGTCACATCAACTCTTATGTCCTCTAGTTCAAGGTCACTCTTCTACCTTATTCAACAGTCTTGTCTGCCTGTTGCAAAACCTTTCTCATGTAATTCATCCATTTGCTGGATGTCCTGTTTTCCTCTTACCTTCTTCCTGTATTTCTCAAATCTTCTTCATCAAATTATATTTTAGTTTACTGTATATGTGCCTAAACCAACACAATCTCTTTGGCATACTCTGCAATTGGATCTGGCTTCTCTTTTGATGTCATCATTTCTTCATCCATCCCACAGTATGCATCCTACCATCATCTCAGATAATTTATCTATATTACCTTCATCTTCTTTAACTGCTCTGCCCTCACTGTCCAAGTTTCTCTACCATACAGAAGTCCTGGTTCCAGCATTGTTTTGTATACCTTACTTCTCACCTTCTTTGGCATTCTTCTGATACATACTACCCCACCACTCTGTGCCAGTTGGCTGTAACCCCTTTGATCATTTGATCTCATTGACTAATGTCACACTTGTACCCTAATATCTTTGGTAGACATTCTCTGTGCAAGTCGCACATTTAAATAATTGTACAGCCAGGAAATCAAAGCATGGAAAAATCATAGTGACTTAGCTTAGCACTGCTGTAAACTCATTTTAATAAAAAAAAAGAAAGTCTCGGCTTCCTGTACCATTTTTCCTTTTTCTTTAATCAGCTCATTTTAGTGCAGAAGGTATCACTACATGATGCAGATTATTTAGTGACACTGTGTGGCCCACTCCTAATAGCCTTGCTCTTGTTCCAATTGCCATTTGCATTAATAGTAACATTACACAGTAAGATTGGACACCCTTTGTTAAGGGCCTTCAAGTAGCTGATAATTAGCTGGTTGGTGGCAATGATAACTACCTTGTAGTTTGGGAAAAAGGGGACATAGCTAGTAAACCTGTGCCAGCCTTTAGCAGATTGTGTGTGTGTGTGTGTGTGTGTGTGTGTGTGTGTGTGTGTGTGTGTGTGTGTGTGTGTGTGTGTGTGTGTGTGTGTGTGTGTGTGTGTGTGTGTGTGTGTGTGCGTATATCTAAATCAAACCTCAGATGGTGTGTGTGTCAGCTACTTGGGCAGGGTAATGAAGCATTAGTTGGACAGAGAGGGTGCTGGAGGTCTTAGCCTGGCCACTCAGCTGACATCTCAACTCTATAGCTGTGCCATTGGGCAATCTTACTGGGGATCTGGAGAAAGAGGGAGAAATGAGCCCCAGAATGACTGTGGTCTCTGTGTGCTCTTAAGGAAAATTGCATTTGATGCAGAGAGCTGCATCTGAAAATACCCTTTGTGTACTTGTCATCCTCCCAGTGTATGTCCCCCACTGTTGCCAGTGGTGAGGATTGAGGCTCCTTGATTACTGGTCCAGTGGTGAGGTGTCACACCTGTATATCTGTTACAAAATGAAAAACAAGTACTCCAGTGACAGGTATGTGAAATATTCTGTTAAAGATACACAGGTATATGAATGCAAAGCATACAGAGCATACATGTGATGACAGCAATAAAGCATACCTTTAGACATAGGAGTGATTATGGTACTGCAGATATAGTACTGTTGATCACATGGAACTATCTTTATTGGTACAGAGAGAGAAGTCCTTTTCTACAGCCCAGGCGACCTGAATTCATTTAATGGCTTTAATGTCTACTGGAACTAATAGAAAAGGATGATGGGTCTGCCTATCCTTTGGAAGACAGGAGGCTAACCAGGGCTGGCCAGTGTCACAATGCCTTGGACAAGGTGTCAGCAATACAAGGATGGCCCTGAGATAGGCATTCACCAAATCCTACATGTTCAACCCCTCATCATAGGTACACAGGAGGATATACTCATATAGAGAAGGGACAGTGGCTCCCACAGCGAGGTGGGTCACTTGTTTCCTGCCCATGAGAGGAGTTATAACCCATACCATACAGCATCACTTCTGGGATGCCAGGAAATGTGCAAATCATTCTCTTGGCTTCAAAAAATGATGGCTTATCTTTATGGCTCATGCCCCATGTGGTATGGATGCCCAGTATGAGGGAATGAATGGTCATCAGCCTTGTGAGAAAACAGCACAAAGAAAAAAATGTTAAGCAGCTATCTGTAGATGTGAACATTCAATAAATGCCAACACCAATGTATTGTGGACCAGCACATTCACACAGGTTCCAAGACATAACTAGCAGATACGTATAAATCCAGGCTGCTCCCTCTGGTATGGATTCGATAAACTGACACTCGATACTATAAAACTTCTTTATTTAATTAAAATTGTAGTTGTGGTTAAGCGCTTTCATCTAAAGTACTTAGACTTCTTCAGAACAAAATTAAACAAACACATAAAGCTTATATACACATCCTCCATCAATTAAGTTAATTAATCAATTGCTTTAAAGTGCCAGTGTGCCATTTTTTTAAAAAACTTTTAAAAAACTTTTAAAAAAACATTTAAAATTCATTGTGTATCAGAATAATAGCTGTCTTGTACAGTAATTGTCATAAAAAATGCAATGTAATGTCAATTCAATAGAATAAATATAATGAACCACAATACCTTATAACATTTCTATCCATTGTTAACTAAAATGGGTTTAATTGATATGTGGTCATTCAACCCAGGCAATGTTGAGGCATTCAACTTAATTTGCCATCTTGTTTCTAGTTCACCTAGTTTTTTCCTAATGTTCCCTCCCCTGGGATTCACTGACGCTATATCCAGAATGGCAAAGTAAAACATATTACACCCATTACTTTCTGCTAAGTGTCTCCATAGGGCATTTTTAGTATCTTTTTTCTTTATACAATAATAATGATCGTATATTCTTTCCCTTAAGCTTCTTTCAGTCTTCCCTACGTAATAGCTAGGACATTTTGAACATTTAGCTAAATAAACTAAGTGGGTGGTCCTACAATTGCCCTTCCTAAACTTTATCTTGGTGTCCATAACATTGTCTAAAATTAAGGTGTTCTCATCAAGAATATATCTGCACTAGTTGCAGGTACCACATTTGGTTGTACCTTTCAAATCATTATTCTTGTTATTAATATGTATTTTCCTTTCCAGTTCAGCTTTCATATTCCACCCGTTCCTAGATACAAACCTGGGTGCTACCCCTACGACATCAATAATTTTCCTGTCCATTTTTAATATATTCCAATTGTTGGTAATAATATTTTTGATATTATTGGTCCATGGTGTGTATTCCAGAATGCATGCTCTGGTGTAATCTATTTGTTTCTCCCTATCATTTGTTTCCATATTGTCCACCTTGACCATGGGCACTTTACCTAATAAGGGCACATATTTTCTACTCCATTCGCTTTCCACATATTCAGTTACATCTTTGACCAGCCATATAGGGTATCCCCTTTGAATAAACATATCCCCTATATATTTTAATTCAGACACTAAATCGTCATGTTCAGAGGTCATCCTGGCAGCCCTTATGCATTGCCCTTTAATTATACTCTTTCTTTGTGTCAAAGGGTGGGAACTAGTATATTCTAGATATCCATTACTAAATGTTTCTTTCCTGTATATTTTAGTTTTTATTTTTCCTTCATCCACCTCTATTGATGTGTCGAGGTAGGCCATCCTATGGGGATCCGCACTGAAGGTGAATTTCATATCTTCGCTCCTTGAATTCAAATAGGACATGAATAATTCTAACTCATCCCTGTTACCTTTCCATATCAAAAATATATCATCCAAAAAGCGGTAATAGCAAGAAATTCCTTGAATCCACTTGCTTTTAAATATGTATTCATCCTCCCAATCATATAGATACAAATTTGCAAAAATGGGGGCACAAGCTGCCCCCATCGCTACTCCTCTTGTTTGAATGTAATGCTTCCATTCATACATAATAAAATTATTTTTCAAAATCAGTTCCATAAATTCCACTGTAAGTTCTATCTTGTCACTAGAATAATTGCTTAATTTTTTCATACAATTTTCCAACCTTTCTAGTCCTTCATCTTGTGGTATATTTGAAAATAAATTGACTACATCAATAGTCACTAAAAAGGCACCAGGAACTAACATATCATTTCTTAACCTTCCCAGAAAGTCCCAAGAATCAATTATTATATGCTGGATGGACTTATATAATGGCTTTAGCCATCCGTCCACTACCTTTCCAAAATTAAAGGTTTTTGACTTATTGCCCGAAATGATAGGCCTAAATGGTGGGTCTGACATGTTCTTATGAATCTTGGGGATGCCCACTATAGTACTTATTATGGGAAATTCAACCTTCAGGTATTCATAAAGATCCCCACTGATCCTTTCGTCTATCAGCAGGTCTTCCAAATAAAGGTTAATTTTATTGTATCCTATATTGACTTCATTTTTAGATGAAACTTTATAGTTTCCTGAGTTTAATAAAATAGCATTAATCTTATTCTTGTATTCTTCCTGGTCATAAAGGACCACCCCTCCCCCTTTGTTGGGCTTCATAATTCTTATCTTTTTGTTCGTTTGTAGTTCCCTTAATACTGAAGCTTCCTGGGTGGTCAAATTGTATGCTACTTTATTATTGTTTACCTTACTACTATAAGCATATAATTCATCAATAACCATTTTTTCATATATTCCCAACATGGGGTTGAGGGGTGGGGTGAATGTACTTTTCTTCTTGTATGCACTATTACCTTCTGTCTTCTTATTGTCATTATTGAATAACAAAGCTGGGTTTAATTTCCTAAGGTATTTTTTAAAATCTATGATGTAATCTTCCACTCTCAGTCTTTTTACTGGCACAAATTTCATACCTTTACTGAACAGAGTAAAGTGCTCTTTCTTCACTTCAATAGGGGTATAATTATGAATGAAGAACTGTTTGTATTCACTGGTTATGTTATTAATCCTCACTATCCCAGCATTTTCATTCAGTTCTATCTTGTGTGCCCCTCCCCTATATATCTTCCTCCTTTGTTGTTGTGTGTTGCCCTGTATCCCTGATTTTGACCGTTTTTTAGACTTGTTTTCCCCTTTATTTCCTCTAAAAAAACATCAGAATCAAAGTAATTATCTTTGTTCTTCCCATAGTCAGCTATATCAAAATGAACATTGTCCCTATAGGGCCGCTCATGGTTATAATGTACACTCCCTCTCCTCCCATTATAGGTATTCTTTTCATGTCCTTGGTCTTTTTTACGGTCATATTTTTCCCACCTATAAGCTTGTCCCCTTTTATATTGGTCCAGGTCTCTTTGATATTTCCTACATTTTCTCTCAAATTGCTGGTCTATTTGTTTCTGAACCCAATTATACTGAGCATTTATACAGTATTCATATTCGTCATATAAAACATCATTAATAATAATATCATTCGATCTATCAAGTTCATTCATTAATACACCAATTTTTTTGTCATTACATTGCAAAATAAATCGCATAAAAGAAATGCCAAACCCATTAAACATCTCAGAACATTCCTTCTTAATTTCATTATCAGCTTCAGTGCCCATGGGATATTTATAAAACCGAAGACCCATAGGGACTACATTAGTTTCTATACACTTCATTAAGTAACTGTTTTCTAATTGTAAGCTCTTACAACTTTTGAGCTTTATGGACAATATGGAAACAAATGATAGGGAGAAACAAATAGATTACACCAGAGCATGCATTCTGGAATACACACCATGGACCAATAATATCAAAAATATTATTACCAACAATTGGAATATATTAAAAATGGACAGGAAAATTATTGATGTCGTAGGGGTAGCACCCAGGTTTGTATCTAGGAACGGGTGGAATATGAAAGCTGAACTGGAAAGGAAAATACATATTAATAACAAGAATAATGATTTGAAAGGTACAACCAAATGTGGTACCTGCAACCAGTGCAGATATATTCTTGGTGAGAACACCTTAATTTTAGACAATGTTATGGACACCAAGATAAAGTTTAGGAAGGGCAATTGTAGGACCACCCACTTAGTTTATTTAGCTAAATGTTCAAAATGTCCTAGCTATTACGTAGGGAAGACTGAAAGAAGCTTAAGGGAAAGAATATACGATCATTATTATTGTATAAAGAAAAAAGATACTAAAAATGCCCTATGGAGACACTTAGCAGAAAGTAATGGGTGTAATATGTTTTACTTTGCCATTCTGGATATAGCGTCAGTGAATCCCAGGGGAGGGAACATTAGGAAAAAACTAGGTGAACTAGAAACAAGATGGCAAATTAAGTTGAATGCCTCAACATTGCCTGGGTTGAATGACCACATATCAATTAAACCCATTTTAGTTAACAATGGATAGAAATGTTATAAGGTATTGTGGTTCATTATATTTATTCTATTGAATTGACATTACATTGCATTTTTTATGACAATTACTGTACAAGACAGCTATTATTCTGATACACAATGAATTTTAAATGTTTTTTTAAAAGTTTTTTAAAAGTTTTTTAAAAAAATGGCACACTGGCACTTTAAAGCAATTGATTAATTAACTTAATTGATGGGGGATGTGTATATAAGCTTTATGTGTTTGTTTAATTTTGTTCTGAAGAAGTCTAAGTACTTTAGATGAAAGCGCTTAACCACAACTACAATTTTAATTAAATAAAGAAGTTTTATAGTATCGAGTGTCAGTTTATCGAATCCATACCAGAGGGAGCAGCCTGGATTTGTGATTTATCGGGTTGACTGTTTCCAGCATTCATTTGTGTGTTTTAGCAGATAAGTATAATGTACAATAAAATGACACAAAATGTTGTATAGTAAGCAAAGATGTACATGTGAGCTATACCAGCAGGTAATCATGAATAAATGAAAGTACTCCCTAGTACTCTGAGCTCCTCAGATTGTTTAGGCAAAGCAGGTAGTGAAGAAACAACATGGACATAGCATTAACATGCCTGCGACAAGTGCATTTGGGAATCCCCACAAAAGTTGGCTATGGAATACTCAATACCTGTGGGACACAAGCCAAAGGGTGCTGCTCATTCACAGTAGGAGGATCATCTCCGACAACTGATAAGCAGTGGTAATGGACTAGTTACATGGCTGTGGACACAGTGGGATTATACTTCAGAAAGGCATTTGATACAGCTCCTGAATTTATTGAAATCTTTAGACAATCATTAAAACTGTTTCTGTAATGTAAGTATGTGTAAAATATAGGCTGCAGAGGAAGGGATAGAAAATAATTTGAGCACATTTTGCTCTCCTGCATCATCATACAGCTTTCTACCCAGTACCCCACATTCATTACTGGGTCTACAAGATTTTCCTTCCCCTCAGACTTCTCCAATGTAGCTGTGGCTGGCACAGAACCAAGGGCATCCTGAGGGTCTTGACATCACCTTCAGCCAGTGGGGGGTTTGCTTTATGACCTACCCTGATACAGCCATCAGTGTTTGTGGCTGTGTCCAAGGGGGCATGCAATGGGAATGTACGATATATCCCTCCACCTCCCCAGCACCTCAGCCATTTCCATTCGGTACTATCTCTAAGCTCATATAAAGTAGGATAGTCCAGGACAGCCTCATATTACTGTATCAATTAGTCATACTTCAGTGCAAAATCAAATGTCAGGAATGAATCCAATCCAGAAGGCTGCTTTATATAATAAATAAAAAAAAGCCTGATGGTATGAGAAAATGATGTAAATTTTACACTATCTGTAAATCAAAGAAATTAATTTCCAAATGTATAATAAATAACACTGTAAGTATTGCATCTAAACAAATTCAGCCTAGAGTTTTGCACCTCTTATTTATGTAATCAGCTCTAAAGTTACTCCCTTGGAGAAAGAGAGAAAACCCACTAAGGATTTTGTTATCAACGTTCTTTTTGTACCAGTATGTTGGTTTATCCAAGATACATGATTTATACATATGCGTGTGTGTGTGTTGTGTGTGTGTGTGTGTGTGTGTGTGTGTGTGTGTGTGTGTGTGTGTGTGTGTGTGTGTGTATATATATATATATATATATATATATATATATATATATATATGTATATATATAAATAGTATCTGATGACACCAGAATCCTTGATATCCATAGCAGCAATAATCAGACACTGGAAGACAATGAAAGTAAATTAAAATAGTCTTAACTTGTACAGACAAAACTCTCTAATCACTTCCTGTGGAAGGGGCTCTACCCTCTACCCCACCAGACATAACAACCCACAACTCCAAAATTACTTCATGTTAGAGAAAGTTAAAATTTCAGTCTGTAGCAATAAGTTCATAAACTAGCATCAGGCTAACTGCCTTATGGGCCATTCCAAGCCCAGCCAATTACCCTGTGTGAGAATCAAACCCTACACTTTGTGTCTATAACTAGGCCAACCTCCTACCCATGCAATAGCTTTTGAAAACACTCTCTTTAACATTAGTGAGAGAATTTTCATCCCTCCAGTATTAGATGAACCAGAATGAGCCAGTTAATCTTCATTAAAAATGTACAATACCATAAAATAAGTGTCAACAATGATGGGTGGGTTCATAATCCTAGCCAGATGGTACCAATTTATATGTGATGGTGAGAGACTATAGTCTAACAATCTCCACTGCTGGCCGTGGGACAATATACAATGATTTAAGCTTTGAATATATATATATATATATATATATATATATATATATATAGATATATAGTTATAGTTATATATACACACACACACACACACACACATATATATATATATATATATATATATATATATATACATACATGCACCAAATAATATGCCTAGGGCAACTGGCTTTAAGGGCATGCAGCAAATTTATATTACTGTCCCAGAATAAGGCCAAAGCTTCCCACAGCCAAGTAATATTTGTACCTAATAACTGTATAGCAAAATTCTGACAGTCAAGCTACAGTGCTCTTACATTTCAAAACAGAGATTAGCTAATCTAAAAACACTACAGCATAACAGTACAACATCTTAAGAGTGTTGTCACTGTAAAGTTACAAGTGATGGATTTAGAGGACTTTACTTGTACTGTTTTTAGCCGAGTGCCCCCAATGCTATCTTTCCAATGATAACTGAAACTTAGACAAGATAACTTTGCATACATACACACACACACACACACACACACACACACACACACACACACACACACACACACATACACACACACACACACATGGCAACTAATACCTTTCTGGTGCTAGTGTCCCTTTTCCTATTGTTATGGTAACATGCTAGAACCATTTAGATCAGCCAAGCACACAAAGAACTTAATTACTGTCCACAATTAAAATAAGCCAGAGGTACTATAATCATCTGGTAGCTATGGCAAAAATAGTCCCTTCTCATTTGGTGGATATACAACAAATAAATACTCAAACATAAAAATATAAAACGATTATTTAAACAGATAGATGACATATAGAAAGATTAACTGGAATCAGACGCACAGATTTTTCCCTTTTTCTTTTCTGAAAAAGAGCGATTTCATTTAATACAGCTTGCTGGAGAATTTTCTACACTTTACATTTTTACTCATTCTTTACTAAAAGACAACTGCAATTTTCACACAGCCTGCCTCAGAACCCATTAAAACATGCATAACGATTTTCAAATACTTATGGAATACTGAATATTAAAATATATCACAGTATGTAAGAAGAGTACTGAGAGTTAGAACTTATTGTCCACTATTAAAATAGCCCAGCGGTACTAGAATAATTTGGTAGCTGTGGAAAAAACAAATTAAACTGATAGATGGCGTATAGAAAAAAAAACGCTGGCTGCAGTAATTTTAATCCCATTCCTAACCCCTAACTAATGCATTCTCACTGCCCTTGACTCTTAAGAGGATTTATCAGTTGAATGAAATTCACAATTAATTCCAGACATGGGATCTCATCCCAAAGAGTTTTCTGTGCTCACTCCAGAAGACAAAGGTAAACTACTGTTGTTAGAGGTTTCACTCTGAACTTAAGAGTTCATGTTCTAACTATCCTACGTGGCCTTCATTTTAAACAGCAACACAAATGAATAGAAAGAGCAGCTTGTTCACACAATGTAGGTTAGTCTTAGTCAGGATGTACCTACAAATAAATATCAGGATGCTGATAAATGCCATGATAGACATGCAGAGAGAGAGAGAGCATCTATTTACTGCTAATATGCCATCTGCACAGAAAATGGTGGGACTTTAGGGGTGGAGCCAACTGATGTTTGTTTATGTAAACTGAGGAAATAAGGAAAAGTACAGCACACTGACAGATGGCTTTGTCAACAGAAGAAGGCTTACAGATGTCGTTGCAAATTATGACTGTACATTTGTAGTTTAAGAGAAAGTTTGCCTTTGTTCTTATTCCAGTAGCTATTAAGGATCCCTGCAAAAATTATGGGTGACCAGATTAAAAGCCTTATTGAGGTCAGTTGAGTAGTCTTTGTTGATATTTATTAAGATATAACTGGCTAATGTGCTTATGGTTGTGAATCTACTTCTGCTAGACCAGAAACCATGCTGTTTTATTGTGAGCAGTTCATCATTTCTAATGTCTTCAGAAAGCTGGGTAAATCATAGCTTTTTTAGAAATTTTGCAATGGAGAGGAAAATGGAAATGTGTCTCCAGTCAGATGATGAGCTGGGATCTGGAATTTTAGGAATGACTTCTATAGTGATATTCTTCCACAGAAAGTGAGAGATTATAAATATATCTGAGTGGCTCAGTTATATTGTCAGAAGGCTGCATGGTCTGAGAGATCCTTGACTGAATATACCAGTGAGTATTTTTGTGTATCACTTGACTTGATTTTATAAATAAAATGGAACCTATGATCTGGGGCAGTTTGGATCAGGGCATAATGTTAATAGGCATAGTAGGCATAGTATGTATTGACAGAGAAGGACATTGACTAGATATTTGTGGACAAAAGTGTTTCACCAAAGGTAGTTTTCTTGGATCTGAAAAAAAAGCTGTCTGACATTTTCAGAACTGTGATGACCCACTACTGGACCAATAATCAAGGAGCCTCAGTCCTCACCACTGGCAACAGTGGGTGACATACACATAGTATTTCCAGATGTAGCTCTCTGCATCAAGTGCAATTTCCCTTAAGAGCACAGAGACCACAGTCAGTCCAGGGCTGGTTCCTCCCTCTTTCTCTAGATCCCCAATAAGACTGTCCACTGGCACAGCTATAGAGTTGAGATCTCAGCTGACTGGCCAACCCAAGACCTCCAGCACCCTCTCTGTCCAACCAGTGCTTTGTGTGCCTGCCTAAGTAGTTGACACACACACACACACGCACACACACACACACACACACACACACGCACACACGCACACACGCACACACACACACACACACACACACACACACACACACACACACACACACACACACCTGGGAAAGGCTGGCACAGGTTTACTAGTTTTTCCTCTTTTGCCCAAACTGTAAGGTAGTTATCACTGCCACCAGCTAGCTCCTTATCAGCTACTTTAAGGCCCTTAACAAAGGTTGTCGACCAAAAGCAAGGCTATTAGGAGTGACCTACACAGTGTCACCAAATAAACATGCAAGTACTCTCAGAACTTAAATATCTCTACACAGATGAGCCACAATAAAAGGTTTAAATATATTTAATAATAAATAAAATAACAAGACAATACTAAATATATACTTACAGTAACATCAGAGTTCAAAATCACAGGAAATATTTAAAACAACATTGCAGGACATTCTCAAATAAATAAAGAAAAATATCTAAACTAAGCTTTGCTATATTCCTGACTATATCTAAGAGAATTATACTATTCCCTAGTAACTTACTTCATCAGAGCAAGGCAGGTATGGTAAATGGATCTTCCACTTGTTGCCAGGTCAAAGACAGAATACAGAATGTTTTGCCTCTCTCAGAGACATCTCAAATTAATTTCTCCAATATTACTGCTGGATTAGCTTGCAAAATGACATAATTTCTTATCATCTGACTTCTGCTCCCTAGGCCCAAAACAACCATTCATAGCAGCTGGTAGCATTTAGCATCTACCTGTAAAAATACATGGACAAGGGCTTTTTCTCAGATATTTGGCAGATGCTGGAAATCATAAAACAATAACACACTTCCAAGACAATACAGAAAGTTCCCTAGTATAGACATTCTGTCTCTAGCTGCCATAAAGTAATTTAATTTCAGCTATTTTTCTGAAGTTAACCTCCTGTATTCCAGTTTACACTGTTAAAATATATACATTTAATAAGTTACAATAGTGTATGTACATTTCTGTTCTCTTCCAGCAGGGCACACTGTGGATAAATCTTTAAGCTCAGTACTTTACAAATTACCTTTTTCAACACACATCTGTACAAACAAGTTTGATATATACATGGCATACACTTCTAATACAGTTGTAACACAAGCATCTTATATGAATCATGTTGATATTCAGAAATGACATATAATTATTTAAAAAATTCCAGATAGCTGTGCTGGCAGTATCTCCACTTGTCGCAAGAACATTTTAGATTGGTTAAAATGGGTATTTTGTTATTTTTGAAGGAAGTCTGCTTTAGGTCTTCTGTTGAGTTGTTTCTCTAGGTTCTGAAGGTTTATGAATCTTTCTCTGGATTCCTAATAGTTGTTAGATTTCCTTGTTAGCTGAATTTCATCTTTGAGTTTTAGTAGTAGTCTTAGATCCCTCATTAACCTTCTGCTCTGGTTACAAACTATTCTATTTTGAAGTGTGAAGAGTATGTATAAGCAAGTTAGTAGGAGAGTTAGTAGTGCGATCGTTTAAAACTAGCTCCTGGTCCATTTTGCATAGCTAATTAAGATGGTTATGCTAGTTTTTATTGCATTTTGGCTTGAGGGAGGTTTTGACTGGTGTTGAAGTGATGCAAGTGTTTCAGACTGAAAATGTATGAGGGAGTGACCGCTTATAGTTGATATGACAGAGAATTCTTTAACATTGTCCTCTGAGCTGTTTATAATTTGCTCTAGTAATGGATCATTTCCAGATGAAAAAGTAGATTTAGTAAACACAGATATCAGTTTCATTATAC
Organism: Protopterus annectens; assembly: GCF_019279795.1. Classification (NCBI taxonomy): domain Eukaryota; kingdom Metazoa; phylum Chordata; order Ceratodontiformes; family Protopteridae; genus Protopterus; species Protopterus annectens. The sequence continues at coordinate 874,014,614 of NC_056731.1, read as the reverse complement.
CTTGGTCTGGTTGCCATTCTCTAAGGCTTTGTAACTTTGGTTTATGAAGGTTTATATGAAATCTTCCAGTAATGTCAAGTTTTTGACAGTCAGTGCTGAGATTAGACTTGTAACATTAGATTGTGTGCAAGGTGGAGCTAGGTAGGCTACAGCAAAGCATAAAGCATATTTTTTTTTTCATTATAATGCCAGTTAATCACCATTTGGTGTCATGGTCTGTGCTGGAGTTTGTTTACTTACTATTCATAATCACAAATATTGCATCTCCCCCCTACAAACCTTGTTTTTAAGGCTGCTGCTTTCATATCAGAATTTTACTCCCTGCAGGCATAATGTCATATTTTAAATTAAACCTGTATGCTGAACTCCCATAAATAAAACCTGTAACAAAACGGAATCTCTCCTAACCATGTATATAAGATTTCCACATCATCCTGATGAAAGGGGTTTAAAACTAATAGGAAAGTCCATTAAGCTTACTATTAGGAAATGTAGGTCAAATATGAACTTGGGTTTGCAACCAATTCAAAAAACAACCACAATGCATTTTTCAGCTATATTAGAAATAGAAGTAACCAGCAATCCTATTCTGAATTGGTCTCTAATATTACCTTCTTCTTTGACCTCAGGGACATTGCTAATATTCTTGTAGACAAATTCTCTTCCAACTTCATCACACTCATCCTTCCTACAGCTCATCCAGTCCCCCTCACAACTTCCCTCCAATTTTCAAATTAAAAATACCAGATTCATGGGTCCTGATAATATTCTGAAATGTCGGCTGAGTTCCATCTAACTAAATCCCCCCATTAACTCTTCAACCTGAGTCTCTCCGTTGACTATATCCCTGAGGTATAAAGACCAGCTGTTGTAGCAGGGTTGAATAATTGTGCTCTCTCTTCTGATCCTGTGAATTTTGGGCCTGTCAGATTTCCTATGATTATTTCCAAGGTTATGGAATATATTATAGCCAAATTATGTTAACACAAGTTTGCCTTCATAAAAGATAGGTCATGCTTACTCACATAGATGACTTATTTGAAAGGGCTCCAGAGGCCAAAATAGCACAAACACCTACATGGACCTTGTCAAGGCCTTTGACACTATCTCTAATGCTGGGAAAACTTTCCCAGCTTAACACTGGATAGCTTATTGGCAGTTTGCTAGAACCCATGCAATTAAGGTTTGTTCTATGCAGAAAAAGAAAACATCCCCAGCAGTTTTCCAAAGAGGCTTGCCTTGGGATTCCTCCTCTTTGGTATATACTTCTCTGACATGAAAGCTGCTCTTAAAGGAGTATAGATGTCTTTGCTGATGTTTGCAAACTGGGGGACACTCATTAAACCCCATCCTGATACTCAAAAATCTTCAACCTGGACTGGCCCAAACAAATCCTTTGTGTGTCATTTATAGGTTTACCCTCAACACCAAGAAAACCAGTGTAGCTTGCTTTGGTATAGCTAGGATTACCACAGTATCTCATAAAGATAATATTCTCCTTAAATCAGGCAAAGTCATCACTGACTTGACTACCTATGTTGATAACTTCTTTGGACACCACATCTCCTCCAAAATTAGAATATCCTTCTGCATTACAAAACAAAGCATTTATGGTGTCTCTTTAAGGTTTGACTGTGGTATATATTTTGTATTTTTTATGGTTTATTGATTGGGTTATTCCTAGTAGGCCTATGGCCATGTTCAGGTGAGACTTAAGGTGGTATTCATACTGACTAGGGGAAACTTTGCCTAACTTGAACAATTCACCTGTTGTATTGCAAGATGCTGACTGTGTGTAATGTGTGTGAGAGGAGTCTTGTGAGCTGCATGGATGAAGTGCAGATAGTGATAATCCATTAATGTAGAGTAATTTACAATTGTTGGAACTGAAGAATGTACATTACTGTTAAGGATGTCAGTGAAAACCTTTGGTCATTTATTGTTGCTCATATCAAACAACATATAAAATAGGCTGATACTATTAAGTTACAGAGGATTTAACTTTAGCACTGCAGATGCAGACATCTTGGATGTGTTCCAGTCTGGAAGTTCAACAAACAAGTATTGAGTGGGAGGAATTGTTGTCATATGAGCAAAATGAAATGGCTTGAAAGTGATTCCTGAAAGGCAATAATGACCAAATATGTTTGCAGTTGCAGGAATACACAACACAGACCTGTGAGCTACATCAAGGAATGGGGAATAACTGTGATGCTAGACCAGTGAAAATATTTGTTGACTTTTCATTATTAGAGCTTCAGGTGCCCCCATAAACAGGTATAATTTCTCAATTGAAACACCACAGTCATTGGTTATGGTAATTGCCTAGATATGTGCATTTTCCATCAGAAACAATTTATAATGTATGTCCAAAATCTGATAATGTGCTATAGGTAATCATGCACAATTGTGAAAAGAATTTAATGATTCTGAAGTATTATGGTGGTGTTACTTTAAAAATTGTTAAAAGAATATAGTTGAATTAAAAGGGTAGAGATGAATGTGAACAACTGTATCATGAAATGATTTTATTGGCTTATAATAACATAATTATTGTGGAGAAATATAGCAAATTAGCTTCTTTATTGTTTTAGGAGCATTTAAAACAAGTAAAACAATGGAATTGTTAGCAGATGTGTTGTAACCAAGGTAAAGGGCAAGACATTATACCTTTATATTTGAATTAAATGAATGGGGAATTTTCATATAGAATATTGCTTTACTTGAATGGTGCTTTTATTACAAATATTTGTAATGCAATAAAGGAAGTAAAGAATATAGCTTCCAGAAATGTAAAATGAATCGGGGAGATGGGTATAAAATATCTCTTCATATTATGTAAAAATCTATATCTTAAATCTTGGTTAAACATTTTCTGTTTCAGAACTGCAGCTAGCTTTGACATTTGTTCAAAGTAATTCAAACTTAGGATGAGAATGATTGCTATTTACATGTTATATATCTTTTCAAAGATGAAAAATTAAGATACTTATTGAATATATTAAATTAATGGCATATGAACAACGTGAGTGTCTATAACTGCTTAATGGGGTGGAGAGGTGTATGGATGAAACCATCTTACCATCAAGTCATGTGCTTATTTTAACAAACTATTAATCTGGGTTTGCAGGACTATTGTACATTTAAGTGAATTTAAAATGAAATACACTACTGTGGCTACCCTGTTAAATTTAAAATAAATTATTGTGAACCATTATTTTTTATCGCAACCAGATTTCTGAAGTGTACTTAGTTAACAAAATGGCTATAACTATTAGGTGGGGGTTAATAGCCATCTGTGGATGACAGCAACTTTTTCTTCTGTTGTATGCACAGTTTAAACAGTCATTAATCTGAATTTGTAGAACCAGTGTGTATTTGTATGAAGTAGGTTGGCATACTTTACTGTGACTACTATGTGTTTGTATAAAACTTGACATATGCCACTACTGCTAACATTATTTTTCATAACTGGACAGCTGAAGTACATGCGGTCAACAATATGATCATAATTGCTTGCTATGAGGGCTGTCTTTGAATGAAATTACTGACCCTGCTGTTATGATCAAATTAAACAGTCAAGAGTTTAAGTTTGCCGGACTAGTTTGCATTTTGGAAAGAAATTTGTGTTTTATCACAGTCAGATATGCGATGTGTACACAGTCAAAGTGGCTATAATGGAGGAGTAAGAACATAGGAGGAGTATAATGACAGAATTTTGTGGGGTCTGTTATGGTTGCAATGTTCTGAAATGGATAACTCTGTTAGCAATGGTTGATGGAAAATGTTCAAGTGTTCAAACTTAAAACACAATCAAACAAATGTCGGTTTATTATACAAAAAATTGTTTATTAATGCATAAATATTATTTAAAACAAGCTGATAGATAAGAATGCATTTGAAACTCTCAGGAAGGTGAATCCAAAGGATTACTCAAGATCTAAAAAGTATTTTTTTTTTTAATTTATAGATGTTTGCCAATATGAGTAAACAATGCAAATTAGATTTCTCCTTTAAAAATGCATACATTATTAGTGGAATTATTGCTAATAGTCCCAAAGGCGGCCATGGTAGTGCAGTGGTTAGCATTGTTGCTTCACAGCAAGTGGTTCTCTGGTTCGATCCTCAGCTGGGGTGTCTTCTATGCGGAGTCTGCATGTCCTCCCTGTGGTCGCGTGGGTTTCCTCTGGGTGCTCTGGTTTCCTCCCACATCCCAAAGACATGCTGCAGGTGGATTGGACACTCTAAATTGGCCCTAGGTGTGAGTGCGTGTGTGTGCCTTCTGTGGAAGGTTGAGCACAGGGCTGGCAACTCAACACTGTAAAACTCCACTGCCAATCATGAGCGGACCGGTGATCCACTGTGGCGACCCCTAACCGGGAAAAGCTGAAAGAAGAAGAAGAAGATTGCTAATAGTCCCAAGGAGCAGTCAACTAGTAATGTAGAAGAGCATTCACATGAGCAGCTAAGTGATGAGATTACTGCTGCAAATATGGAAGAACGGGGGTCATCAATGAATGATTCAAATGTGAACAATTCCACTTCTATAAGACATATTAGTAGTAACACATCTTAACACTTAAACAGAAAAAAACACAAATATTATCCTTCATACATAGCATTTGCTTTCACATATAAAGATAATTACTCTCAATGTGTTTTGTGTTCAGAGATATTGTGCAACAGTGCTCAAGCAAAACTTAAAAAGCATTTGTATACTAAACATAGACAGAAAAGTGAGTAAGTTAAAATTTCAGCAAGAATTGTTGAAGTTTACATTTAAGGGTACAGAAAAGGAAATGACTCTAAAAGCATAATTTTTTAAATCACTTTGCAAGAAAAAAATCACCATATGTGAAGACTTGATTATGCCTTGCATGCTAGATGCATCCCGACAAAGTTAGGTGATAAACTTTCTAAGAAAATGAATCTAATACTGTTTTCAATCCTGTATTTATGATGAGTGAATATAATTATGCGCAACTTGTACATAAAATTAAAATGTCAAATATTTATGTACTTCGGTTAGATCACTGAACAGACTGCTGATAAAGCATTGTTGCTTATATCAGTTAGGTATGTAGACTGAGATGTTTGAATTCATACAAGTGGCACTTAAGTGCTTTCCTGATTGTCTGATTACTTTGTAAGTGCTGATTTAAAATGCACAGACTGTATTTCAGTTTGTACAGATGGTGTAGCTAGTATGGTTGGTAAACATACAGGATCAGTCACAAGAAATACACAAGTTCCACCAAATATAGAAAGCACACATTGCATGATACATTAGAAAATATTAGCAAGCAAAAATTGAATGAATTATTAAAACGGATCTTAAGACAGTATATTTTATAAAGCCAAGCTCTTTAAATTCAAGACTTTTTGCATTGCTGTTTGATGAAATGGTATCTTCTCATAAAATGTTATTATTACATGATGACATTTGCTGGATTTCATGAGGATGGATATTGAAAAGACTTGTGTCCTGAGAGTAGATATAATTAGATTTCTGCCACTGTGACCTTGTACAGTTTTTCAAAGACACAGATTAGAACATGAATCTATGTTACTTTGCAGACATTTCAGCTTTTAAATCAATTTAACTTAACACTTCAGGAAACACACAAAACAGTGTTTGGCACTTATAATAAAATAAAATACAGAAGAAGAAAATTAAACTTTGAATATAAAGAACAGAAAACAACTGCTTTCATAATTTCAGCACTTTAACTGACTCAATGAGTAAAAAAAAGAGAAATAAAGATTACAGTTCTACCCAACTAAGCAAGTAATAATGTTACACAGGGTGGGTATTATCAGTGAATTAACACCCACCTAAGGGGTGTTGTGAGGCCTATATGCAATTGTTGTTGGAGGAAGCATTCTATATCCAAATATAAGTTATACAGATACCACAAACACATACAAACACATATGTGCACATACACACACACACACACACACACACACACACACACACACACACACACACACACACACACACACACACACACTCACACACACATACATACACAAGCACATATTCAAAAGCACAGACAGATTCCCACACATTTACATTGACAATGACTTTATTGAGTGAATACACCTCAGAAGACTCATTGTGATCAATTAAGTGAAAAAACATTATAGAATAGAAAGCATTGCAACCCCACGTCTCTTAACTGCTCTTTCCCTTTTCTTCCCACTTCTAACAAACATGCTGAGTGTTTCCATCTCATACTCATCAATGAAGGGATCTGTGGGTAACAGAACAGAGTCTACATGGTGTCCTATATGGGAAAGAGTTGTACAAACCAACCACTTTGGGCAGTATCCTCAAAATAGGGGAACACATTTCATAGACTCTAAGCCTTGAAAGGGCTAGCCACTTGATGGTGTAAATGTGACTCTAGGTGATTCAGTCATGTTGAGTAATGTCCCCAAATGAGCATGGGTATTTGCCAGTTATAAGTGAGTGAGGACCAGTCTACTCTGATTTACACCAGGGACCCAGCTAATAGTGGGAGGGTTGTAAGTCTACGAATTGTTACACTCAGTGTAGGTTCACAGACAAGATGCAGCCTGAAAGTGGATGACATAATGGTATAGAGGAGGCTAGACATCCTATATATCCAAGAGACAAGATGGAAGAGCAGTGCAACAAAGGCACTTGGTTTGGGATCTAGAGTCTACTACTCAGTAGCAGGACAGGTTAGAAATGATGTGGGAATTGTGATGTTAGAGAGGCTTCAGAAGGCAGTGAGGGATATCATCAGAATTAGCAATCAGATTCCAGCCTAATAATAGGGCAATATTCATAATCTCAGCCTATGCCCCACAGCAGGATTGTGACAGTCAGGAAAAGAATGCATTCATACAGTAGTTGCAGAACCTACTAGATGAAGCAGGACCACATCAATTAGTGTTGATAATGAGTGACTTGAATTCACATATCCGGACAGACAGAACATGATATGAGGTCTACCTGGGTCCACATGGGTAAGGCTACAGGAATAAAGAAGGAGAGGCCATTCTAGACATCTGTCGACAAAATGCTTAATAGTAGCCAACACATGGTTCAGAAAGAGAAACAGTCATAAGATCACGTACAAGAATGGCCAACATGCAACTCAGGTTGACTTCCTCCTAGTAATGAAAGGAAAGGGTAGAATTGATGATTGCAACATCATACCCAGTGAAACAGTCATCCCATAGTATAAAGCACTGGTTGCCACAATCAGCTGCAAGCAATCATTAGAGAAGGTTCTAAGGTCAACAGAGACTAGACTGAAGACCTAGACATTGACTGGAGAAAAAGCACAACAGTTCAAGGAATTACTCAATGCTCTAGCACAACAAGAATTGGAGGAAATGGGTGGAGTTGAAGAAGAATGACAGCACCTCAAAACAGTATGGTCAAAGATTACAGAAAAGATATGTGGCCAAGCCAGGTAAGGAAATAAAGTACAAAAGCTGGTGGTGGGATGCAGAAGTCTAGGAAGCCATCTAAAGAAAGAAAGAGTGCAGGAAAAAGTGGGAGATACAAAAAGACAGAGGCTAGGAAAGAATACTGGTTGGCTAACAAATAATCTATAAAAGGAGTTGCAATAGAAAAGAACAGGGCACCAGTGGCACTCTACCAGCTTCTAAAAAAGTGACTTAGTAGGTGGAACAAAGAAACTATAAAAGGTTGCAAGACAAAGACAGAAGTATAAAGAAGATAGCCATACACCCTTCATAAGGGATGCCAGCAACAACCTGCTCACCAATCCACAGGACATCAAAGGCAGATGGAAGGAGTACTTCCAGCAGCTTCTAATGAAGAAAACCCCACAGAAACTGTACTGCCCCAGACACAGCCTGTGATGAGAGAAGAAGAGGAGCCCACCCTAGAAGAAGTAAGAACAGCACTAAGGAAGATGAAGTCAGGGGAAAGCAGCAGGCTCAGATGAGGACACAGAAGATATGATAAAGATGCTGAGTGAGATAGCAGAAATGGCTCCTGAGGGTAATCATAGCAGTGTGGAGAGAAAGCCACATCCTAGATGACTGGAGAATATGCATACTTGTCCCAGTGTACAAGAACAAAGGGGACATCCACAACTATAGCAATACAAAGACATCAAACTTCTGTCACACTGCATGCAAGTTCTGGAGAGGGTGATTGATAAACAGATACACAGAGCATTAGAAAGTAAGATGGGAGATGAGCAGTTTGGATTCAGAGCAGAATGCATAAAAATTTACCTGATGTTTGCAGTGAGACAGATAGTTGAGAAGAAGCTAGAGATGAGTAAAGAGTCCAACTGGGCACTCCTAGACTTTGAGAAAGCACATGACAATGTCCCAAGAAAGATGATTTGGGCAGTAATGTAGTGGTCTGAAGTCCCAAAAACATTGGTGGAATTAGTGCAGGCTGTGTACAAGGATCTAATGACTCTAGTACGAATAGTGTTTAGTTTCACAGAGGAGTTCCTAGTGGGAGTAGGTGTGCACCAGGGTTAAGCTCTGAGCTCACTGCTGTTTATGCTTGTAATAAACTTCATTAGCAAACAGGTTGAGGGGGGCAGGTCAACCAAGCACTGATAAGACAGTGGTAATGGCAGCAAATTGGGGAAATCAGAAGAAGCTGAAAATGTTGATAGAAGAGAAGATAATAGAACAGGTTAACAGCTTCAAGTGCCTGGGAGGAGTGGTTGAAGAGAAGCAAAGACTGAATCAAGAGGTCAAATCTAGAATCAGAGGGGCTGCAGCCAACTGGTACAATGTGTCAGATGCAGTGTATGACAGAAGAATGCCAAAAAAGCTGAAAAGTAAGGTATACAAAACTGTGGTGCAACCAGTAATACTGTATGATACAGAAACCTTGACAGTAAGGGCAGATGAGAAAGCTAGCAGTGATGGAAATGAAGTGTTTGAGTAGAGTGGTAAGATGCACACTGTGAGACAAAGAAATGAGGACATAAGAGCAGAAGTCAAAGTAGCTCCAATTGCAGAAAAGATCAGAGAGAACCAATTATGGTAGTCCATGCACATGTGCAGAAAAGCAGAAGACAATCTGGTGATGAAGACTTGGGACAGACAGGAAGAAGGTAAGAGGAAACGAGGGTGTCCACCAAAGATGGGGCTGGTTTGTGTGAGAGAGATCTGCAACAGTCAGGCATGAGTATCGAAGAAGGCAGGAGGAGAATGACATTGAATAGAATGAGATGCTGACAGTTAACACGACACCCAGACCCCATGTAGAAAATGGGAAGAAGGGGGTTGATGACGATGACTAACTGGCAGAGTTGTTTTTTACTGGACAGTACCTGTGCATGAACACCTTGTTCAAAAATGTTTATTTTCCAATCTGGATAAAGATATTCACCCATTCTGAAGCTATCTAAAAATGAAGAAGATCTTTTCTCAGACATTACATTGAAAAATCTGAAGTCTAAGTTACCTCTTGATAAATTTTGAGTAGAAAATTCACATTGAACATGGACTTTTAAGTAAAAAAATAATTGAGAACCTACTCAGCAAACTTATGTGAAAGTAGATTTTTACTGCAGCTTCAAACAAAATAAACCAAAAAAAGGTTAAATTTGACACGCATATTAAGACTATCTTCAACTAACCTTAGAACAAATATTGATAATTTATATCATGCAATGCCAACATATTTTTCATGTAATACTGTGCATGTTTGAAGTCTAAAACAGTTATATTGCTGCATATTTTTACAAGTTACATTATGTGGTAATAGTTTCTTAATTATATCCATTCATCCACAAATCTTTTTCCCATTTTTACTAATGGGGTTAGGGTGTCATATTAACAGTGAAAATCATCTAGAGCTAAGGTTCACATCACTGGGTGGCTAGCCCTGTCACAGTTCTTATTCCATACCACATACATGTACAAATAGTCACCTCTACGTCCAATTTAGAGTGCTCAGTTGTTGTAAATTTTCATAGAGGTTCTACAACAAGAAATATTTTTTGGGTAGGGTTCCTTACTCTGAAAAGTTTTAAGAAACACAGCTCTATTCCACACAAAGAAATGGTCCCCTTGTTTATCTTATAACAAATATCCAGTGCTTCTTATAAAATCTCTCCTTTACTTTCCATTTTACCACTTGAAGCTAATACAAAATCCAGACATATACCCTTCATCAGTCACCAACTACATTTTGCAGAGCTTGAAGCCTTAAAAGAAATCAAAGCATTTGCATACCTTCCTACTAACTTCCTGCTATCAGTGCTGTCTCACAGTACCAAAAACAAACATTCAATGCCTATCCAAGAAACAGAAGTGGTGGTGGTGCACATTTTCTATATAATATTACTTAAAGACACAAACAGTATATCAAGCCGGTGTCCCTAAAAATCATAAATCTTAGTATGCATTTCATTACACAGCTGTACTCTTCTCCTCATAGCAGTTGCTTACCACGTAACATCCTCCTCCCATGATGCATTCAAAAACTGCTGTGAGCCTCTCAACTTTTTAAAACTTGCTCATCTTCAGACACTTCAATATTAACCTTCTAGTCCTTTTTCAGAATTGCATTCATAGCTTTCTCCTTGATTATGACCTAATGCAAATGATCACAAGGCCCAGTTTTAAAACTGAAAACCACACACGTCTTGACCTTGTTAATGCTAACATTTCAAATGTTCCTTCATCAATTACAATTTTTTCTCCATTTCCATGTGATCACTCAGCCATAACATTTTTGTTCCATCTCACTAATTTGTTAATAAAACCATACTTTCCAAGAAATATCACTGAAATAAGATAGGTTCATAGGTTCATAAGTGTGTATTATGCTAATGGCCCTTGGGCCTTTACAAGCCTAGCCATAGGATTACCTGGCATCATGCCACCCAGTCTTAGTTCCCAGTGCCTCTATCAAGTAGTGCCACTGAAGTGATCCCCAGGGTGAATTTTCTATTTCCCATCCACTCATCAAGATTTCTCTTGAAGAGGGTCAGCAAGGTGCTCTGCTTGACATGTATCTATATAGCATGGGCAGTCTCTGGGTTATGAACCTGTCTCTCCACTACGTTCTGTTGATTGTAGTAATGAGGCTGAGGTCTCTGGAGCATGTGGTGCAGAGTGATTGGGATTTCTTTAGATGTAGCATTTCTAACAGAGTTGGGTCAGACATGGCTTTGTAAGTCAAGCAGAGATCACCTCTAAGTAGGTGATATGAGACAGAGAATAGTTGGAGTTTTTTGAGTCTGTCCATACAGGGCAAATGTTTAATGCCTAGGATCCTCTTTGTGAGGTACTTTTGCATCTGCTCCAGTTGTTGCACATGTCTAGTGAGGTACATGCCAAATAGGGCATTGTACTCGATGGTTGGCATAATGAGGGAAGAGTAGAGGGAGACAATGACCTCTTTCTTCCTGGATCCAAAACCCTTAGTAATGAGATGTGCCACATAGAAGGACTTTCTGACCACAATGGCAATGTGGTGGTCAAAAGAGAGGTTGCTGTCAACCTGTGTTCCCAGATCTCTTATAACACCTTCTGCATTCAGTGGACTACCATCAATGTGGTAATTCATGGGAACTGGGTTTTTCCCAAAGGGGATAATGACAAATATTTTGGCATTGAACTTAAGGCCATGGTTCTGACACCAGTCATTGGTCTCAGTGAGGCCATTCTGCAGGATGTCAACATCACTTGGGAAGTTAGTAATAGCTCCCAACTTGCAATCATCTGGGAACTTTGTCAGCCAGAGTCCCTTCATGTTGGCCTGGACTTCAGAGAAGTAGATACCAAACAGGAGAGGAACCAGGACAGAACCCTGTGGGACTCCACTTATGACTAGTCTGCAGTCTGACTTGGAGTCAGCTACTTTCACGCTGTGGGTTCTATCTGTGAGCCAGTTTGCAACCCTCCTAGTAATATAGGGGTTGATGCCTAGCTTAGTGAGTTTTTCTGATTCCTGAGTGAGTAATGGTATCAAAGGCCTTGGCCAGATCAAGGTAGGTTGTATGAACCACCTTGTCTTCATCCACAGCTCTGGTGACTGACTCAAAGAAGTTGACCAAGTTGAGAAGGCATGATCTACCCTTCACAAAACCAAACTGTGTGGGATCCAGAGTTTGGAGATTCCCTATATCCTTGTTTATTAGGTCCATAACAATGAACCGTGGTGGTGGTGGTGCTGCGGTAGCGTTGTCGCCTCACAGTAAGACGCTGGCCGGTTCGACTCTCAGTTAGAGCATCTTCTGCGTGGAGACATGCGTAAATGGGCGTACCTTTGTTGAAGTTGTGCATTAGGGTTGGCAACTCAGCATGTAAAAATCAACTGCCAATCATTAGTGGACTGGAGTTCCATTGTGGTGACCCCTAACCGGGAAAAGCCGAAAGACACAACAACAACAACAATGCCTTCCATAGCTTTGCATATCAGACTCATCAGGCTAATGGGGCAATAGTTCCCAGAGTCTGTAGTCACTCCTCCTTTGTGGAGAGGGAAGATTGTAGCAGTGCGCTATTTGGTAGGGACAAAGCCTGAGGTGAGGCTGTGGCTGAACAGGGCACACAGGTGAGGTGCCAGTTCACTCTGTAGTTCATGTTGAACACAGCCAGGGATATTGTCAGGTCCTGTATAAGCTGTATTCTTGGCCTTGGACAATGCTGTTTTAACCTGTGCAGCAGTATTACTGGGTGCCTGGCAATCTACTGGTATTGTGATTGGTCCTTTGCAGGGGGAGAGGGGTAAAGTTGGTACTGAATCTGTCGGCCAGTATATTGGCAATATCTGTTGGCTCAGTATAGAAGGTACCATTGCGCAGTAGCTCAGAACAAATCTGGGTATTGCCATGGATATTCTTTACATAACTATAGAAGGCCTTGTAGTTGTCATTACTGTCTGCTGCAATTCTGTTTTCATAGCTAGCTTTAGAGGATTTGATGAGGGATCTCAACTTTTTGTTGAGGCTGATAAGGGAGTTCTTCCAGTCTTGGGACTTCACCTTATTCAGCATCAGTTTCCTCCTTCTGTTGTAGAGTATCACTGATAAAATTGTCTGATCTTCTATTCTTTTGAGAACAGATATTTATAGCTGCTTTCTTTCCCATCAAAACATTATATGGCTTCAAAAACAGTTTCTTGTTATCTCTAGAATTTACATATCTAAGCCTAAACTCTGGATAAGTAATGAATACATAACCTTATTTAATACAGAGGACTTAGACAGGACAAAATGGGCAGATGACCCAAACCCTGATAACAAAGCCAAGTTTCTGACATTATCCTCCGGATTTACTAATCTTCCGTGTAAGACTAGATTAGTCTTACATGGAAGCTCTAGTGTAAGAGTATGATGGCAGCGCCATGCATATTAATGAGGGCACGCTGCCTCAACTCTAAAGCTTACACGGAGCATGGATGAGTGCAGGGGGTGTGTCGGACTGGCGAGCAGTCCAAAAATCCACGCCCCTGCAATGAAGAAATGCCACAATTTCAAGTTACATGAGTGAGTCCGCTCACATGTGTACAATGTAACAATACACTCCCCCATATGTTAAACAACTTACACAATTAAAAATAAAAAGAAATTTTTTTTCTTCCGATATAGCTGCCCGTATTTGCACGGGTTTGTGTGGGTTTGTCCATTGCTTAACTACAGTTAGCAGCTTAGACACCAGAAGAGGATAATAAGAAAAATATATGCAACTTAAGCAAAATAGCAATAGCGTAGTAGTTAGAGCCCTTGCACAAAGCAGAGGCATTCCCGGTTTGAGTCCCACTACTGCACATTCCATTTTCCGTGGGAAATCTGTATACAAAAATATTTCCTGACATTTTTATGTTAAGGTTTTGTAAAAAGCATTGAAATGTTAAATGTAGTAGTGAACAAATTATATATATATATATAGGAAGGTGAAATTGTTATGCATTCTGAGATATGAGTACCCTATTTTAAGCAATATAAAGCCCTGCTAAGCACATTTTACCATTATTGAGCATATTTAAATACAATTGCACGTAGCTGCGCACCGTGCTAACCAGCGCAACATCGGGCAATGTCGGGAAATGTCGAGCAATGTCGAGCAACACTGAGCAACGTTGAGCAAAGTCAGGCAAAGTTGAGTAAAGTCGGTTAAACATGCTCACACCTGCTTTACTGTACCTTAACCAGTCAGGTCTGCCCAGCAGGAAAATAAAAAAGCAGTGACAGGGCTCAAACTCAGGATACTGTGCACTATAGTCACAGCACTTAACCACTAAGCCATGACAGCATTTCGCAAACATGCATTTTCAACAGACACATATCTATCAAAGGAATTTTAAACATTGCCAACATCAGCTAAGCAGACTTGCCTACAGCTGAGTTTTTCCAAAACTGGCCAATCACAAATAAGTGCAGGAAATGAGGCATATTTAAGCTCTACAGGTGGGAATACTTGCTATAACTGGTTGTAGCTTCCTTCTGCAGTCAGCATGGCTGGTGCTGGTGAAGGCACTTGATTTAGAGTGCAACGCTGGGACATCCAGGAGTCCAAAGTAGTGGTTTGGCTCCTTGTCCACAATCATGAGGAAAGACTCCTGTGGGGCCAGAACCAGGGTACCCAATATAAAACGGAGGCCTGGAACAGTCTTGCCCGTGATCTCACCAGTGCCACTGGTGTTCCTTGGACTGCTGAGCAGGTCAGGCACCATTATTCTGACCTGAAGCAACGTAGGGAGGATCCACTGAACCAGTGGATCCAGGAATCCATTACAATGCCTAATGCCCCAGTACTGAGTAAGTAGCCATTGTATTAAGTAGTTAAGAATTGCTATGCTTGTCTATACTATGGATAGGTATGTCTCAATATCACTGCATTTACTTCACAGCTGCAGGTGTCCGGGCTATGAACCAGCAAGCCCATAAAGATAGGCTGCAAAGGCTGCATCATGAGGCAGGTTAGTAATTATTCTGCATGTACTGTGATATAAAATAAATGAGAGAGCCTTCAAAAAGTCTTTTAACCCAATAAATAAAGGTGTAATAATCCTTTAATAAATGTATGATTCATGGAGTGCGTCTGTGTCATTTTCTTTGATATGTTGTTGTACTGGTGCATTCTACAAATAGTAGTGTTGTATTAAGCAGTGTCAATCCACACTTGGGTAGGCCCATATAACGTGGATGAAGGAATTGCCAATATCTTGTATGCATATGTACAGCCCTCAATTGTTGGTTCATGGCCAGGTTAATCTGGCACATGAGTAGGTTGGTATTGTGTTCCCCAGAAATGTCAGTGTGCTGCCAGAAATGTAGGGAGCTGTTAACATATAGCTGATACTTTCACCTGAACATATCTAGATAATTATATGAAAGTAGATCTGTCAGTGTACCATCTTAGCAGTAGTGTGTGTGAGCAATTCTCTAAATACGTTGCAGCAACATCTGCATCTTGGATAGTTTGTATGTAAGATGCAGCTCATGTATATAATGATCTAGCAAAATCCAATTGCACAATATAAGAACATTGGGTAGTGTAATAATACATGTAAAGGACATGTAACTGCAGTTAATAGGAATGTAGTGAAAACTAGAAGGATATATAAGTTGTTAATTGAGCTATCTTTTCCCACCCTACTGTATGTGCATAAAAAATGCAATTCCACACCAAAATCGGTATGTCTAATCTCAAAACATTTGTTGGGACATATGTCCTATTGGTTTATAAATATTTGCATTTATTTCTATGCATGTTCCCTGTTAAAATACCACAATATTGGTGGCCTGTTGCCATCAATTCAACCTGCATGCTGTTGTAATGTTCACTATTGTTCTATATATGCATGTGTTACGCTTGCTTTTCAAATGTTAGAAATCTGGTGTGTTGGTTTAATGGGAATACTTCTGCATGCTGTTATAACTAATTGGGAATGCTGTTGACTGTTACTAACCCATATCTTTATTAAACTCTCCAAAACATAGTTCGTATGGGAAGGCCGGTCCCAGCGGACCCACCTGCTCCACCTCAGCTGGCCATGGCACCTGGCACCAGCAGATCTGGTGCCTCACCTGGGATCTCCTCCTCCTCCAATGGCCTTGTTCCACCTTCGGGTGGAATCTCTGCAGGGGATGGGGCTCGGCCCTCCCGTGCAAGTGTGGGAGGAGGGGCACCTATCACCCTTTGAACGGTCCGGGCTGGTGGTGCATAGAGAGATTGAACGTTCTGTTGCAGAACCTCTACGCCAGCTTGAGGCCCGAGTGATGCAACTCCCGGGTCAGCCTGCCCCTCCTACACAGCCACCCTCTTGGCCATGAAGGTGCACTGGTGACTGCCCATGGGTGGGGACCTCAGTCCCACTGTTTCCATCTGGGGGCTCATGGGCTTGCGATTTCCAAACATCCCTCTCCGTCAAAGGTGGTCACCCACCACATGTGTCATATACTGCCCCTGTATGCGTCTTGTTTGTCTTGTCTGTTTACCTCCCCAACCTACCTCCCCAAATATACCTACTTCCCCTACCCCACATTTCACTCTCACCTGAAAAAAAAAAAAAGGACAATCTGCTCCCAAAAAAACGATGCCCCATACATAGCTGCCCCTTTTGCATACATGTCCACTGGACACATGAAATGTTATTTAATTGGCATTACAACATACTTTGTTGTCCTCGCCCCTCTCTCAGGGGTTGAAGGGTTCATATCTAACTCCAAATTTATTGCATATGCACAGCTGTTGCTGTTGAAGAAATGGGCAGCTATGGATCTTTCCTACACCCGTCCTGCACATCCTGAGCTATTTTCCATACTGTCTTTCCCTCTTTGTGCCTCTTTTTTACTACTTTCCTATCTCCCCATTTTTCTTTTCTTTCAAAGAAATTAGCGAGGAGGTGGGCGGGAATAAGCACTATTAAGCAGTAGTTAGCGGGTTTGCACGGATTTACGCTTGTTTGCTCTTGGCTAAGCAATGCGCAGTATTTCACAAACCCATGCAAACCCGCTTACAACTGCTTAAAAGTGCCTTAGTCACTCTGTATGTGAGGGCCCTTGTTCTGCTCAGGAAGAAAATAAAACACCTCTGTAAATCACGAACCCCGGACCTTGCACACACTACACAACATGAAGTACCACTAAGCCACGGTAGATATATATCAAGTTGGTGCTTAAATAATTATATCATGCATCAGAATGTGAATGTAAAAGAAAATTAGGAATATCATACCACACAACTTGTTCTGTGGATGTTGACCAACAGTTGTTGTGGGATTACATTACATGACTGTGATAATAGAAGCAGCCATTCTAGCAGGAAATAATGTTACACCATCACTTTACAACCCGACACGGTATCACAACAGGACAAACACTGGCATATCTGTTTAGGGCAGAGGCCATACCTCCCAACTGTCCCTAATTTTCAGGGATGTCCCTGATTTTGACACAAATTATATCTCTGTCCCTCTGAATCCCTCCTAAAACTACTGACTTTGGGCAGAAAGTTGGTGAATTACACTTAATGAATAATGATAATAATTAAGAGTTAGACACTTCTTTTACTTCAGAAAAGGTGTATTAATTCACATGCTCTGATTCTCTCAATGTTTCAACTTAATGGCACTAATATTTTAAACGTGTCCCTGACTTTTTCTTGACTTTTCCCTGAGTCTGTTCAAATATGTACCTGATTGGTCAAGAGGTCTGGCAGAGGCAGAAATGCAGAGGCATATTAGCCTTTCTGCTGTTACACACTGTGCAAATAGCTTTGGAAGGAGTTTTGGAAGCATACCCTTATGTAGGAATACAACACTGAAATACAAATGGATGTAGCCATGTACTGGTAACAACCAACTGTAAGAATGCCATTGCTCTATTGCTGAAAAGACCTGTGTGGTGCACAGACAAAAAATAACAGGCTATTCTCTGGCTATCATGTGGATAGGTCCACAGTTGGGAGTTATGTAGACAGACTACTTGCCTTGATAAACTAACATGTACACAGCAACCCTGTAAGTCCAACAAGATAAAATCCACACAATACTACTTATGCTCTCTGTACTTCTGCAACCCTACCCAAATGTAGAATATACCTCTGTGTGCAGGGTCTACCAAGGATGTAGGTAAGCATACTCACTGTACTGAAATGTGTCCAGTTTTTCTGCGCAGCTTGTACTAATGTCAACACTAAAAAAGCACAGACCGTTTAGAACTGAGTAAATGAATATTCACAGTATAGCAGTTCACAAACAATTCTTGTGCCAAAGGAATACATCTCTATAACTACCTTTGTATGGCAGTGAATTGTAACAGTTGAAAAGAAAGTACATCTTTCCATGTATCTTGGGGTAGCATTTTGAGGGGTGAGTACATTTCTACACTGACAAGTGGGCACTGGAAGCAGCAACATTAGGTCTGAGTACAAAATGTAAATCTCTGGCTACACCCCTGGCTTCTGATATAAGAACTATACCAACCTTCTGTCTTAAACAATGATGACCACACCAAACAAGGGTGATCTCCATCTTGGAAAGCTGAAAGGGCCACACCTACATGAGTCAGCAATTTATAGTACTGGGTTGCTATGACAGTGATTACTGCAATTACTACACAGCAGGCTGCATGCAAATGGTGACCACTAATTGGTGCAGAGGTCATCACGTGCGCATGTGCAAATTACTACAAAATCAGGCTGCAATCTCTGCCAACAAACTCAATCACTCTATTGCAGAGACTGACAGAGAGAGAGAGAGACAGAGAAAAGAAAAAAGAAATATTACCAAATTATACAAAGGAAAGGTATGTGACACATATGTATTTACTGGCATGTAGTAGATGTTATTGAAAAATAGTCTACATAATGTGAAACATTCATATGTGGCTGCAGTACTTCTTTATGCACAGATGTTCTGCTTAACTACTGCTATGGACAATACTGTGTGCACCTGTGGGCAGTGGGACATACCTGTGAAATGTGTAGCTCAGCATTAAATGTCAAAGATCTGATCCATGTTATCTGTGTTCTGTACAGTAGTGTGGCCAATGACTGTTGGGGGGGATAAGTGCTGAAATTACATAAACATGGGTGTGACAGAACAACACATGCATGATAGTCATATTAAAGTGTAGCTTAGCACTGGCAACTGCTGTAGCAGTCTAGTATGCTTATCTAGCATCTGTTGCCATATCTACCCCCCTAATGTTAGTCTCTGTTCATATGTGACACCTGTTTGTGTTGCAGCAAGGCCCAACAGTTCAGCTGTGAGGTCCAGGGACTTACAACAGTATGGACCATGTGTGTGTATGCCACACACATATAGAGAAATATATATGTGTCATATATATTTGCATCTGTACATGTGCATAGAGCAGGTGACATATTGCAACTGTTTGCGAAGGGGGGATATATATGTTGGTGAAGGTTAGTATGCGCATATTTGTATATCTGTTTTAGTGTGTGTCAAACAAGACAGCATACAGTGCTGGTATATGACGTGGTGGTTAAACACTGTGGGTGGTTCATTCAGTTTGCATTGTTGAAGCCAGTAAAAGCCTGCTAAAGCTACCTGGGCTGTGAACACCTTCAATGCATTTATCCCAAGACTGTGCAATGTTATTACATTACTGCACACCTTACATCCTTTGTATAATTGATATTCTCACTATGAAAGGTGAAATGTATATGTGCCTATATATATATATATATATATATATATATATATATATATATATATATATTTGTATATCTAGTAAA
Organism: Protopterus annectens; assembly: GCF_019279795.1. Taxonomy (NCBI): domain Eukaryota; kingdom Metazoa; phylum Chordata; order Ceratodontiformes; family Protopteridae; genus Protopterus; species Protopterus annectens. The sequence continues at coordinate 873,994,913 of NC_056731.1, read as the reverse complement.
ATGGATGTGTTCATGTATATATATATATATATATATATATATATATATATATATATATATATATAAATATATATACATGTATGTATATGTATATATAGGCAATAGATTCTCTGTACTGTTGACTGACTGTGATGGTCAATATGTTTGTGAATACATCAAAGATATGTATCTGTGGGATAGCTTAGTGGAAAACTGTTTATGTTATGGTATTATGGGTCCTTGCTTTGATCCTAGCAAAAGCTGTGTATTCTGTTGCTGGGCAGAACAAGTGCTACTGCATTCAGTGTGATTAAGTCCCTTGGTTTTAACTAGGGTGTGTCATTGGAGGCTAAAGCACTACATCTATGATTATTGATTGGTACCGATGTTGAATGCAAATCCTGTGTATACTGTAGTACTAATTGAAGCTCTGGGCCTGTACAGCAAAGTATGGTGTATGTCCACATTGCTTGCATCCATTGTTTTGTGTGGTCCCTGTATTCATCACAGATTACATTTCTCAAGATTAAGGCTGTGTAAGTACTGACACACAGTACTGTATAGTACACACTGAAAGCTTATCTGATTTGTCATACCTTTGTGTCCTGTAATTATGTCTGATGTGTGTGTGGGTATCTCTGTAACATGTCCTTTGACATATGTGGGGTAATACATATAACTGTGTATTTAGCAACATTCATAGTGTACTACAGCAGTATGTTACCTATATTCCCAATTGTGCACATATTTTGGCCACGGGTTTGGCATTAACAAGTTGTGTGGTATAATAGTAATACATTTACTGGACCTTACACTGATTGTGATGGATGACATATTTCTTTACACATCAGCTTGATGTATATCTGCTGTGGCTAGGTGGTGCATCGTGTTGCATACAGTGTGCCAGGTACTCTTGTATAGTATTATATAGTGATTTTATTTTGTTGCTGTGCAGAACATGGTTCATTAGATAGAGAGTGAGCAAGGCACTTTCAAGCAGTTGTGGGGTGAGCAGTGATAAGTGGCAGTTACAGTGTTTCACTCTCAGTTAGCTTATAGGTTGCTATATATGGCAGTTCAGTGATATCTGTACTGTATAATATTAAATGTGCCATATGACTTGCTCAGACATATTTTTTGTATTTATGTCTTCCAGGGATCATGGCCCACCACAGGAATCTGAGTTACAGTAGTGCTGAAGATGATATCATTACTAGCAGTATGATTCAGCACTACCATCTCATGTTCTCACAAACCAGCACAGGACCAGCAGGAGCATACTGCAATGTGGCAAGATGTTGTCTGCAGGGTCAATGAAGTAGGCCTGCATAACCGGACATATAAGCAGGTACGCCACCATTGCAGTGATCTTCTCAGACATGCCCGTCAGCATGCCACTGATGTGCGTAGACAACAGCTTGCAACAGGAGGTGGTGTTAATATCCATCACCCCTCACCAGAGTGGAGGAGCTGCTCATGAGCCTGGTGGCACCCGCTCAACAACAGCAGCAGACATACACCATGATGGAGGCTGGAGCCACCCAGCAAGCACACATGGAGCATGCAGGTAACATGGCATATTGGTAGACTAATGTTACCTGTATTGGTAGATCATGCTTATGTGAGATGTGGAGTGTGTTGTTCAAAGATGTGGAGTCTGTTGTTGTGCAGTACTGATCATTTGGAACATAATCTGTAGCCCTGTGAAGGTAAACTGTTGTTGTACTGTAAGATTGCAAACACACAGTAGCAATGCCGCAGTTGTGGCCACTGACAAACTGTCTCATCTCTATGTAGGTACCTCTGGGGTGACATCAAGGCAGCGGACAGATGCTGGTGTGTGTGTTCTACATTTATTATTGTAAATAAAAAGTGCATGTTATAGTTAAGGTGTAGGCCATGTACACATGTAACACACCTACCCATAATGCATGCTGTGCATGTTTGGTGTAAGAGCACACACATCTCACTAATGTGATTAGCTGCCTCAAATACATGCAATACCCAGATCATCTCAAACAAATGTGGCTAGACTGTAGTGACCATTGAATAGGCACAGTTGATACTCAACATGCACATAACATACACATCTATGTCATACACAGAGCATTTTAACATGCTACACATAAAGGATTCCCAAACCCTCTGTAAAGACACACTCCAGTATGCAAAATCTCATCCACACATTACACATAATGTGCCTGAGGGGTAGAGGCCAATCCTGGGGTATTTAAACACTCTGCAACACACTACACATTCATGTCAGGGAATGCTCCTTATTGGCCTCCTTACAAACTCATGTAACAACTGGTTGTGAAATGGTGAATGTAGCCAAGGTAGTACAGTTCCAGCACAGCATGATTAGTGCTGGTTTGTGAAACATTTGTAGCCTTGAATGAACATCTGATGCTTCATGATGATGGCCTATGGTACTATACCCCATCCAGTTATTGTAACCATAGTACTACACATAGCTGTCAATGCTACACACCATAATGATGCGTGTGTGCACACATATGCACCTCTAAATGGTATGCATACCAATCACCATTTGCACAACTAACACATATATGTCTTATGATGCTACTGAGTGGCTAGGTCATATGATACATATTGGGTATGTGTAGTGTTTAAATATGCAGTTGTGTTTTAGCATGCCATGTCATGGATGAGACTGGCATGTCCAGAATATGATCTACACTCACCATAAGTACCGTACATTGGGTATGTGGCCGAATGGTATTCCATCAATTATTTGTGCACCACTGATGATGTTGTGTGAATACTCATCATGCATGTGCTAAAAATGTGTCCACAATAATTTTCTAAAGACACAGAGGCTGTAATCAGCATTGGGTACCTATCTGACACACAGATACACATCCAGCAATGGTATGTACACCTGTGAGTTATGGTGCACAGTACATCACAGGGTTATGAATACCCGCACAGCAATGTTGTGTCCATGTATGCATTGTGTTTCAGGGGGAGGGCCATCACCTAATAACAAAACACATGCATCAAAGCCATGTATACTGTTAGTAACAAGGACTGACTACACTTGCACTGCATGAGAGCAACACATGTCTTGCATGTTGACATGTGTGATATGACTGTTTTGCTTGTGATACTGTACCCCATCATCACCTGCTATTGTGTATGTTCTGTGATTGCTGGTGTGTGTGTGTCTGCTTTCAGGAGGAGTGTAGTTTTGTGTGTGTGCATCTGTGCATGTGCACATGTGTGCATGTGTGTATGCACGCATCTGTGCATGTGTGCATGTGCGCATGTGTGCATGTGTGCATGTGTGCATGTGCACATGTGTGCATGTGTGCATGTGATCTGAAGTCATGTTCAGGTCTTAAAATGTGTTTCCTGTTTTCCTCTCACTGGTGGCGAGGTGGGGCTGGTTCAGTACTGCAGGGAACCTGATATCATTGAGACAGACAGTGATCATGAGGATAGGTGTGTTGAGGCACAGCAAATTTGGGCCACCAATTGACAGTACACAAGTCCCCACCCCATCCATGCACACAGTCATACTGCCTGTACATCCATCATCACCATTGCCCTTAGCTGAGGGACAGTGTATGGTTGGCACTGGCCAGGACAGTGTGGTATGTATGGCACATGTATCAGGACACAGTAGCCATAGTCAGATGTCTGGAATGGTACAACATAGGCAGATGCCCAGGGGTTCTTGTCAGAGCACTGCGGATCATTATGCCCCTGGCAGATGTGCCACACCTCTTTCTACCACACGCATGTTCCAGGCTGTCATGGAGACAGAGACACAAATGGAGCGGTACACCAGACAGGGGCTAAGGGCACAGAGGGCTCATTACACCTATGTAAATGACAGTATCCGTGACCTAGCAGGTGCCATACGTAACTACACTGAGGTCATTGATAGACATTGGGATGAGACATTGGATGTCCTCCACAATGTCATGTCCATGTGTCAGGACAGTGCGGGATGGTTGAGACGTCGCCGTGGACATATGCCAGCAATATCACCAGCTGGAGGTCACCGTGGACATCCAGCAAGTCACAGCCATTCCCATAGTGCCAGTACCAGCCCCAGCAATGTTGGGGGTCTGTCCATAGACCGTCCTTGCAGACCATGTGCACGTGTCTCTGGCCAGTCCCAGCAGGGACCTGGATCCAGTGGACATATGTCAACCTCTTTGGATAGTACCCAATCTGAATTAGTACCTGATACTGTCTGTAGCACCCCTGCTAGAAACAGGTTCAATATCCATGGCCAGAGATGGTGATCTGTAAAGCCTGCCATGTACAGTCTGTAGCTGTCTCACAAATCCCCGTATATGGCAGCCACATGGTGGAACTGTGTGCATGCAGACACATGCACATAAACCAGAAACCTAGGGCAAACACATACCAGCACACATGACATCAACATTGGCCCATAGCAGTACTCATGGCCCTCACACACACACTCACACACACATGTTGATTGTATGGCTCAGTGTAGGCCTCTGGCAAACCAACAACACACCCTGTGCATGTGATGAAACCTGTGCCACCTCCTGTCATCTGTAACATTGATGCAGGAACAGGCTAGCATGGTGCTAATGCACAGGGTGACTTTAATAAAGTATAGCAATGGTTGGATGTGTAGCATGTTGTCAGCAGTAAAGTGTAATGATATCCTTGAAGGTGTAGCTGAGCAGGCATGATGCATTAAAGCTGTAATTAGCAATGTCGTATTGTTTTCACCAGTGTTTATTCCAATTGTGTTTTGTTTTGCCCATGTGCCACTTGGCTGATGTGTGTAGTTGTGTCAGCATGCGTTATACAGTGGACAGTAAGTGTGGGGTGTGTGCAACACACGTTTGCAGGTGTCCATTTACGAACATGGTGGAGGTGCACTGTCTGCATGTACATGCATATTGGACACATCGGCAGGGTGACATGCCCTGTATTGGCCAGTGTTAACACTCCATAGTTTCTATTGGTGGCCAGTATGCATTGTACTACACACATTTTGGAACTTGAGTACACATGTGTGTGTTTGACATGGGTTGACACTGTGCTGTGAGTGATGCTGTTGTTGCTATCTGTCATTGGTTTGCATTACTAAGGTTAACACTGTCCCAGATGCATAATCCTTTAGTAATGCACACTGTTTGCCTACAGGGTTACATGGACCATGCTATCACAAACACAAGAAATACTCACTTATACAGTAAAAGTGCATTAGTCTCATAGACCCCTGCCATAAACTAAATATATAATAGAAGGTGTGAAGTTATACCAAAAAAGAGTTACATACCAAGAAGGGATAACCTCTCTGGTCAGTATCATTGAGAAAATACAAGCCCTCATTAAACATACAAGGCAAGCTTCAAAATACAAAATGGCAAGGATTCCAAAGACAACACTAAATTTTCTTTAGTGTTGTTTATAATCTACAGGGGAAATCTCAGATCGGGTCACAGTTAATGTAAATGGTCACAAAGTACACTTATCTGACTGACATTACCAATTTCTTGTCAGACAGTTTGAATGCGGATTTCACCACCCTATCGTTACACAAGGGCCACATTTCCAGACATGAAGAATGTAAAACCTGATGATTCACAGACACTCTAGTTAAAACATCTCTTTACCAAAGTCCAAACCACAGTGGCAATGGTACTGGACAGTGTCCCTGGCTGTGTCATACACAAGCTGACATATGAAGTCACCACTCACCTAAACACTCTGTCCAGATGCAGCCTCTATACAGGTTACATACTTGTGGAATGACACACAGTAATGGTGTTCACAGCCCACAAGGGTTGAGCTACAATGTCTTCTTCTTCTTCTAATTTTGGATGCTCCCATTAGGGGTCGCCACAGTAGATCATCTGTTTCCATTTCTTCCTGCTCTCTGCATCTTGCACTGTCACACCATCCACCTGCATGTCCTCTCTCACCACAGCCATAAATCTCATCTTAGGCATTCCTCTTTTCCTTTTACCTGGCGGCTTCATCCTTAGCATCTATTTCACAATATACTCTGCATCCCTCCTCAGCACATGTACAAACCAACTTAATCCTGCCTATCTGGCTTGGTCTACTAACCTTCAAACCTGGGCTGACCCTCTAATATACTTATTCCTAATCCTGTCCACCCTTGTCACACCCAGTGCAAATGTTAACATAAATTGATTAAGGGTAGAACTACAACAGATCCTGGAAACTCTCCCCCTATAAGCCAGACAAATGTTATCTGGAAGGCTAGTGAGCACAGCATTATGGAACTCATTAACAGAGACATTATGAACCTGCAAACACTGCACCATACCCACTTGGGTTCTCTAAAGGCCAGATCATGGCTCCTACACCTAGTAGATTTCAAGGCAGTTAACAAGGCTATAGGTGAGGGAGGGGAGGTCCACACAGCCAAGCTAGAACTCACCAGCAATTCATACCCATCACACATTCTGGTATTATACATAACCTCAACAGACTGACCATAAACAATTGTTAGATGATGGATTGACAACTGATGCACAGATGTAGGACACACAGTAACATTTGTAGCCTCCAGGTACAATTCTATGCCAGTAACAAGTGGTATTCACCTGCACTCAGTCCTGGGACCACTCCTGTTTGGCATATAGCTTTCTTAGGTACAAGCAAACACAGTAGGGATATGTCTGCCCACGTTTGATGAAAATGCATACTGTGGGCTATACTTTATTCTCCAGATGACACACACATCCTCCAAAAGGGCATCATAGAGACAGATACCTGGTGTCAAACTCATGCTGTAAAGCTATAAGCCAAAGAAAGCATAGTTATCCACTTTTAGAAAACAAAGTATCCCCAGAGTACCACATAGGGAGTAGCCCCCAAAATGTGGAACAGGTACTAATGTATACATAGAGCCATGTGTTTAGTCATTTCTCCTTTGATAATCACATTACCAAAGGGTTTCGGAAATCCCTCTGTGGAGCACATAAGCAATAAAGGGTTTGCATGCAGATCCACAGAGGTTGTTGCACACCTATAATGATTAGTTATCTTTGCCAGACTTTGCTTGCTTTGGAACAAGATTCAAATATACCTCAAGCATAAACCTTCACTCACACTCTTCATTAGAAACCGTGATGAGTGAATGTGAAACAGAAGACATAGCACAGGAATCACTGCAGTGGCTAAGCTTGTCACAAGCATACAGAAGTGACCTAAGGTCTGGAAAGCACCAGCATGCTCTGGCAAAGATAACAGATGCTTTCATGGAGAAAGCAGAGTACCCACCTATGAAATAAATGAGGTCACATGTATGTATATGGCTTTGCCCCATAGCTACCTTACATGTGTAATGCACATACAGTTGTCACTGTGATATGTCATACTCTAGAAAAATCAAAACCCACTCCACATTGACCAACGGTGTCACACACTTGGAACATGCGCACACAGTCAGCAAGTGCAAGATTCAAACCCCTACCTAACTACATTATGATACTATAGCAGTATGCATTTACACAACGTGCTTTACAAATTACTGGGATTTCACCTTTCCACATGTTTATTTGTAGGATGATGACATCATCAGACTTGACAAAGATGAGTATACCACTTTTAAGGGGTGTGAGTAGTCTCCAAAAAGGTTGCTCTTCCCCAGGAAAACACACACACAGTTGGCAAGTGCAGGAATCAAACCCCTACCTAACTTCATTATGGTACTATAGCAGTATGCATTTACACAATGCGCTGTAGACATTACTGGGATTTTACTTTTCCACAGGTTTATTTGTAGGATGGTGACATCATCAGACTTGACAAAGATGAGTATACCACTTTTAAGGGGTGTGAGTAGTCTCCAAAAAGGTTGCGCCTCCCCATGGAGACACACACACACAGTTGGCAAGTACAGGAATCAAATACCGAACTACATTATAATACTACAGCAGTATGCATTTACATGACGTGCTATACATATTACTGGGATTTCACCCTTCCACAGGTATAATTATAGGATGGTGACATCATCAGACTTGACAAAGATGAGTATACCACTTTTAAGGTGTGTGAGTAGTCTCCATAGAGGTTGCTCGTCCCCAGGGAGACAAACATACACACAGTTGGCAAGTGTAGGATTCAAACCTCTACCTAACGACATTATGATACTACAGCAGTACGCAATTATACAATGCACTATACACATTACTGGGATTGCACCTTTCAACAGGTATATTTGTAGGATGGTGACATCATCAGACTTGACAAAGATGAGTATACCACTTTTAAGGGGTGTGAGCAGTCTCCAAAAAGGTTGCTCTCTCCCCAGGGAGAGACACACACACACACACACACACACACACACACACACACACACACACACACACACACACACACACACACACACAGTTGGCAAGTGTAGGGTTCTTAATCCAAACTAAGTATGTCTTTACACTTCAGCAAGCAATATGGAGTTACAGGGTGCAATACAGACATTATTTGCCCAAAGTTTTTTTTCACATTTGCTAAACTCAGCAGGCTTATCATACTAGGTGTATTGTGAGAGTATTGTATGCATAGGCCATGACCATATCATATATGGGTTGATGCACCACATGCTGGCACACACATGGTCAAACCAGTGGCTAAGCTCTGTCAACCCAATACTGGACAATACAGTCAAGAGGAGTAGGGTCATACAAGCACAATACCAACAGTCCCACATAGACCTACAATATAAGCAACAGAAAAACACACACATAAATACACATTACCATACTCAGAGAATAGAAATATTAATCTGAAAAAGAGAGTGTCCTCCTAAGCAGACAAGCAAGCAACATGCACCTCCAAGTACATGCCAGAAAACACATAATACACCAAAGCAGTATGCCTCACAACAGGCCCTAAGGCAAAACAACATACCCAACACACTAGTAATAGGTGACTCCATAATCAGGCACACAGATGTTCCACTCACTCGGTTGGACAAGGGGAAGGTTACTGTCAGTTGTCTGTCAGGTGCTATGATCCGCCACATAACACAATCACTTACATCACTCCAGAATAGGTACATATATGACGTGTTCTTTGTACATGTCAGTGTGAATGATCTGAGACATACCTCCCAGGACAACATGACAAGAGATATATAGCAGCTCTATGATCATGTAGCCCAGGCTGGTATGACCCTGACCTTGAGTAGCATCTTACCTTCACCTACATGATACTGCAATATAACAGAAAGATGATAAACTCCAACAATTGGCTGAGCTTCTGGTGTCATTCAAAGGGGATTCAGACTCTGTCTGCCTGTGATGACACGATAGACAAGCCTCGTTGCTTCACTAGAAATGGTTTGCACCTGTCACCCCTATGCTTCTGAATACTGGCCAAGGCTCTTGCTCTCCCCATATCACTTTTTTTAGGCAAGGCTCAAAGGTTCATAGGTAGGTAGTAAGCTATCGGCCCTGGGGCTTATACAAGCCCAGCCAAAAAGGTACCCTGGCTTTTGCCACCCAAGAAATTTATTTTCCTGTGCCACTGTCAAGCAGAGACACAGAAGTCATCCTCGGGGTGAATTTCCTATTTTCCATCCAATCATCAAGAGTTTTTCTTGAAGAGTGCTAATGAGGAGCTTTGTTTGATATAGATAGGTAGTTTATTCTGGAGTATGGAAAGTCTCTGGGACAGGAATCTAGCCCTCCGGCATGTTCTGTTTATTGTGGTGACAAGGTTTAGGTCCCTAGAGCATGTAGCTTGGAGGGATTGGGATTTCTTTAAGTGGAGCATGTCCAACAGCTCTGGGTTTGACATAGCTTTGTATGTTAGGCAGAGATCACCTCTGAGTAGGCAATATGTGACGGAGTAAACCTGGAGTTTTTTGAAACGGCCTGTGTAGGGCATGTGTTTGAGGCTGGTAATCCTCTTTGTGAGGTATTTCTGCGGCCTTTCCAGTTATTATAGATGTCTTGTGAGGTACATACCAAAAGGGGCGTTGTACTCTATAATGGATCTAATGAGTGATGAGTAGAGGGGAACAATGACCTCTTTTTTTCTGCATGAAAAACCTTTTGTGATGAGGTGTGCCACATAGAAGGATTTCCTGACTACTGTGGCGATGTGATTATCAAAGGAAGACTACTGTCCACCGGTATCCCAAGGTCTCTTATCACACTTTCGGTGTTAAGTATACTATCGGCTATGTTGTAGTTCATGGGTACAGAGTTTTTATCAAAGGGGATGACAATGCACTTTTTGGCACTGAGCTTGAGGCCATGACTTTGACACCAGGCATCTGTCTCAGTGAGGCTCTTTTGTAGGATGTCCACATTGTTAGTAGTTTTGATTATGGCTCCTAGTTTGCAGTCATCTGCAAACTTCATTAGCCAAAGACCTTCTGTGTTAGTCTGTACTTCAGAGAAGTAGATACCAAACAGGAAAGGACCCAGGACTGAACCCTGTGGTACTCCACTTGTCACTGGTCTGAAATCGGATTTGGAGTCTGCTACTTTCACAGTGTGGGTTCTGTCAGTGAGCCAGTTGGCAACCCATCTTGTGACATAGAGATTTATACCTAGTTTAGTGAGTTTATCTATAATTCCAGAGTGGGGGATGGTGTCGAAAGCCTTGGCAAGATCTAGATAGGCTGTGTGAACCACCTTACCCTTGTCTACGGCTTTGGTGGCTGCTTCAAAGAAGTCTATCAGGTTTAGGAGACATGATCTGCCTTTTACAAACCCAAACTGGTTGGGGTCCAGAGTTTGGAGATTACCAATGTCTTTGTTTATAAGTTCCATGATGATGCATTCCATGGCCTTGCAGACCAGGTTCATCAGGCTAATGGGGCGCTAGTTCCTGGGGTCCGTGGTGGCTCCCCCCATGTGTAGTGGGATAACCGTCACTGTGCGCCATTCAGCAGGCACAAAGCCTGAGGTGAGGCTATGATTGAACATGGTACTTAGGTGTGGTGACAGTTCATTCTGTAGTTCATGTAGAATGCAGCCTGGGATGTTGTCTGGTCCCATGGATGCTTTGTTCCTGGCTTTGGAGAGTGTGGTTTTTACCTGTGCAGCCGTGATTACAGAAACTTTGCATTATTCCGGTATAATGTGTGAGAAGTGGGTAAAGTTAGCACGGAACCTATCTGCCAGGATGTTGGCAATATCAGTTGGGTCTGTATATTTAGTGCCATTGTGCTGTAACTCAGAGCAGATCTGAGTGTTGCCATTGAGATTCTTGACATAGCTATAGAATGCTTTGTGGTTGTCTTTAGAATCAGTGGTGATTTTGTTTTTGTAACTAGCTTTGGAGGATTTTATCAGGGATCGCAGCTTCTTACTGAGGCTGACCAGGGAGCTCCTCCACTCATGGGATTTTACTTTCTTTTGCAACAGTGTCTTCCTTCTGTTATACAGTTTGTTTATGGCAGGGGACAACCAGATTGCCTTTCTTTTTTTGGAGGATAGCGTCTTGGTTCTGTTTGGGATAGCATGATCCATGCACTCATGAAAGTGCTTATAAAGTGCAATTGTGTAGGATTCAGTAGTCATAACTGTATTGTCCATCTGCGTGGGTGTCATGAAGTTCACCACTTTTGTCTTATGAAGCATGAAGTTGGCTTTGGAGAAATTTTTTAACATGGTTTCCTTAATGGGGGTGGGGGCAGAATGTGGATATGTAGGGTAATTAGCTTATGGTCGGATCAGACCAATGAGGCGTTGACTTCAGGTTTGGAACATTGGTCACTCAGGACAAACCAAACCTCATAACCAACACAAATAACCACAAAGTGAGCTAAATGCAACTCATTGCCAGAAGTCTCAGCCTCCCGATGCACACACTTGAGGCACTTCTCATTATGGAGAATATTGATATCTGTGCAGTAACAGAAACCTAGTTCAAGGCTCCAGAGAGGACACCAGCAATACCAGGATACTACTCATTCCATACCTTCCAGCATCAGAACCTGGATCATAGCACATAGGGTGGGGATGTATCCATATTCATCAAGGATACCTATACCTCTCTCTACATCCTCTCTACAGCATATGTACCCATAGAATGTTGCACAGCAATGTTCTTCCCACTCCACAGCGGTGGGACCACAAAGGACCCTTGGCATTCCTGCTCTATGAGCCAGACGAGTCTGATCTGCAAGGCAATGGAACCAATCATAATGGAAGTCAACAATAAAGACATTGGGAACCTTCACACAGTTGAGCACACCCAGTTTGGCTTTGTCAAATGCAGATCATGCCTCCTGAACTGGGTGGATTTCTTTGAGACAGTTACCCAGGCTACAAATGATTGAAAGGAGCTCCACACAGCCTACCTATACCTCACTAAGGCATTTGACACCATTTCCCAGACAGGTATCATAGATGAACTCACCAACCCGGGCATAAATCCATACATCACAAGATGGATTGCAAACTGGCTCACAGATAGATCCCACAAATTAAGAGTTGCTGGCTACATGTCAGACTCTAAACCGGTAACAACTGGTGCCCCCCACGGTTCAGTCCTGCCCCCCCCCGTTTGGTATAGACTTCTCAGAAGTACATGCCAACACAGGAGGGTTGTGGTTGACTAAGTTTACTGGGAACTGTAAAGTGTTTTCCATAATAGATTCCCCGGATGACACAAATATTCTCCAGAAGGGACTCTATGAGACAGATGTGTGGTGTCAGAATCATGGCCTCAAGCTCAGTGTGAAAGAATGCATAGTAATCCCCTTTGGGGAAAACAAAGTACCCACAAACTACCACATAGGTGTTACCCCCTAAAAACTGACAAGGTAATAAGGGATCTGGGGACACAAGTAGATAGTCATCTTTCCTTTGACAACCATGTTGCCAAAGTGATTAGGAAATCCTATGTAGCCCACTTTATCAACAAAGGGTTTGCATCAGGATCAAAAGAGGTAGTGGTGGCCCTCTACTCTTAAGTCATCCGACCCATCATTGAGTACAATGCACCATTTTGGATGTACTCGACTAAGGATATCCAGCAGCTGGAGAGACCATAGAGGTACCTCACCAAGAGGATTACTGGCCTCAAACAGTTGTGTTATGCAACACAACTGGTAAAACTAAATCTCTTCTCCATTGCATACCGCCTATTCAGAGGAACACTCTGCCTAACATACAGAGCCATGTCCAACACATAACTGTTGAACATGCTCCATCTAAGGATAACAAAATTGAGTCGCACTATACACTCCAGGGATATAAACCTCATCACAACAATGAATACAACATGCTGGTGGGATAGAGTACCATCCCAGACACTTGCCTTACTGTGGAACAGAGTCCCAATGTACATCAGACAGAGCCCCTCGCTGACACGCTTCAATAGGAACCTTGATGAGTGGATGGGAAACAGACAATTCATGCCAGGCATCGCATCAGCAGCCCCACTAGAAAGGGACTTAGGGTACTAACTATTAGAACTAGGGCTTAGGAGACTAACCAATGGGGTGGTTAAAGCTGCACAACTTGCCTAGGCTAATATATGCCTTAGTGAAGATAGTCTACTACATACCTATGGACCTATGTGACAGGTACATGTCTACAGATAGTAGATGTGTACTTCATTGTATAGTCGTGTTGTACAGCAGACACATGCACCACATACACTGCAATGCTTACAGATACTGGTGGCTATTATGTACAGTGGGTGAGATGTGCACCTCATGTCTTTTGTGCTATTGGGATGTGTGCTGGGTGGGACAGTCCTGAATGGCTCCCTGTCATGGTCACCCTCTTACACACATATCTGCCCATCCATCTTTGGCTTATTATACTGTGTTCCCCCTACATATATATATATATATATATATATATATAGGTAGATAGGTAGGTAATAGGCTATCTGCCTGAAGACATATATTAGTATGGCCAGAGTGTGCAGCTATCACCACACATGGGGTTAGGTCCCTATGCCTCTGTGTAGTAGAGCTGATGAAGTGATCCATGGTGCGACAGTTCAGTTTCACATACACTCATCAAGGCTCCTCTGGAAGAGCGTCAGTGAGGGACTCAGCTTAATGTAGGTTGGGAGCATGTTCCAAAGCAAGGGAAGTCTGTGAGTTAGTAATGTATCCCTCCAACATGTTCTATTTATTGTTGTAATGATTATATCCTTAGAGCATGTGGCACAGTGAGCTTGGGTTTACTTCAGATAGAGGATGTACATCAGTTCTGCATTGGACATGGACCTGTCTGTTGGGCAGAGATTGCCTGACTAGACAGTATGCAACAGAGTACAGATTGAGTTACTTCAGTCTTGTTGTATGGGGCAACTGTTTGAGGCCAGTAATCCTCTTGTTGAGGTACTTCAGTGGTCTTTCCAGCTGCTGAAGGTGCCTAGTCAAATTCATCGCAAGTGTGTCATGGTACTCTCTGATGGGTCTGATGACTGATGAGTAGAGGGAACCTCATTTGACCTACATGCAAAGACTTTGGCAATTTGTGGAAACACATAGCATAATTTTTTAACGACTTTGTGAATGTGTTTCTGAAAGTAGAGATGACTATCCACATGTGTCCATAGATCCCTTACTATTACCTCCATATTTAGGGTGTTGGCACCTATGTGGTATTTGTATGACTGTAGCTTGAGGCCATAATTTTGACACCACATCTGTCTGACCGAAACCCTTTTTAAGGATGTCTCTGTTGTCCCAAACATCGATTATGACAACCTTTTTGCAGTCATCTACAAACTTTGCTAACCATAGCCCTCGTGTGTTTGACTGTATTTCTGAAAAGTATACACCAGACAGGAGGGGTCCCAGGACTGAGCCATGGAGGACAGCAGTTGTTACCAGCTTACAGTCCAACAGGGGGACCACAATTCCTAGCTTGTGGGATCTATCTGTGCCCCAGTTGGCAATCCATCAGATGACATACTTGTTTATGCACAGGTTGTTAATTTTGTGGATACAACATGTGTGTGGGATGTTGGAAAAGGGCTTTTGAAGGTCTATGTAGTCCATGCAGAGCTCATTTCATCGATGTATGTCCTGGGTAACTGCCTTAAAAACTGTCTAGCAGGTTTAGGGACCATGATCTGCCCCTGACCAAACCAAAATGTGTAGGGTTGGGTGTTTGTAGGCTTCCAATAGCTCTGTTTATGAGTTCCATAATGATGGACTCCATGGCCTTGCAGATCAGGCTTATTAGGCTTATAAGACAATAGTTCCCATGGTCTGTTGTGCACCAACACTTGTGGAGTGTGCCAAACGTTGCTGTAACCCATTCAACAGTTTCATATCCTGTACAGAGGGTGTGTCCCAACAGCCAGGGACACCATGTCATCCCATAGACACCATGTTTTTAGGTTTGGATAGAGCTGTTTAACCATTGTATATGTATATGTGATTATGTGTGATGTATACTATATATGTGTGTAAAAATTCAAGTTGGGTTTTACTTCAGGGCTCACCTTTGTGTTGTACATCGACAGGAAGCACGCTGTGCCTGCAGGGCTTCCATGAGTCAATTTGCATAGACTTGTCAACATTTCTACATAAACTGGGGACAGCTATTATTTGTACATTTCTGCCTGGGTGGGCACACCTGGTTGTTACTGTGGGTGTACATAGGATGAGTGGTACACCTGACACTTATACACATTTGCTAGGCCTGCAAGGCCTTGCTATGCCAGGTACTATGTCAGGTACTCCATTTCAGTCTGTACTGCTGCCTATCATACTTGCTTGAGGCATATCACTGTACTACAGACCTTAGCTTCCAATTACACGCATATTAGTTTGTGACTTCATAGCCTACCCAACCCACATCACACTGCCTGACCTGCTGTTATCTGTCTGCATAGGCCTGGGGGGAGGTTACTCATATGCCTCTTCAGAGGGCATGATACAGCATTTGTTTGTGTTTGTGTTTGTCTACAATTGTCCTGCTGGCTGTGACAGTTAGGTATGTGACCACCCCAACTGGTATGTGTGAGTGACTTAAGTTGTATCTGTGCCAGTGAAATGCTGTCATGGCTTAGTGGTTCAGTACCATGACTATAGTGCACAGTATCCTGAGTTCGAGCCCTGTCACTTCTTTTTATTTTCCTGCTGGACAGATCTGACTGGTTAAGGAACAGTAAAGCAGGTGTGAGCATGTTTACCTGACTTTGCTCAACTTTGCTCAACTTTGCCCAACATTGCCCGACGTTGCCCGATGTTGTGCTGGTTAGCGTGGTGCGCAGCTATGCGCAATTGTATTTAAATATGCTCAATACTGGTACAATGTGCTTAGCAGTGCTTTATATTGCTTAAAATAGGGCACTCATGCCTCAGGTGGTTCTGCAGGACTGCCTATGTTGGATGCATAAAGTACACTCCCTATACATGTTTGAAAACAGGTAGTGTGAAGTTAGGCATTGCTTTTACTGTATGTGTGAGTCAGAGAGAGGTGTCACTTCCAGGTTTCCTACTGAGTCAGTGTATGTGCTATGTGTTACCTCTTTGCCAAGGCCAGGGCATACTGGGCATGCCTCCTTCTGCCTACTGGGACAGGCTCAGGTTCTTCTTCCTCAGAATCACTCTGTGCCTGTGCAGGCCTTGGCAATGGTGGGGGGCTGTTTGGCCCTGCCCCATGCTGTTCCTGCTGCAGCTGTTTCCGCAGGATCATATTGTGTAGCATGGCACATACCATAACAATTTGGGTACATATAGTTGGTGAGTACTGCAAGGCTCCACCAGATGTGTCCAGGTACTGGAACCGTGACTTGAGCATCCCAAACACATGCTCAATTATGTTTCTTGTTTGTGCGTGTGCCCCATTATGGAGTTCTTGTTCTGGTGTGTGCGCATTTCTAATGGGTGTCTTCGGCCACGGCTCCAGTGCATATCCAGCATCCCCCACTAGGTGACCTTCAGGGATGTCCCCATTGGCAAATCTCTGTTACAGCTGGGTCAGACGCCATATGTGGGAATCGTGATAGCTTCCAGGGCATCCAGCACATACATTCATTATTATGCCCTGGGCATCACACACAAACTTGCAGTTGATGGAGGGGAAGCCCTTGCGGTTGATGTAGACCCTACCCCGCTCACTGGGTGGTGCTTTGATGCATATGTGCGTGCAGTCTATTGCACCCACTACCTCAGGGTATTCTGGTATTTGGTGGAAAAGATGCATATTGCTGGCCAATGCATCACGGGAATTGGGGAAATATACATGGTCACCGACATGTGCTGACATGGCATCCAGGAACTGGTGGAGTACCCTGGATGCTTATGCCTGTGAAATCCCCATCATATCACCAGTTGGTCATTGGAAGGTACCTGTAGCTAGTATTCTTAGGCCTACACATACCTTGATATCCACTGGGATGGGTTCCCCTCTGTTGGTTTTGTGTGTGAGGCGTGGCCGGCAAAGCTCAACAATTTGCTGTAGGAGGTCTCTGTCCACCCTATAGCGCTCCACTATCTCCAGCTCATGTAACCCCTGGTTGGTTACCCTGGGTCTGTACACTCTTCTCTGTCTCCTCACTGTGGGTTGCTCAGCAGCATTCATGACATCACCACCTTCAGCACCTTGCACATGTTGGTTTATGATAGCAAGAGCAACCCCTAACATTTTGTCTGACTTAAGCTTTTTAAGCTTTCCCTCTTTGTATACTGCAGTGTTGCAGAGTTCTTGAGAAAAAACAGGGGGGAATGGTGTTTGCAGAGTTTAAAGTGCTGGGCTGGGCTGGGCTAGTCTGCTGCCTGTGTAATTGGCTGATTCTGATATATTTCACCTGGCAGCTCTGCTAGTTCTCCTTGGTTAACTTCCTACTACTTCTTTTCCTTCCTTTTGCCTTTATGTTTCCGACCGGGGGGAAGTGCCGTACAAATGAGTGCAAATGCACGCACACGTGTGCATACACTGTGTGCATGTTTGCAAGGAGTTTCCTATCTTTTAACAGTGTGCACCTTTGGTTTGAGGTTTTCAAATAGGACAACTGTAGGCATGCCTCTTGCAATCCTGAGCAACTCAAAGCAAACATAAACCACTGTGCTCCAATTAGCTTACAGCCTGTCTGACACACACCCTCATGATGTCACCTAATATTCCACTCTACTACTCACCTACTCCTACTCTTACACTCTTGGGACATGCCTCACATGCTGGGGAAAATTGGGATTCACTATCCTTATCCTAATTTGCATAGGATTGCCTAGTAATGCATGGTTACATCTCTCACACTGAGCTTCCCCCCCTTAGCAACCACTACTCAGTGGCCATGCTGTCTTCAGCCTGTCATTCACCTGCATGGCAGAATAAACTTTTTAGTAAAAATGCCTATTTTTGGCTTTTTTAAATTATTTTCTTGTTTTTATAAGCGCCGCACGTTTGTGCAGTGCTGCGTTTTGCTTAAACGTCGGAGATCAGGGAAAAAAGTTAAATTTTTATATTTTTAAACATTTTAAAATGCCAGTGGCCTTATATTTGACCATTGGCATGTTTTTTCAACTGCATGCATCCTTTATTTGGAGCTGTCATAGCTCCATTTAGCTATTTGCAGAACTGTATCCGTTACCAACAGAGCACATTTCTGCAGCTAACACTAATCTTCCATGAACAGGCTAGTGTTTCCTGGATCACAAATTTACCTCATTTGCATGTCTTTCACCAGCAGATGAGGTAATTTGCATACCATGGCGCTGTCCGTGCAAGAGTAGCTTTAGCAGCTCTCGTGCATGCCCCTGCCAGCTGTACCTGGATCGCACAGCAGACATATTGCCGGCGTGAGCTCTTACACTCTTCTTGCACTCCGTGCAAGCTTTCGTAAATCCGGCCCTATGTATTTAAACCAAAAAGTTATGAGACATCACAATGCCATCTATCCACAAAACCATCAAACTTTCTCTTTCCAACAATCTAAATCATTTTTGAATATTTAAGCAATAACCAATAACGTTGGTGTGTATATTAAGATTTACTCACAGCTGGTGTGGTTTAATCACAAGGATGAAGCCTGAGTGATTAAATAAAGTCAACCATGGGTAAATCTTAATATACCACAACACAGAGTCAGTTATTGCTATTATACAATGACATTATTTAAGAAAAAAATACTTACTCTTCTTAACTAATGTCTTTGTATAATGGCACCATACTGTCTTTCCACTGCTGGTAATATCCTGATGCCTTTTTGTGATGTACTGCACATGCATATGGGACTTGCGTTCCCATGCATACCCAGTACATCAGTGCTTTGGAAAGGAAGCAATGGAGAATAGATGGTCTCAGTTGCTCTGTTTTTGTTTTCTTTCTTTCTTTTTTTTTTTTATTAAAAAAAAAAGTTGTGAACAGTTTCGGGGTGGGAGATAGACAGAGTGGAGGAAATACAAAGAAAATCAGGTGCGTGTCCTTAGTTTTAAATAACATACCTGATTTTCCTAGTATTTTCTCCATCCTGTCTCTCTCATATGTCTAAAGTCCAGATTACAGATTTTTTTTATTTTTGTTAAAAAAAAAAAAACTTACGGAATATAACAATGGAAAAAATCTGGATGACCGGACCTTTTTCCATTGGTATATTCTTGGATTTACAATGGGCACGCTGGTTGTGCTGGCCAATCAGCATGCTCATTTTTGAATATTAATGGCCACTCATTGTATAATAGTTAATAATCCATCCTGGCAGGTCCTCTAAGTCATGTAATACAGTAAAATAAATTATAAAGACTTCCTCTGGCATCAACACATCCACTGAGTTCCTATAAGAATTTAATAACTTCTCCTCCACATCTTCATTTCTGTGCTCCAAATTAAAAGTGTCCCTGCCTGACACAGCTCTGTTCTACTTCTCTTCAATAAAAATGAGTGCTAGAGAAACACTTCTAGATTCTTTACTCTAGTGAGGACCCATGTGGCCTAGATAGACTTCTTTCTTGGTCCTTTTGGTTATGTTATAAACACAAAATGGAATCCTTACACAACATATATAATCTTTGCTTATGTAATACTTCCAATGTCTCCCAAACCTTTAACACAAAACTTCATACCTATATCCATGCTGCCAACAATATGGAAAATCCTTCAAAAATTAGCTTACTGTCAGCTACTTACATAAATGCACACTGCTTTCAGGAACCAGCACAACATTTGAACTGGCTGTATTACTATGATTGTTTTATGTACCAATATGGATGACATTCTAACTGGTAGATAGAGATAACCTAATAACTTAAAATGTACTATATTTGTAGACCTAACTAAGCATTCTGATCTTGTTGGCCACAATCTTTTCTTAGACTATCTCTTATTTGTTGTAAGTAATAAATCCATTGATTATTTTCAGACTTCTTTTCTCAAATAACTTCCAAAGCTGAAAAAAGCCCATGCACATCCTTTACTGTGAGGTTATACAAAAAGATACCCCTGGGATGCATCCTTTCCTACTTACTCTTCTGTATACTTATAAACAAACTTTTATCTGAACTTCTACTTAGCCTTGTCATGATGTACACTGACAATGTGACAATTTATAAATATACGCTTTATCCCCCTCCACAGTCAAATATCAGTGACAGAATGACCTTAACCTCCTATCCAGCTGGCTTCAGAAAATGAGACTTGATATTTGGTACAAGGCAAAAGCTAAAAATCAGTTCCTCAAAACCGGCAAATCCATCACAACAACCAAAACCCTCTTTAACTGACAGACCAATTCTTCTACCTTGGGGTATGGCTTAATACTCAGCTAAATATCTAGTAGAATATTAAAATGACTAAATCAAAAATATGCAAACCCCTCTCCTGAAGGAAGGAATGTTAAGAGGAAAAGATAGTCTACTAGCACAATTAAAATAAATACTTTCTATAGTTTTAGCTACTTCCAGGAGGAACATATCAACCAGTAAACAATATCAAACCAAATCTGTAGGTTCATAGCCCTGACTCCTAAAAGACAGCATAATTGTTCAATGTTTGCAAAACGTAAATGGCTTTAAATAAAACAAATATTTGAATTACTGCTTGGTTCACTTCTGTTAAATCTGCTTAATCCTTTTCAGCCATATTAGATCATCTCATAGTTATATCATCCAGATACAATCTTGGATCACTGCCTTCATCCATTGCCAACTTTCTTTCCCCCATAATAAGTAATCAATAATGAAATTCACAAACACCACCCACAAACTGCAAAATCCACAATAAAAAGTGTCAGGACCCAGAAACAGCAACTAATCCAACTTTATTCACTAAAACAACTACAATTAGTGCTTTTGTCTGTAATAAACAAACTTCATCAGATCTGATGAAGTTTGTTTATTACAGAGGAAAGTGCTAATTGTGGTTGTTTTAGTGAATAAAGATGGATGATGACGTTTGTTTATTACAGATGAAAGCGCTAATCATGGCTGTTTTAGTGAATAAAGTTGGATTAGTTGCCATTTCTTGGTCCTGACGCTTTCTATTGAAGTAATTAATGATGCCTGACAGGGTGTTTGTTATTGTGAAAATAACGCTCACCCAGGAGTGTTCTGATTCCCAATGGTGCAGGTGGAGGACCTGTGTACAACTGGAAGGGCATTATTTTCAGAATAACACATACCCTGGGGGGGTATTATTGTGCTTGGAGAATAGGCTATCTGATAATTTCTTTTTTTTCTAATTATTGCTATATATGTATATTTTAAGGTTTTTAATGTATAATAGTTCCACTGCCTAATGTTTCAAACTTATTGTAGTATATGTGATTGTTTTTGGAGGAATTATTTTTTAACCAAAATATAAGTAATATCGATTTTTAATGTCTAAACGTATGTACTGTGACACAAACACACAAAACACATACTCAGAAGCACAGACAGACAGACAGACAGACTGATGGTCATGCTCACAAACCTATGCATACAAACAGAGACATATTCATAAACAAAGCCTCACTCACATATACATAGAAACATACACACATATGTAGAAACATGCACACATGCACACACACACACAAAACACTTGCATCCAGTTTGCTGAGTGAGCACATCTCAGATGTCTGGTTTTGATTAAATGAGAAAAAATAAATAAATAAATTGCAGCTCTCACCCCCATCCCCCACCTCATCCATTCTACTATCCATGATTTCATTGCACAACTGAATTCCATCATGGAAGTATCGAATAGAAAAAAACATAAAGCAGCTAAGACAAGTGTCATTATTAGAAAAGTATAGAGGGAATAGATCAACAAAAATACTCTGAAAGATAGATGTGATAAAAGCAATGCACAGTATTGGAACAGATCATGATCTGTCATGCACTATCGCAAATAATAAACTAAAAATATCAGCACAGGCAGAAAAACTTGGATACGTAGGTTCATAGGATGGTACTGGGCTATCTGCCCAAAGCCATATATTAGCCCAGTCACATTGTGCGGTATTCACTGCCCCTTTAGTAGTTCCCTAGACCCTTGTACTAGCAGCTAGTACCCTTGGCCCCTATCTAGTAGTGCTGTTGGTGTGATCCCCGGTGTGAACTTTCTGTTACCCATCCACTTATCAAGGTTCCTCTTGAAGAGTGATAGTGAGGGGCTCTGTCTTATGTAGATCGGGACCCTGTTCCATAGTAAGGGAAGTCTCTGCGAAGGGAATCTATCCCTCCAGCATGTTCTATTCATTGTTGTATTGAGGTTTATATCCCTAGAGCGTGTAGCTCGAGTAGATTTGGTTTTGCTAAGATGGAGCAAGTTCAACAATTCTGGGATGAACATGGCTCTGTACGTTAGACAGAGATCGCCTCTGAGAAAGCGGTATGCAACAGAGAACAGTCTTAGCTTTTTCAATCATGCTGCATAGGGCAACTGTTTGAGGCCAGTAATCCTCTTGGTTAGGTACCTTTGTGGTCTCTCCAGCTGCTGGAGATGTCTAGCCAGGTACATTCCAATTGGTGCATTGTACTCAATAATGGGTCTGATGAGGGAAGAGTAGAGGGGCACCATTACATCCTTAGATCTTGTTGCAAACCCTTTCATGATCAGATGGGTCACATAGAAGGATTTTCTAACCACTTTGGCAATGTAGACAAATGTAAAGGAAAAGTACAAAATAATTTGATGACCCAGAAACGTTTTGGGAAATAAGGTAAAAGGAATTGAAAGACCACCAAAAAAAAGAAGAAATAGATACATTTTGGAGAAGTATCTATGATGATCCTGTGAAACATAAAAAATATGCTAAATGGACAGAAGAAATAAAAGAAAGAATAAGAAGTTTAAAGGTACAGGATATGAAATGGGATCAAGTAACAACCAGAGAGATTGAAACAAAGTTAATAAAAGCCTCTAATTGGAAACCCCCAGGCCCAGATGCAGTACCTAATTCCTGGTTAAAAGTAAGATTTAGCCATGAGTAAGAATTATTTATATGCATACCCAGAACAGACACCAACCTGGCTAACAGGAAAACGCTCCTATTTAAGACTGAACCTGGAAGCTGCCCTAAAAATTATAGACCAATAACTTGCTTTTTGACAACATATAAACTATACACTGGAATTGATACCGACAGAGCTTATAATCATTTAGAAGAAAACTCAATTATGTCAATAGAACAAAAGGGCAATAAAGTCGTATGGAACAAAGTGTCATTTGTTAAAGTCATAGTGGAAAACTCTAAAAAGGGGAAAAATTTGTGTGGCATGGATTGACAAAAAAGCATTTGATAGTATCCCACATTCGTGGATAAGAATGTTTAAAAATGTACAAGATAACCCTACACTGATTAACTACATTACAGTGACCATTTTCATCCAGAAAAAAGGAGGTCATTGTCCCACTGTACTCATCCCTCATTAGACCCATTATAGAGTATAATGCCCCATTTTGTATGTACCTCACAAGACATCATCACAGAGTATAATGCCCCATTTGGTATGTACCTCACAAGACATCTGCAACAGCTGGAAAGGCCACAGAAATATCTCACTAAAAGAATCACAGGCCTAAAGCAGATGCCATATGCTGTCCATCTAAAAAAAACTCCAGCTATACTCTGTGGCATATCGTCTACTCAGAGGCAATCTCTGCTTAACATAAAAGGCCATGTCAAACCCTGAGCTGTTGGACATGCTCCACTTAAAGAAATCCCAATCCCTCAGA
Organism: Protopterus annectens; assembly: GCF_019279795.1. Classification (NCBI taxonomy): domain Eukaryota; kingdom Metazoa; phylum Chordata; order Ceratodontiformes; family Protopteridae; genus Protopterus; species Protopterus annectens. The sequence goes on along the minus strand of NC_056731.1, from coordinate 873,970,842 downwards.
GCCACACACTCCAGGGATCTAAACCTTATCACAATGAACAAAACATGCTGGAGGGATAGGTTCCTGACCCAGAGACTCTCCATATTCTGGAATAAACTGCCCATACATGTCAAGCAGAGCACCTCATTGGCCCTCTTCAAAAGGAACCTTGATGATTGGATGGGAGATAGGAAATTCACCCCGGGGATCATGTCAGTCACCCTGCTAGACAGGGACCCAGAGAAGTAAATATTGTGGGAAAAAAATTTCAGGGAATTGTTATGGCTAGGCTTGCATAGGCCTTAGGGCCGATAGCCTAGTACAAACCTATGAACATCCATTTTATGGTAAATCACACAGGATTAAAGTCAGTCAATAATGCCAGGCAAATAAATTTTAATCTATTCTACTTTAACAGAACTCATCTATTGGACTACCTGCAGCAGACAGCACTGTGTCTCATGTTCTCTCACTCTCTCTCATGCATGCACGCACATAAAAATACACATATACAGGACAAAAACACTTTTCTTTTTTAATTTAAATTTAACCTATATTTTTATTTTAGGCTCCTTAAACAGCAAATGGCTGTTTAGCAACCAGAAAATAATGGACTTCAGCTTTTTTATTGTCATAGTTTCACAATATTGTATTTTGCAACAGCCACTACTTGTACATTAATGCCCTGCTGGAGAACATTTGTTCTATGATCAGGATGGTGATGTACAAGTTGCATATTCTCTGATCTTCACAATTCCATTTATGCCTTTTCTATCGTCAGTTTCAGGCTTTAAGAATCCCTGCCTCCCAAGCTAAACAACATTCAGTGCTTCCCCAAATTTCATTCACTGTTTAAAAGCCATTTACAAAATTCAGTTAAATTGAACTGCTTACATGCCACGATCAGCCAGAGTTACTCAAGGAACTGCTTCCATACCACTATCACCCAGAGTTACTCATGGAACTTCTTCCATACCAGTAAAACTCAGAGTTCCTCATGGAACTTTTTCCATACCACTATCACCCACAGCTACTCATGGAACTTATTCCATAGCAATATCACCCAGACTTACTCATGGGACTGCTTCCATGCCACTATCACCCAGAGTTACTCATGGAACTTCTTCTATACCACTATCACCCAGACTTACTCATGGAACTGCTTCCATACCACTATCACCCAGAGTTACTCATGGAACTTCTTCCATACCACTATCACCCAAAGATACTCATGTAACTGCTTCCATACCACTATCACACAGAGTTACTCATGGAACTTATTCCATGCCAATATCACCCAGACTTACTCATGGAACTGCTTCTATACCACTATCACCCAGAGTTACTCATGGAACTTATTCTATACCACTATCACCCAGAGTTACTCATGGAACTTCTTCCTTACCACTATCACCCAGAATTACTCATGTAACTGCTTCCATACCAATATCAAACAGACTTACTCATGGAACTGCTTCCATACCACTATCACCCAGAGTTACTCATGGAACTTCTTCCATACCACTATCACCCAGAGTTACTCATGGAACTTCTTTCATACCACTATCACCCAGAGTTACTCATGGAACTGCTTCCATACCACTATCACCCAGAGTTACTCATGGAACTTCTTCTATACCACTATCACCCAGAGTTACTCATGGAACTTCTTCCATACCACTATCACCCAGAGTTACTCATGTAACTGCTTCCAGGGATCTAAACCTTATCACAATGTATACCACTATCACCCAGAGTTACTCAAGGAACTGCTTCCATACCACTATCACACAGAGCTACTCCTGGAACTTATTACATGCCAATATCACCCAGACTTACTCATGGAACTTCTTCTATAGCACTATCACCCAGAGTTACTCATGGAACTTCTTCTATACCACTATCACCCAGAGTTCCTCATGGAACTTCTTCCATACAACTATCACCCAGAGTTACTCATGAAACAGCTTCCATACCTCTATCACCCAGAGTTACTCATGGAACTTCTTCCATACCACTATCACCCGTAGTTACTCATGGAACTTCTTCTATACCACTATCACCCAGAATTACTCATGGAACTTCTTCCATATCACTATCACCCATAGTTACTCCTGGAACTTCTTCCATACCACTATCACCCAGACGTACTCATGGAACTTCTTCCATACCACTATCACCCAGAGTTATTCATGTAACTGCTTCCATACCAATATCACCCAGACTTACTCATGAAACTGCTTCCATACCACTATCACCCAGAGTTACTCATGGAACTTCTTCCATACCACTATCACCCAGAGTTACTCATGGAACAGCTTCCATACCACTTTCATCAAGAGTTACTCATGGAACTGCTTCCATACCATTATCAACCAGAGTTACTCACGGAACTTCTTCTATATCACTATCACCCAGAGTTACTCATGGAACTTTCTTCCATACCACTATCATCCAGAGTTACTCATGGAACTTCTTCCATACCACTATCACCCAGAGTTACTCATGTAACTGCTTCCATATCAATATCACCCAGACTTACTCATGGAACTGCTTCCATAGCACTATCACCCACAGCTACTCATGGAACTTCTTCCATACCACTATCACCCAGAGTTACTCATGGAACTGCTTCCATACCACTATCACCCAGATATACTCATGGAACTTCTTCCATACCACTATCACCCAGAGTTACTCATGGAACTTATTCCATACTGCTATCACCCAGAGTTACTCATGTAACTGCTTCCATACCAATATCACCCAGACCTACTCATGGAACTTCTTCCATACCACTATCACCCAGAGTTACTCATGGAACTTCTTCTATACCACTATCACCCAGAGTTACTCATGGAACTTCTTCCATACCACTATCACCCAGAGTTACTCATGTAACTGCTTCCATACCAATATCACCCAGACTTACTCATGGAACTGCTTCCATACCACTATCACCCAGAGGTACTCATAGAACTTCTTCCATATCACTATCACCCAGAGTTACTCATGGAACTTCTTCCATACCAATATCACCCAGACTTACTCATGGAACTGCTTCCATACCACTATCACCCAGAGTTACTCATGGAACTTTTTCCATACCACTATCACCCACAGCTACTCATGGAACTTCTTCCATACCAATATCAGCCAGAGTTACTCATGGAACTTCCTCCATACCACTATCATCCAGAGTTACTCATTTAACTGCTTCCATACCAATATCACACAGACTTACTCATGGAACTGCTTCCATACCACTATCACCCAGAGTTACTCATGGAACTTCTTCCATACCACTATCACCCAGAGTTACTCATGGAACTTCTTCCATACCACTATCACCCAGAATTACTCATGGAACTGCTTCCATACCACTATCACCCAGAGTTACTCATGGAACTTCTTCTATACCACTATCACCCAGAGTTACTCATGGAACTTCCTCCATACCACTATCACCCAGAGTTACTCATGGAACTGCTTCCATACCACTATCACCCAGAGTTACTCATGGAATTGCTTCCATACCACTATCACAGAGTTACTCATGGAACTTCTTCCGTACCAATATCACCCAGACGTAATCATGGAACTGCTTCCATACCACTATCACCCAGAGTTACTCATGGAACTGCTTCCATACCACTATCACACAGAGTTACTCATGGAACTTATTCCATGCCAATATCACCCAGACTTACTCATGGAACTTCTTATATAGCACTATCACCCAGAGTTACTCATGGAACTTCTTCTATACCACTATCACCCAGAGTTACTCATAGAACTTTTTCCATACCACTATCACCCAGAGTTATTCATGGAACTTCTTCCATACCACTAAAACTCAGAGTTACTCATGGAACTTTTTCCATACCACTATCACCCACAGCTACTCATGGAACTTATTCCATACCAATATCACCCAGACTTACTCATGGAACTGCTTCCATGCCATTATCACCCAGAGATACTCATGGAAATTCTTCTATACCACTATCACCCAGAGTTACTCATAGAACTTCTTCCATACCACTATCACTCAGAGTTACTCGTGGAACTTCTTCCATACCACTAAAACTCAGAGTTACTCGTGGAACTTTTTCCATACCACTATCACCCACAGCTACTGATGGAACTTCTTCCATATCAATATCACCCAGACTTACTCATGGAACTGCTTCCATACCACTATCAGCCAGAGTTACTCAGGGAACTTTTTCCATAACACTATCACCCACAGCTACTCATGGAACTTCTTCTATACCAATATCAGCCAGACTTACTCATGGAACTTCTTCCATACCACTATCACCCAGAGTTACTCATGGAACGTCTTCTATACCACTATCACCAAGAGTTACTCATGGAACTTCTTCCATACCAGTATCACCCAGACTTACTCATGGAACTGCTTCATACCACTATCACCCAGAGTTACTCATGGAACTTATTCTATACCACTATCATCCAGAGTTACTCATGGAACTTCTTCTACACCAATATCAGCCAGACTTACTCATGGAACTTCTTCCATACCACTATCACCCAGAGATACTCATGTAACTGCTTCCATACCACTATCACACAGAGTTACTCATGGAACTTTTTCCATCCCAATATCACCCATACTTACTCATGGAACTTCTTCTATACCACTATCACCCAGAGTTACTCATGGAACATCTTCTATACCACTATCACCCAGAGTTACTCATGGAACATCTTCTATACCACTATCACCAAGAGTTACTCATGAAACGTCTTCCATACCAGTATCACCCAGACTTACTCATGGAACTGTTTCCATACCACTATCACCCAGAGTTACTCATGGAACTTATTCTATACCACTATCATCCAGAGTTACTCATGGAACTTCTTCCTTACCACTATCACCCAGAGTTACTCATGTAACTGCTCCATACCAATATAAAACAGCCTTACTCATGGAACTGCTTCCATACCACTATCAACCAGAGTTACTCATGGAACTTCTTTCATACCACTATCACCCAGAGTTACTCATGGAACTTCTTTCATACCACTATCAAACAGAGTTACTCATGTAACTGCTTCCATACGAATATCACACAGACTTACTCATGGAACTGCTTCCATACCACTATCACCCAGAGTTACTCATGGAACTTCTTCCATACCACTATCACCCAGAGTTACTCATGGAACTGCTTCCATACCACTATCAAACAGAGTAACTCATAGAACTTAATACATGCCAATATCACCCAGACTTACTCATGGAACTTCTTCTATAGCACTATCTCCCAGAGTTACTCATGGAACTTCTTCTATACCACTATCACCCAGAGTTACTCATGGAACTTCTTCCATACCACTATCACCCAGAGTTACTCATGGAACAGCTTCCATACCACTATCATCCAGAGTTACTCATGGAACGTCTTCCATACCACTATCGCCCAGAGTTACTCATGGAACTTCTTCCATACCACTATCACCCAGAGTTACTCATGGAACTTCTTCCATACCACTATCACCCAGAGTTACTCATGGAACTTCTTCTATACCACTATCACCCAGACTTACTCATGGAACTGCTTCTATACCACTATCACCCAGAGTTACTCAGGGAACTTTTTCCGTAACACTATCACCCACAGCTACTCATGGAACTTCTTCTACACCAATATCAGCCAGACTTACTCATGGAATTTCTTCTATACCACTATCACCCAGAGTTACTCATGGAATGTCTTCTACACCACTATCACCAGGAGTTACTCATGGACCTTCTTTCATACCACTATCACCCAGAATTACTCATGGAACTGCTTCCATACCACTATCACCCAGAGTTACTCATGGAACTTCTTCTATACCACTATCACCCAGAGTTACTCATGGAACTTCTTCCTTACCACTATCACCCAGAGTTACTCATGTAACTGCTTCCATACCAATATCACCCAGACTTACTCATGGAAATGCTTCCATACCACTATCACCCAGAGTTACTCATGGAACTTCTTCCATACCACTATCACCCAGAGTTACTCATGGAACTGCTTCCATACCACTATCACCCAGAGTTACTCATGGAACTTCTTCCATACCACTATCACCCAGAGTTACTCATGGAACTGCTTCCATACCATTATCAACCAGAGTTACTCACGGAACTTCTTCTATACCACTATCACCCAGAGTTACTCATGGAACTTCTTCCATACCACTATCATCCAGAGTTACTCATGGAACTTCTTCCATACCACTATCACCCAGAGTTACTCATGTAACTGCTTCCATACCAATATCACCCAGACTTACTCATGGAACTGCTTCCATACCACTATCACCCAGAGTTACTCATGGAACTTCTTCCATACCACTATCACCCAGAGTTACTCATGGAACTTCTTCCATACCACTATCACCCAGAGTTACTCATGGAACTTCTTCCATACCACTATCACCCAGAGTTACTCATGGAACTGCTTCCATACCACTATCACCCAGAGTTACTCATGGAACTTCTTCCATACCACTATCACCCAGAGTTACTCATGGAACTTCTTCCATACCACTATCACCCAGAGTTACTCATGTAACTGCTTCCATACCACTATCACCCAGACTTACTCATGGAACTGCTTCCATACCACTATCACCCAGAGTTACTCATGGAACTTCTTCCATACCACTATCACCCAGAGTTACTCATGGAACTGCTTCCATACCACTATCACCCAGAGTTACTCATGGAACTGCTTCCATACCACTATCACCCAGAGTTACTCATGGAACTTCTTCTATACCACTATCACCCAGAGTTACTCATGGAACTTCTTCCATACCACTATCACCCAGAGTTACTCATGGAACTTCTTCCATACCACTATCACCCAGAGTTACTCATGGAACTGCTTCCATACCACTATCACCCAGAGTTACTCATGGAACTGCTTCCATACCACTATCACCCAGAGTTACTCATGTAACTGCTTCCATACCAATATCACCCAGACTTACTCATGGAACTGCTTCCATACCACTATCACCTGGAGTTATTCATGGAACTTCTTCCATATCAATATCACCCAGACTTACTCATGGAACTGCTTCCATACCACTATCACTCAGAGTTACTCATGGAACTTTTTCTATAACACTATCACCCACAGCTACTCATGGAACTTCTTCTATACCAATATCAGCCAGACTTACTCATGGAACTTCTTCCATACCACTATCACCCAGAGTTACTCATGTAACTGCTTCCATACCACTATCACACAGAGTTACTCATGGAACTTATTCCATGCCAATATCACCCAGACTTACTCATGGAACTTCTTCTATACCACTATCACCCAGAGTTACTCATGGAACGTCTTCTACACCACTATCACCAAGAGTTACTCATGGAACTTCTTCCATACCAGTATCACCCAGACTTACTCATGGAACTGCTTCCATACCACTATCACCCAGAGTTACTCATGGAACTTATTCTATACCACTATCACCCAGAGTTACTCATGGAACTTCTTCCTTACCACTATCACCCAGAGTTACTCATGTAACTGCTTCCATACCAATATCAAACAGACTTACTCATGGAACTGCTTCCATACCACTATCACCCAGAGTTACTCATGGAACATCTTCCATACCACTATCACCCAGAGTTACTCATGGAACTTCTTTTATACCACTATCACCCAGAATTACTCATGGAACTGCTTCCATACCACTATCACCCAGAGTTACTCATGGAACTTCTTCTATACCACTATCACCCAGAGTTACTCATGGAACTTCTTCCATACCACTATCACCCAGAGTTACTCATGGAACTTCTTCCATACCACTATCACCCAGAGATACTCATGGAACTTCTTCCATACCACTATCACCCAGAGTTACTCATGTAACTGCTTCCATACCAATATCACCCAGACTTACTCATGGAACTGCTTCCATACCACTATCTCCACAGCTACTCATGGAACTTCTTCCATACCACTATCACCCAGAGTTACTCATGGAACTGCTTCCATACCACTATCACCCAGAGTTACTCATGGAACTTCTTCTATACCACTATCACCCAGAGTTACTCATGGAACTTCTTCCTTACCACTATCACCCAGAGTTACTCATGTAACTGCTTCCATACCAATATCACCCAGACTTACTCATGGAAATGCTTCCATACCACTATCACCCAGACTTACTCATGGAACGTCTTCCATATCACTAT